>NC_063451.1:29176379-29782818 GCF_020379485.1 Brassica napus | reverse complement strand
TCTTATATGTTAGATTTTTTTCTTATATGTTATATTTTGAATTTTTTAAAACAACTATAAATTATAAAAATGTAAGTTTTTCTTAAGTATACGACTAAAAACATTAAAATAACATGTATCAGTTTGATGGTTGATTTGAAAGCTTTCAAAACCATATGTAAGATAAAAGTCAAAATAATTTAACTGTGAAAACAATACTGTTCACTTTTTCAAGAATGTGTTGGAGGAAAAAAATAAGGTTTTTATGTCATAATTTGTTTAATGTACACTAGAGAACTTTATATTAACCTAAAATATAAGAAGTGTGTATTCTTTCCCTAAATAAAAGCTACGAAATTACCTAATATGATTTACATATATATGACAATTAATGATTATAAATAATAAAGATTTGATAACAATTTTTGCATACTTCTTCATTTTGTTTAATTTTATATTATTAAAAAAATAAACAATCACATTAACCATATAATAAAAAAATTAGATTTTTTCTTATATGTTATATTTTGAATTTTTTAAAATGACTTTAAATTACAAAAATGAAGAAACTTTATATGTTATATTTTTTTTTTAAAACGACTTTAAAATACAAAAATGAAGACACCTTATATGTTATATTTTTGCTATATGTTAGAATTTTTCTTATATGTTATATTTTGAATTTTTTAAAACGACTTTAAATTACAAAAATGTAAGTGTTCCTTAAGTATACGACTATAAACATTAAAATGACATATCAATTCGATGATTGATTTGAAAGCTTTCAAAACCATATGAAATATAAAAGTCAAAATAATTTAACTGTGAAAACAATACTGTTCACTTTTTTCAAGAATGTGCTCGACGGAAAAAATAAGGTTTTTATGTCATAATTTGTTTAATGTCCAATCCGATCAACCCATGATGTATTAATTATAGTTTTGTTCCATTATTTTTAATAAAAATTGATCTGATCCATCGGAAAGATATAATATAATAACAACAAAAAATATTTTATATATATAAATAAAATGATCAAATATATAAAAGAAACTATCGATAATATATAAAAATAAATTCACCCTGCACAAGGCGCAGGTCTTATCCTAGTTTATATTTATTTGTGTATATATATAGAAAATAGGAACAAAACGTGAGAGTTAATTGTGATAGAGACTTGGAGAGAGATAATTATTTATTATGTCTTCTCATGCATACAAATGCAAAGAGAGAGGACCACTATTTATAGTGGAAAAGGTCGGCAACATTGGAAAGAAAAAGACAAAACTTTCAGATGATGATGATACAAGGGAATTAAATAAATGAGAAGTGTAAATGACCAGGATTGTCATTCTTGAGACATCTATCCTACGGATGATTAATCATCTTTTCCAACACTCCCCCTTGATTATTCATCTTGTATTACGTAGTGTCTCGTTAAAAACCTAGTCATGGAAAAACCCATTGGGACAAAAACCATGACAAGGAAAAAAGAGTACACTGCCGCAATCTCCCCCTGAGAATAATGGACATAGCTTTTTCTTCACAGGTCACGCAAATGCCGCATTCCGATACCGTAGACATGTTTACAGAATGTTGTAGTCGGAAGAGCTTTGGTGAACAAGTCAGCTGGATTATCGCATGACCGTACATACTCAATGTCCACTTCTTTATTTTTTTCGAGCTCCCTTACGTACGAGAAAAATCTTGGAGGGATGTGCTTTGTTTTGTCGCTCTTAATGTAGCCTTCCTTGAGTTGAGCATCACAAGCCGAATTATCTTCAAATATTTTCGTCGGCTCTTTCTCATTGACTATTCCGCTTGATTTTTGTATGTGGTGACTCTTTGATCAAAGCCACACACATTCCCGACATACTTCGTGAAGCGCAATAGTTTCTGCATGATTCGAAGAAGTCGCAACCAGAGTTTGTTTCTGGGACCGCCAAGAGATCGCGGATCCACCAATTGTAAAAACATAGCCGGTTTGTGATCGAGCCTTATGAGGATCTGATAAGTATCCTGCATCTGCAAAACCAACCATACCAAGCTCGGGTTTTCTAAATTACATTAACCCTAAATCAACTATACCTTGAAGGTAACGGAATAAGTGCTTTATTTCGTCCCAGTGCCTGCGAGTAGGAGCATAACTATATCTCGCCACTAGATTAGTAGCAAAAGCTATATCTGGTCTGGTACAGTTTGCAAGATATAACAGCCCACCGATAGCACTCATATAAGGTACTTATGGACCTAATATCTTCTCTCTATATTCGCAGGGCCTAAAAGGATCACTCTCAATATTGAGAGATCTACCAATCATTGGAGTACTCAAAGGAGTCGCTTTGTCCATACGAAAGCGTTTCAATAACCTTTTCGTATAGTTTGATTGATGCACAAATATTCCTTCTCGGAGATGCTCTATCTGGAGCCCAAGACAAAACTTTGTCTTACCGAGATCTTTCATTTCGAACTCCTCCTTCATATGAGTTCGAGCATCATCAACCTCCTTTTGAGTTCCAATTATGTTCAGGTCATCTACATATACAGCAATGATCACAAAGCCAGATGACGATTTCTTTATAAAAACGCATGGACATATCGCATTATTCACATATCCTTTACTCAAAAGATATTCACTTAAGCGATTGTACCACATGCGTCCGGATTGCTTTAATCCGTAAAGTGATCGTTATAACTTGACAGAACAAATCTCCCTAGATTTTTCTTTTAATGCCCCTGGCATTTTCAATCCCTCAGGGAGTTTCATATATATATCGTTATCCAACGATCCATACAAATACGCAGTCACAACGTCCATAAGATGCATTTCAAGATTTTTAGATGTCGTTAGGCTCATCAAAAATCTAAACGTAATTGCATCCATTACCGGGGAATACGTTTCCTCAAAATCAATTCTCGGTCTCTGAGAAAAACCTTGGGCAACTAATCGGGCTTTATATCGTGTTACTTCATTCTTCTCATTTACTTTTCTCACGAATACCCACTTAAACCCAACAAGATTTATATTCTCAGGCGTTATGACTATAGGTCCAAAGACATTTCTATTATTTAGGGAGAGTAATTCAATTTGAATGGCCTTCTTCCACTCCTCCCAATCATGTCTTTTTTTACATTCTAAAATGGACCTTGGATCGGGATCATCATTTTCATGATCGGTCTCTTTGGACACAGAAAACGAGAACATTCCATCAACATCTTTTATCTTATTTCTGATCCATATTTTTTCGTCTCGGGCGTAGTTGATGGAAATCACATAGTTTTCTGTTCCCTTCTCGTCATCTGGACCATCTTTATCTATGCCTTCTTTCAGACATTTTTCAGTATCAGGTTCTTCTGGAACCTTTCCACTTATGTCTTCTTTCAGACATCTTTCAATATCAGGTTCTTCTCGAACCTTACTATTTTGCTCATCCAATTTCTTTTTCTTTCGGGGATTTTTATCTTTATAACCTGCTGGCCTTCCCCTCTTTAATTGAACCCTAGGTTCATTCATTTTATTTCCATCAGTTTGTTCTTTAGGAACATCAACTCTTGATGGAACATTTTCAGCGGGTATACATGACTTCGTCACCCTTCTCGTATCTGAGAACGCATCTGGTAATTGGTTTGCCAAATTATGTAAATGCACAATTTTCTGAACTTCCAGTTCTCTTTGATTCGTAGGGGGATCAAGGTGTAACAACGACAGTGTACACCAAGTAATCTCTTTAGGAATTCTATTAATTCCTCCCTCTAACGCTGGAAATTCATCCTCATTATTTGTGTATATATATAGAAAATAGGAACAAAACATGAGAGGGAATTGTGATAGAGACTTGGAGAGAGATAATTATTTATTTTGTCTTCTCATGCATACAAATGCAAAGAGAGAGGACCACTATTTATAGTGGAAAAGGTCGGCAACATTGGAAAGAAAAAGACAAAACTTTCAGATGATAATGATACAAGAGAATTAAATAAATGACAAGTGTAAATGACCAGGATAGTCATTCTTGAGACATCTATCCTACGGATGATTAATCATCTTTTCCAACAATTCCTATATTTTCTACACATTTCTCTTTGTGGTGTGCAATTATATGGATTTCATGCCAAAAGAGCATGCATGATGTATTCCTATAAAACCTAAAACGAACCAATTTTAATCGGGACTCTCTCTTTCTCGATTCTTTCTCTCAGCCGCCACAAAAGAAGTTCTCAGATCTACTTCTGGTCCGGCGTTTGTCCGGTGCCAGAGGGTTCTCTCTTCCCCTTAATCTTTTTTTTCCTTTTGCCTGTTCCATTCCGACCCAAATCCTAAGACGAGATGCGTGTTGTTCTGGTTTGTCGGGGTGTCTCTGGAAACTTGTGTGGTCAAAAGGGAAACTCACGGCGTTCTTGGGCAGTGAGTCGCAGGAAGGTTGAAGCGGGACAGGTCAGCTTTTAGGGTTGAGAGGAGCTAACGAGTCGATTTTCTGTTTTAGATCTTTTGTGCTCCTCTTACAGCGACGGCGCGTGGCTCAGTGGGAGACCTCCTCCACCTTGGATCTACAGTCCGGTGTGACGGTGAGCCAAACAGAGGTGTGATACGACGGCTGGTGAAGATGGTTCTGGTCCTCGGTTCTCGTGGAAGACGCGTCAGAGGGTTTGTTTCACCGGAGGAGTCTACTGGAGGACGAACTCTGCAGTGGGTACGCGGTGGAGGTTCACATCCCAACACCGGATGGTGACGCCTCCCGTCTCGCCGGCGGTGAAACTTCACGCCATGGATTCACCTTAGGTACTGGTCCGATCATCGTATGCTTGTCAAAGCCCGAATTTCAGTACGGGTTCTTTCCCAGTTCATGGCTAAGGAACGGATTTTGAACCTCGACGGCGACAGGTTCTCACCAGATTTGCGCCTTGCGGTGATGAGATGTTGGGCCGGGTCTGTCACTCTAATCTTTAGGAGTCCACTGTCATGGGTCTATTTGTAATCTGGTTGTTAGCTTTGTTGTTATCGAGTGTTTAGAATTGTCATCTCGTTTGGTCTAAGTAGGGGTCAAGAGACGGTTTCTCTCGAGTGGTGGGAGGAATTCGTTTCATTGTGGTGAAAAATACACTGATGAATTGATTGGGTAGTGTAGGATCCGACTCAGTGTTCCTACGCGTTACTAGATCGCATCGATTGTATGTTGGGTTTAAAATCTCTTGAGGTTGTAATCATGTATTCACAGTTAGTTAATGAGAAGTTGTTGTTAAGCCAAAAAAAAAAAGAACATGCATGATGTTAATGAAAAAAAAGAATTATTTCATTTGCTTGTCGTAACTACTAACTAGACATGGAATGAAATCAGAATTCTCCACCAATTTGGGAAAAAAACCTTCTCTCTCTTATCGCTCTCACTTCGACAAAACCAGCAGAACTAAGTTCCGGCCGTCACATCTGGCGCCGGAGACACCTCCTTCCTCCTAATCTTTTTTTTTCCTTTGCTATTACCCTCTCTTCTCTATCCTAAGTCGAAATGCTCACCTTTCTTTGACTGTCTAAGATCTTCTTCCAGAGAGTCCTTTGTGACAGACGGAGGCAGATACCGGAGTTCTATGGACAGGCGGCAAGACCCAAGGAAGATCGAGAGCGGTGAGAGTCGACTTTTAGACCGAAGATTCATGTCAGATTTGGTTTTCCACTTTTGAGATCTATGACGAAATCTTCACGGAGATGGCGCGTGACTCGGCGTAAACACTCGGATCTACCTCCCCTCGTGGCGGTGAGATTGTTGGAGGAGCGGTGTGAACGGACAACAAAAAGGGGTTCGTCCTCTGGATTCCGGAGGCGACGTGTGGCAAGGTCTTTCAACGATGGAGTTATCAACCAGAGGAGGAAACTTTGCTAGCGAAACGCGGTGGAGTTGCTACATCCCAGTGCCGATGATGGCCAGGTGGTGTAGAAATTACACACTTGTTGAAGTCGGACTTAGTGTTCCTGTTTCACGATGTCGTAATCCAGGTCGCTTTTCATTCCGGACTCGTGTTCGGTTTTAGGCTGAGGATACAGATAGTGATGGCCGGAAGGAAGAGGAGCTCAGGTCGGAATGCGCCTTCTGGTGTTGATACTGTGGTTCACGAACTGAACTCGAATCATAAGGAGACCATCAGTCTTGTTTTAGATTAGTGCCGACTGAGAATTTCTTTTCCTTTTGTGTTTAATTATTATCGTCGTATCACGAGGTCGAATTAGGGGTTTAAGAGGCAGTTTATCCCGGGTAGTGGGATGAACTTGTCCTCGTCGTGGAGGAGAAAATACAATGCCGGATTAGATTGGGTAACGTTGGATCCATCTATGTATTCTAGGGTGATACTAAATCCCGGTATTGTGTGTGGAGTTAAAATCTTTAGAGGTTGTAATCTTGTATTGAAAGTTGAAAAAAAAAAAAAAAAAAAAAAAGAAGAAGGCATGGAATGAAATAATTTGTGGACAAGAATAATACTACTACTAGTTCTGTCGTATGTCAAAGTGGTTGAACGTATATCGTGGTGGTTCAACCGTAAGTTTTACGTATGTATTGAGAATGTAGATCTGAAATTCAGTTAATCTACCAAATAAGATACTAAATAATAATAATCTATATATAATAGCAAACCTACTTTTTGTTTTTGCTGATGTCATCATTTTTTATAGAAAAATAAAAGTAAAATCGTACGGTTAAAATTGTTGTGGTTATACAATCTAATGGACACAATTTTAGTTTCATTTAGACGTCTGACATCATCAATAATAATGCAAATGGCATCTCTTTGATTCTTTTTCATGAATCGTTACTTCCGAAAGACACAACCTTTCGAAATAGAATCTTTTAGTTTATATATCGTTTCTTTATCCTAATATCTTCATTGTTCTTATTTACATTCAGTTTTATCATACTATCTTCAATTTTTTCTGTTGCTTTGTGGATTTTTTTCATTATAGAATAATCTCTTATCTGATTCCATCACCACTAAACTTAATCGAGTACTTGTTTCTCAACCGCTGATCTCAAATGTCAACTTTCCAATGCTCTTGATTTATCTTCGTCTCTTCTTTTCTGATTATTTCCACTCTCTTTTTCTGTCTCCCCAACCCACTGATTAATTAATCTACTGCTTGTGTGGAGTTATCATCCACAGATGCCGTTAGATAGAGATGCCATTAACTGATTGCACATATTGTGGATATGCTTTGTGAAATGAGAGTAAATAGTTTGTAGATTTTCTGTCCGTTTCTTATTACTCTAACAATTGCACATAATACAGTGGTTCAAATGTCCATTTCGTTTGCAGTTTTAGCAACAAAAGGAGGAGATACATTGAGGGATGCGTTTCCATCTCACCGAACAGTTACGGTATATCGACTCGCCTTTGGGAATAGATTGAATCGGGTAAGCTCCGTTTTCTTTTTTCGTATTATCGACACATGCGAGAAAATCGGTGAGAGTGATATTTAAATAGGTAGGAGAATTTGGTCCTGGTGTAATGAGTACCCTCTCAAATTTTTCGGTAAGTAGTTTGTTTTATCATCAAAATTTGCCCAGGTTGGATGATTAATAATATTCTAGGCATGGGAGATTTCTTTGTTCATCTATAATTCTCTTAACAATAGTTATATTTTCTCCAAATCCTGTGTTTTTTTTTGATAAGTAATCCTGTGTTTTTTTTTATATTATTATTTTTTTGTGATCTTAACCTCAGGGGACGCAATGGTTCTCCTCTGAAGTTTGAAGGAACATGTTCAGAAAATATGTCCGGTGGATTCGAAATCTAAAGATAGTCGTTGGTAAAACACAAGATGTGTGCATGAATGTTCGTGATTCTGTAACAAAATTTCATCAAGAATATTTGACCATGCAGGAGGTTTTTTTTTACAAGAATCTGATAGTCTGCAATCACATTTTTGGAAACTCCAGTCGCTTTCTTTTCCGTCCGTAGCATCCTTACTGCAGACGACATTGCAGTCTTACCTCATTTGATTAATAATTGATAAACTAGGTAATAACCCGTGCATTCGCGGAATGTGATTATTAATTTCGTTATTTTTAATAAAAACACATTAAATCTATTTAATCTGGATATCGGTTTTAAGTTATTTTTTTGGTTTTTAATCTCATAAAATATAATTATTATTTTAAATTAATATTTATTTTGGTTTATTCGGTTAGAATGTTTGAATTTTTAGGTTTTTCGGTAAAAACTAAAAATTACTATTATTTGTTTATTTTCATGTTATGAATTTTAGATAGTCGTCATGTCGAACTAACGGTTTCATATCATAGTTTGTAAACGGATAATAGTTCAAGAAAAAGAAAAGAAAAGAAAATTATTAAGACAAATGATTTCACTACAATTTGGTCAGTAGTAAAAGAAGCATTAAGAAAAAAATATTTCAACTTAAAAAAAAAATAGATACTTTAGTTGTTGGTAAATACTTAGTCACAAGGTGCTCACATCAAGGTGCAAATGTATGTGTATGTAAAAAAATATAAAAATAGTTGACAAATATATAAAGATACTGTTAATTAATATTAAATGACATTTTTGTTCAAAATAATACATGAAAAATAAAATTAAAATTAATTAAAAATTAAAAAGGCCTTGACATTAGTGAATTTTTTTCATATAAAAAAAAAGTAAATTGTAACCGTAAGTAGAGGTGGACACATATCGAATATCCGGGTATTTGGAGGCATTCATGTCGATTCAATCTTTAACCACCTGGATAGTCGGTGACTCTGATATCCGAAATGATTTAGAATTTTAAAGAATATCCGATTGGATCCGTAAATAAAATAAAATTTTAAGAATAATTGAAAATTTTAATAGTAACATTTTATTACAAAAAAAAAATATTATTAACTTTTTAAATTTTAATACCTAATATAATAAATTTAATTCATAAAAATATTGTAAAACTTATATAAACTATAATATATATATAACATATATATATATATATATATATATATAATTTTGTACATATATGTATATATATTCATATAACAGATTGAATTAGATATCTGTTCCTAAAAATATAGGTATTTGTTTTTTGTTTTTTTATATTGTATTTTAGTATTTGATTTGTTTCGTAGAGTTACAGATATCCATATTTTTTTTTGGTTCAAATCAAAACGGATAACGAATCAAATCAAAATTTATAAATATTTTG
Organism: Brassica napus; assembly: GCF_020379485.1. Classification (NCBI taxonomy): domain Eukaryota; kingdom Viridiplantae; phylum Streptophyta; class Magnoliopsida; order Brassicales; family Brassicaceae; genus Brassica; species Brassica napus. The sequence goes on along the minus strand of NC_063451.1, from coordinate 29,773,661 downwards.
CCCAACTTTATCCGTAAACAATAAAAATTATATATATATATATATATATAGTTTAGCTTTTGATTCGTTATTTTTTTGATTCGAACCAAAAAATCCAAAGTTTTATTGGAACCATGTATGTGATTTTTATATTAAAAAGTACGAAATATATAGTGTGAACACATTTATGAATATTGTGTGAACGCGTTAGCATATTTATTATCAAATCATTGTGAGGTTGCCACGTGTCTTTTATAGTGTGAATGCATTTATTACAATATTTTTTCTTTAATATATAAGAGATAATATATATATAGTTTAGCTTTTGATTCGTTATTTGTTTTGATTCGAACCGAAAAATTCAAAATTTTATTGGAACCATGCATGTGAGTTTTATATTAAAAAAATACGAAAAATATAGTGTAAACACATTTCTGAATATAGTGTGAACGCGTAAGCATATTTATTATCAAATCATTGTGAAGTTGCCACATGTCTATTATAGTGTGAATGCATTTATTACAATCTTATCTTTTAATATATAAAGGATTATCTAAAACAATTGTAAAAAGCAATAAAAAATCGGCATAATAAATGCAACCAAAATAGCATGTGATAAATTATAGGAGATATTACATATATGAAAGTTTTATAATATTATATTAAAGATTTGTTTTCATTTTTTTTTTTTTTTGCTATCAAGAGTTAAAACTTAAAACTAAAACGTCTAACAATTTAATCTTATCAGTATAAATTAGTAAACCTGTTGTTGTTTTTCACTGACATCATCATCATTTGGTTTAGAAAATAAAAATATTTAACAGTTGACACTATCACAGTTCTTGTAATTAAACGAACACTATTGTGATATTTTATAAAATCTAACGTCATGAACATGTTTTAGCAATGAACATGTTTTTTTTTTCATCCCTACATATGTTTCTTAATTTCTGAACGACCATCTTTTTCATGTCTTTTTAAATTTCAAAATGACACTATTTCATACTTTTTTTTTAGTGTCTAAACGACGCACCATTTATCCTTGATACATTGAAGTGTCTAAACGACGCACCATTTATCCTTGATACATTGAAGTGTTTATCCTTGATAAGTAGAAGAGTGTACTTATCAAGAGTGAAGTTGTCTTCTCCGGTTTCTAGAGTGAGCCTTTGGCAACGACGGAGGTTGGTTCTGGGATGGTGGTTCTCTCTCCTCACTTCTTAGCCGTATTCTTCAGTCATTGCTTCGATTGAGGAGGGATACGTGGCTGCTAGGACCTGTCAGGAGCAAGAGACTCATGCAACTTGCGGCGTCTAGGATTTGGTGACTGACGAATCAATGCTGGGCATGGACACCGCCGCCGTGAAGTCCCGGAAACCAGAGACTCATGCAACTTGCGGCGTCTAGGATTTGGTGACTGACGAATCGATGCTGGGCATGGACACCACCTCACTGTTATATTAGAGAAATTTCTGAATTTTACCTTTATATATATATATAAATTCTTTTTGATATCTTCTTCATTTTTTCTAAAAAATATTTTTATATATAATAGTAAACATTTGTTTCTTTTTCGCTCATGTCATAATTCTTTATAGAAAAAAATTAATTTGAGTTAAGCTTATCACAGTTTTGTAATCTAACAGAAAATATTTTCTTTTCTTTATAAGATCTAACATGGTTAAACTGTTTTACCAAATAATATGTCTTTCTCTGACACATGTTAACATACCTTTTTTTTTTTAATTTCTAAATGATTCACTCTTTCACACACTTATTTTAATTTTGGAATCATGTTTCATTTAATTTCTAGACGACGCACTTTTACACTTGTTTTCTAATTTCTAGACGACGCACTTTTAGCATCTTCATCATTATTTTGTAGAAAATCTCTGCATTTTCGATATCTCCAATCTAACATTTGCTAAATCCGGTTTATTAGTTGTTCCTAAGTATATCCACGTACGACTGTTGATTCAGAGATTTTTCTAGATTGTAATTGTGGCTTTGGAGATTTTACATGCTTACTTATTTACATCGAGGCATCTTTCATAGTTCCCGAAATCAAGATTGATCTGAAAATAACCACAAACAATCGGTGAATCAACCATTCTTTAGTAACGACATGCATGTTTTATAAAAAATGTAAAGAAGAAAGAAAACCTCTCCACCATCATCGAGACAAACACCTCTTCATGCTAAAAAAGAATATAGTAAGTGCAAATATGGATTTGGACGATCAAAGTGAGAGCGTGTAAGAACGTTAACAAAGTCTAGGAGACTAAAGAGTTCCAATAAGATCGATACAACGTTAACAAAATCAAGATCAGCATAAAGGCACAAACTTTATCGAAGCACAATGTTCCATTATTTTCTTGAAATGAGAAAATTCAACTCTAGAGAGAGAAGAGATCTGCAAGCATGATGTCGATGGTACTGGCAGACTGGCAGTAACACCTTTGCAAAGCCCACTCACCACTCCTCCAGATAGCAACATGTAAGTCGTGTATCTTTGCGATATTATGAATAGAAAGCACCCACAAGTGATGGTGGTGATGTCTTGCTTGGAAATTTTGAGAAACTATACAAAGAGATATCCAAATCTCTTTAGCCTTTCGTTAGTGGTTATGCTGTTGTTGTATTTGATTATATCATACTCGGATCAGTTTCCCTCTGTCTGCACATTTAAGGTAATTCATAGTTGATTTGGATTTAAAACTAAAAGGTATGTTATTAAACTTGGGTGAAGTTGAATATTAGTGTGTTTCAAATTTACGAAGTTGGTCCTTCTCCGAAGAAGAATGCAACAACTTGAAATTGTTATTTGCACCCACTCAGTTTTTTAAACTTAATTCTCAAATGTTTTGGAATAAGAATCAATTTTGATACCTTTGCATATATTGATTTCATTTGGTGTTTCTACGTTATATGTGCATTGCTGATTTGGTCATTTGAATTTATTGATTGCAGCTATGTATGTTAGATTTCTAGGTTTGTGTTTTGTGTCATGGAGAATTGTCAACAACATTTTCTTCTTTCTCTTGTAAATGTCCTTACAAAAAACTCAATTGACTTATTTTTTCTTTACATGATTCGGTGTTTATGTGAACCTATGTAAACTATAAACATTTTAGTGTATCTTATCTTCAAGTTTTATATTCCAGGTTTCTGACTGCACATGGTTTTGCCCTCACAACTTTTAATTCAATTTCTATAAATAATGCGGTTTCCTTCCAAATTAGTATAGTTATATGATTTTTTGATGTTTGTTGATTGTATGGAGGTATTTGTGATTAATGATTACATATGCTGTATATTTTTTAGATTGTTTTTTTAGTTTAATATCGTTGATTGGATAATAAGAACTATTAAAATGAATTAAGATTTTTAAACAAACATATTACTGATATCATAAATTGTTTAAGTTATTAGTCACTGGGACTTGAATTCATAGATTTTTTTGTGAATTTAGTTTACTATTTACCAAACAAAATGTAACCAATTATAATAAAATTAAATCCAATTATGATCTAAGAAGAAGAAATATATTGCAATTACATTTCTTAAAACATGCTTCTTTATTTTGTAGTTCCATCTTTTAAAATACTTTGACCTTCAGAAAATTTCAGCCGATTTGGCATTCTATTTCCATCTAATATCATATATAATATATCTCACAAATCGTGTATATGATAAAATGAATTAATAAATATCCAAATTAAATAATTAAATAATTAAAACAATATATCTTATTAATATTGCTAAATAGTTTTAAGTTTTAAGTAAAGAATTTATATATCCGCGCGAATACGCAGATTTGTTTCCTAGTAATAATAATAATAATACTACTATTGGTTGGTGGAGTGATCATCTTGAATTTGAGTCAATGAAACTGACTGTTATTGACTTTTAATGATATCCAAAAACAGAGAATCAAAAATATAAAAAGAGGGACCGTTATGGGAAATAAAGAAAAGTAGTGGAGTATCTGGAGAAATGGAAAAATAATGAGAGGAGGAGGGTACGCGGCTGACGAGACACGTGTATAAAGAAAGGGCGGAAGAGAAGAAGTAGAGATAAAATGAAGAAAGAAGAACCCACCGGATCTAGGGCTTCTCGTCTCTCTGTCTACATTCCTTCGACGGATTCAACACGCAGATGATTCTACCTCTCTGGATTTTTCACAGCTTTTATCATATATTCTCTCTTCTCCATCTCTCCCGATATTCAAAAGTATTCCTGAAAGAAAAATAGGGTTTCTCGATGAAAACGATGATGATTGGTTCAATCTTAAGAGTATGCAGCTGGCTTGATTAATTATTGGGATTTTAAAGGGTAATTGGACCATTCACCGAATCAAAAAGAAGAAGTTTTTGATAGATTCAAAAGAAGTGAGTTTACTGTAAAACTATGAGGGCATTGCACAAATCGAAAAGGGTATCATGGCCACCAGATTTTCAACTTTGCCAGGTATAAAAAACACATTGCAGATCTTTCAATCGATGGAGAGCTTCAGAGGGTTGATATTTGTTTGCTTTTCCTTGTAAATTTGACTGATTTGATGCTGAGTTTTCTTGCTTGATGTCCCTTTAGCTCTTAGTATAATTTTGATAGGTAGTGTTTTGAGGAGGAGCAAGTGACTTTGATTCCTTATATATGTGCTCTGTTTTTCAATTTTATGTTTGCCTATCATCCATCACGATGGAGCCAATCCAATATAACTCTCTGCTTTCTTGTGTTTCTTTTTTTACGTGCATCTAGTCTAAAATTGTTTGCTTCTTTGGATAAGGGTATAATCCTGAGATACATCCACTTCTATCATGGGATGCTCAGCCTTTAACCACTTCCTCTTGAGATCAGTCTAGTCTGTGATGAGTTATGCAAGCGAACGCACCAAGAAATAAAAATGTGTCATTCCAGTGGGTTTTGGCTATCTTCAGGGAAGCATTCCTCTTTTTACATTCTCTTGGACGTTGTCATTTGCCACCTTTCTTTTTTTTTTGCTGATGGAAAATACTTTGGTAACATAGCTTGGAAAATTTGTTGATTAGTTAGGAATCTACAGGGAGGAACCATTTGAAAATTAGTTGATTAGTTAGGCTGTCACTGGATTATGAGGTCATTGTCTTATACATTACCACATTGATTGTTTCTTTTGTTGATTAGGCTTTTTCAAACTACCATACGTTAATGTTTGATTTTGTCTCTGGATTGTATGTTTGAGATAACTGGTCCAGTGGTAAATATTCATGTTTTTTTTTTTTGTGTGTAGTGAGGCCTTCTTGAGACTTTTACTGGTATAATTTGATCAAGATGCCCTATGGTTTTTGCGTACATGTCAACTAACAATCTGGTTTTGATGTTAACCAGGTACGGCTCTTCGTATCTGACGATTCACCTTCGCAAGTTGGATCAGAATCTCAAGATCACCTCCAAGCAAAGTCACATCCGAGCGAGGATAATCTGCCACCTGGTTTCGGTGGACCTCTTTCTGCAAATGAGTCACAGATTAAGTTATCAGACATCCCAGTAATAAAGTGGAAATGCTCTATCCGGGTGAGCTTGCTGATCCCACTCTTTAAGCCTTATTTCTTACCTAGAGTCATTAATTCTTTAGAAGCACTGATTGCAATTCCCCCAAAATGACAGTATATTTACACTTCTTGTTTACATCTTCCTTTTCTCTATTCCTCTGAAATTTAAATTAACTGTCTAACCAAATCTCAATGATCCTTTGAGTTGATAAGCATTGGATCAGCATGTGGTAAATATGGGGGTAAAGTGCTCTTAGTTGGGTTACTCTTGTATTTATCGTTAATTTAGCTGAGGATATTCATATGTTCAGCTCTTAGGATGCTCATGATAATGATGTATATGGTGGTGAGGTATGTTCAACATGGAATAACATGTGTTCTTGCAGATTATGCTAGATGAGGAATGGAGAGTGGTTGCAGGGGAAGAAAGCAAAGAAGTGGAGGCGCAAAATCAAAGAGAATTGAGAGTTCTTGAAGCATTCTATCCTGGCGCATCAGCTATTCCTCCAAAGTCCAGATCCTATCCCCTACATAACACATACATATATACGTATCCCTTTTACATTTTTTCTGACTTTGGTCTTTTCTTAAACACGAATCTGCAGCCCTTCGGTTCCTGCTGATGTTGACAACTCAGATTATGATGACCAGCAAACCGTTGTCATCCCCATTCTACCTGTAGAAGATGATGACCTAGCAATGGATTCAGCATCTGATCTCCCATCCCAATCTGGCGTGGATGTGGGAACAGAGCCATCAAGAACCGATGAGAACACATCAGTTTCTTCAACCCTCCCCGCAGCGTCAGAAATAATGGCTGCACTAACTGCAATATCAAACAACAAAGAACTAGGCAGGGGCATGATCGACCAGGATCTGCTTATGAAAATCTTGAGCAACCCTAAGTTGGTGGAGAATCTTGTTGCAAATAGTGGTGGCGCAGGTTCAGTCTCCTCCAACGGCAGTAGGCCCTACCTATCTGAAGCAAATGGAGTAGTAACCACAACACCTGCCAGCTCAAATGGACAATATTACCCTCAGCCAACGGTAACTCATACTCCTTCCATCACCTATCCTCCTCCAGCTCCTTCAGATCATCCCAACTATGGAGCCCCACCAGCCAGAGATGCTAGTTATTACAAGAGCCTGATTCAACAACATGGCGGCGAAAGACAAGAGGCGCCACCGCCAGTTCAACAGCATCTCGGTTATCGTTATAACCCTCAACCTGGAGGAGGACCTAACCCTGAGATGGTAAATAGCAATAATAATAACAACCAGAGGCCAAGGGACTCAAAACCAAAGATAATGAAGCCTTGCATGTACTTCAACAGCTCCCGGGGTTGTCGCAATGGAGCCAACTGTTTATACCAGCACGATGCTGCAGCTTACCAGCCGAGGAATCCAAACAATGGTAATGAGATGCCAAGTGCAAAAAGAATGAGATTTGACAGGGACTGAAGCAGAATTAGCATACCACCACCATGCTCTTCTCCTCTTGGTGTGAGAGAGCTTGTTGTTAGCAGCAGAGCAATTTTTTCTTCTTCTCTCTTGCCTGGCTTTGCTGCTATATAAGTTTTATTTACTTTTTGAAACTATTTCTTGGTCTATTCCACAAATCATATAATATAATTAGGGAATTTTCTCTCTCTTTTTAAAGGATGTTCATCTAAAAAAAAGCACTTGATAGTAGCATCTATTTTAAATAATTATTTAATGCGCAGATGAATGAGTACAATTAACAGATGTGAGTTATATAATTGAAATAAAATGAAAATTTCTAATTAGGACAACAAAGTTTCTTATTACAGACTGTTTCAACTATTGATTCATACTTCACTCGCTACATAATCTTAAAAATAGTTGCAGGTTTCAAATCAGAACAACACATCATTTGCTTACAATAAGATGGTTCCCCTATAATTGTTCATATGTGGCTAAATTAAGTCTTGAGATCGTTAATGCATGCGCTGTTCAAAAGCTTCCTTCCTTCTTCACTCATCTGCTGAACCTCTGTTGGCGACAGTATCCTTATGCACCTTACACATCCCACAAACTCCCTGCACCAGTTTATGCAAGTCATGTAAGTAAAAACAATGGTAATAAATAAACTGAAGTTAGGAAAGTGAGAGAGAGAGACTTACTCCCATGGATCATCTCCTACGAGCAGAACATCACTCTCATAATCAACATATACAAGCTTCCATCCAGAGGTTTGTGGGCGAGTTAGCAAACCTTCAAGTCCAAACATGCACTCAATAGCAGATTTTAGCTCTTCATAGTCCCTGAAGCTTGTGACATCAATTGACCTCCCAACTGACCCGGTTTTTTGGACCTACCAAACCAAAGTTTAAAGTCAGATGATTAGAGAAAAAATGTATGCTTAGTGAGTGGAAGGAAATGAGAGTAAGCCTTTGTTACCTTGGTGTAAGTTCGGACACGTGGCGTTGCAAGTTTCTGCCATGAGCCTTTACTATTCTGCTGCAGAAGACTAGTATCATCAAAATCAACATTGCTTGAAGAAGTACCACCTGTTCCTCCAGAGTTATCTTGGCGAGAGAAGGCCTGTGAGTCTGCAAAGCTAGCAGATGTGATCTGTGACTGCACATCTTGAGCAAAGCTGTTGTTGTTCCCGACCAAAGAATGGAACTCGGTTTCTTTGATGGCACAGAAGTCATCAAGAACTGTGTTTGAGAGTGGAGGAGGATCTAGAATGTTGCTGTTTGTGCTATTACTCATGCACATGTTCTGACAACCATAAAGGTCCTCCTGCTGCATCAAGGGACTGAACTGGTCAAACTTTAGACCGTTTAGCTGATTGTCCCACATATCCTGAAATGAGTTTGTTGAATCAGGTAGCACAATAGGTGAAGATTCGTTAGAGGATAGCATTAACGGTTGCTTGTAAGATCCAGCTAAAGACTGGAAGGAAGAGACTTGTGATGTCAGCTCTTCTGTTTCCAGGAAAGAGAATCCATTTATTGGATCAGACTGTTGTGGTGGGTATATCTGTTCAGGACATGGATCAGCTTGTAAAGGAGACAAGGCACTTGGTTTCTGACTCAGCTCCTCATTTCCATGATTGGCTCTCCCAGAGCTGTTTTCAGTTATTGTAGGAGCATTAATACTTTGTGTCAGATTCTGTTCTTGGCCACTTGTATTGGAGACAGAAGGATTGTTGTTGTCTGGCTGCACCTGCACCACCTGGTTCATCACCATTGGCTGCTGCATCTTCACATCTCCTAGTAAACCTCCATGCCCCATCATAACATTCTGCTGCATCTCAGGCATCAAAGATGATACAGCATTTTGATTGTTGTGAGGTCTCATCATCATCTTCATAAGCTGCTCTGAAGCCATGTTTGGGAATGTTGCGTAGGGCAGTGGCCGTTTGATTAAGCTACCCCAATCGTTTTCACCAGCTTCAAATATCATTAACAGCTACTTATTATGCAAATCATATGAAAAAAAGATGATAACAAGGCACATTTTTCTTTTTGAACTTACCAAAGTAAGATGGATGGAGCTGGCGTTTGAGACCTGAGGTCAGTGAGGGAAAGATGAAGAGACTTTCAGGTGTCTCTATATCCCATGGACTGACCCTCGTCGGCTTATCGTTACATCCAGGCTCATCCCATTCAACTTGAAGGTTACGCCACTTAGAGCCAGGCCATCTCAGTGGATCCAAGTCACTTATTCCAACAATGGTTCCCATGTACCTAAACATACATGGAAACGTGAACAACCAAACTATATTGGATAGGTAAGAAACATATACATTGTGGTTATAGTGGAACACTAACCTACGCTTCCCTGAATCCTCAGTTTCAAACATCATTCCAAACCTCATACCAACCGAGAGCTGAGAACCACATATCGCTTTACGGTACTTTGGTAGAGGGATCACAAACTCAGCTGGACACGCTCTGTAAGCAAACACCAATAAGTTCTTGTCTAGGGATGACAGAAGATGTTTTAGATGGTTTTTAGAGCTAACCTTGGATTAAAGAAAATCAAGAAAGGAGTGCGGTTTGCAGTAGCGTGAGCCGCAGCAGCAAGAACACCAATGTGCATACTATCCGCTGAGAGTACTGATGAAGGAAGAGCTGTTTGTTGCCGGTTAGCTCGCCTCACACCAACCATCAGCTGCGACTTCTCATCCCTTATGAACAAGACGGAATCTCCAGCTCTCAATCTCTTTGAGCCAACAAACAAACTCCATCCTGTTGTCAGGAGATGTCTCTTTGGTTGCCCTGAGGATGCAAAGCAAGAACCGAGCTCAAATATCAACTAAATCTATACAGAGAGAGAGAGACAAATCTGTTGGAGTTACCTCGGTAGATATGGCGAAATGCCCAAGTATTCTCATGAAGATCTCTAACTACAAGCTCCTGCGTTGGTGGCTGTGCTGTGTAGTCCTGCAGTGTATAGCAGCAGTTCACATAAGCAGCAATTAAAGCAATAAGAAAAAAAGCTTTTGAGACTCACCAAGGGTGGAAATAGCTTCTCTGCGGCTCTACGTGGGACGGAGAAACCTCCATGTGTACTAGTATCACTAGCAGTAAGAGTTTTGCAGAAATACTCAGATGGGTGTTTGCTTCCTCTTAATAGTCCAAAGTCTGGTACTGGTAACACATCTCTCTCCTGATTGCACAAACCATTTGTTAAAACAATTCACTTTTTCAATGAGGAAGTTGCAAGAATTTGAACTTACAGAGTGAACAGGTTGTAGACTCATCTGAGCGTAGATTTCATCACTGTCTTTGTCTGCCTATGAAAAGAAAACAAAACCAATTGTCAAGATGATATGAAAACTATTTGCAATAAATGAGAAAGATTTGAAAAGGCATATACATGAAGGGTGACATTATGGACTTGACACATCAACTGAGATGGGAGATTTGGGTAATTAGGAACTTGGGTTGTTGCTGACCTTCTGGTTGAAACAGCAACCTGATTCAAAGTTGTAAACAAATAATGTGAAACCCTGATACAATGTTGTTCTTAAAGACACACAAAAAAAAGTTACTTACCTGTTCGCTATGACCTTGTGAGAAGTAATACACTAAGCTACCAACTTGAGGGAGACAAACAAGAGGGCCTGCACAAGCGTGCCATAGCATAGAGTTTATCACCGGCTTTCTCGTTCCTGAGCATTGTACCAAAACCAAAAATATCAGGACAAGTTAACAAGACTTCAATCTGTCATTGGACTAAATCTGAAAGAAAGATTAAAACCTGACTGATCCTTTAACAGCTTCATCTCTTCAAGAAGAGTAGATTGAGAAGTTGAAGAAGTTGTTGTTCCTCCATTAACCAAACCATTTGTTTTCATCTTGTCCTCACCACAAGCCAATGAAGCCATTCTGTTTTGTCTTTCCCACACTCAACACTAGGCTTTCAAGCTAGACTAAGATTATTTTTTCTTCACAAGTCTTCATTTTTATTTTTTTAGACACAAGAAGAGACAAAGAGTCTTATTGAGCAAAAACAGGATGCAAGATAAATCAAGAAACCAGAAGAATTAAAGAATTAAAGAAGAATCTGGTTTTTTTTTCTTGGTTAAAGACAAAAACTCTTACACATGACAAAAACAGAACAGAAGAGAGTAGGAGAGATTAAAGAACATACATAAAAGGGACTACACACAGACAAGCATGTCTCTCTTTGTGGGGCTCTTGCCTCTTTCTCTCTCTATTCCTTTCTCAGACAAAACTCGACCCTTCAATGAAGAAGAGAAACCAAAGGTGCCATCATGAAGCAAAACAGTTTCATTCTTTTGTTTTCTGGATGCAAACAAGAACAAGAAAGAACTGAGAGAGAAAGACAAAAGCTTTAATAAATAAATAAAATTTCCTTTTAATTTCTCTAAGAAAAGTCCATATTTTTCTTCTCTCTCTAGATGTATATAAGCATGTGTGTTTGTACAGTTTTTTTTTTTTTTTGCTTGGAAATGGGAAAGCGTGTGCATGCTCTTATCCTGCGCTTAAACTTTCTGTATATGGCGATGCCGTTGCAGCTTTGTTCTCTCGAAACGAATAATATTTATATTTTATTTGTTTCACGTTAATTAAGATATCTTTGGTGTTGAGCTACATATATAAAAAATGAAATAATGTTTCAACAATTTGCGTCAAAAATTAATAGAGTAGTAAGCACACGTAATCTCTGGTATGCACAGAAATGTAGTTGATTGTACAAAGTACTTTAAATGCTTATGTTATAAGTCAGATATTAATGCTTTAAAATAAGTACCATGAGTGATTGTATATTTTATTATTCTATAATGTTTACATAAATTTAATATTTTCTTCAAAAAGTGTTTTGCTTTTTCAACCACTTTGGTTGATTTAGTAAAATGTATACAAAATAATAAAGCGAAAAAATTGATTAACTTTATGACAAAGGAGGTTTCTTTTCTGGTAGCAAAAAATATATACTTTCTCGAAATGTTTTTCTTTTTCCTGCTAATGTTTGGAAAAGGGAACGTGAGTGATGAGACTTTGGAAGAAGTTTTAGAGAAGGTGCGTATGAAATAAGAGAATGTCAAACTGGCGTATATTAGCATGAAGCCCGAGAGATTAAAGAGGAAGTGTATTGTAATTTGTACGTTTCTAACCATCTTAAGATCGTGTAACAACTAGCAAATCCAATAATCTATACCATAATATTTTAGCTAAAGTTATGCTTGCTCTTGTTTCATCGAACTAGCATCATCATCCAGATGAAGTGTACCATATTAATTCCCTCTACATTTGCAGCAGTTTGTAGCTCCCAGCATTTCCCCAAGCGAGAGAGCGTGATTTTTTTTAGCCAAACAACTCTTATTATCAATCACAGTACATTTCTTTTGTCTTATATATAATGGAATCATGTGAAAATATTAGTTTTAGAATTCAAGAAACAATAAAAACAAAAAGGTGGCAAGAAAAAGTGAAATGCATTATTTGGTGCTTTCGCGTCTGAAATTTTTGACCGCTCGGCACGCGTGAAGTGGACGGCAAATCAAGTTAATTATAATTCTGATAATCGTGGATTATAACTGTGTAGTACATACGTTAGGTAAACCAAGCTCAATGCAAAACTATTCGGTAACATACGTACATTAATATGTTATGACCGACAACCGTGGAGTTAACATAACTGTGGAGTATTAACGTACCTATGTTACATGTCTTAAAGTGGTGAACGAGTTATTTCAATTATCAAATCAAATGGATGTGATTGAGCATATTTGGATACGTTGATCACGAATGTGTACGTAATGTTACAATAATAATATGAAAATAAGGCCACGTCACATTCCATATTTGTGAAAATTCTATTTGATTCTTTCGCCAAGTAACCCTCTCCAACTATAATATCATGCCATCTTCGTGATTATCACATTCCTAACCGTTCAAATTCTATTATAGTATTTGTTTTAAAATCATGGTCTCATTTTCTCGTTTCATTAATTTTTCATTTTCATGCGTTTATTGAGTCTTCCTATTAGCAATGGATCCAATTCCAATAAGGTTTTGAGTTAAGAACCTTCATTCCATTAATTTTAAAATGAAATCTGAAGTAATTATTAGAAGACCATTAAAAAGTCTTTTAAAACTATATTCTATTTTTCACTCCATGGTGTATTAGAAAATGATTATACTTCATAAATAAAGTAAAACATTTTTTTAATTAATATTATTTTTTCTTTAAAATAAAGTATGATTGGAATAAACCTAAATTTGTTTATAAAATTACTATATTTTAAAGGAACATTGTATTCTCTATAAAAAAAATAGATCTAGGTTTTGTGGTGGTCGACTCCGGTGGCTCTCACAGCACCGGAGTCGAATTTCTCTGCTCTATTGTGATGTGCTCTTGTTGTTCTCTAAAGGTGTGGTGATCCGAGCTGGTTGATGGGAGTGAAGGTACCAGATTGAAGGTGCGTGGTGGCGCGTGAAGTTCGGCTTCAGAGTCTGATGGCCAAAGGCGGTTCTTTTCTAGATGATGAAGAAGTGTGCTGGTCGTTTCTAGCCGGCATCAAACTCTTCTCCTTTGATTCGTAGATCTACTCATCTTGCTGTCGGTGGTGTGCTTTAAGAGTTTGCAGCCCCTGCTTCTTCTGGTATGTGGTTTCTATCCTATAGTGGGTCTCGGATTCTCTTCCTCCATTGTAGTTGCTCGTTGTTAAAGTTTCGTTTAGTTTGTGGTTTCTTAGCTGGTCTTATGCGTTTGATATCGACTAATCTGTCATAGAGTTCACAGATTGGCTTAGTTTGTCTTTGTTCTAGCAACGGTGTAGCAGAACGGTATTGGCGTATGAAGAGCAGCTGAAGGGCTGTTGAGTAAAAGTGTGGTCTCAGGTTAACCATTCCATTCCCCAGTATCAGAAGAGTCCTCCTCCTGCCCTTTGAATAAGTGTCTCTCCTGGTTGTCTTTGGTCTCTGGTTTTCTTCGGTGGCTTCTTGTGGTGAAGCTTTAGAATGAGGTTGAGGTTTTAAGGTGTGCAGATGAAGGTGTAGTTGAGTAGTGAGTTCTCCAGAGTGTTGGTTCTTCATGGTTTTCGTCTTGGTTTCGTCTTAGAGGTGGTTTGTGGTCATCTTGAACGAGAAGGTTCAGATGATGGTTCCTGCTCTTCATGAAGTACTTCTATGGTTCCTACTCTATTGCCTTGAGTTTGGTAAGGCTACCGGCTGATCATAAGATAACTAAGTCTGATACTTTTATGTCTTGTTAGGTCACGGTTTAGTCGAAGGATTCCAGTTTGTAGCTTAATGTTTATGTTGGATTTTAGTGGTATGTTTCTTAGACTGTCGTTCCCCTCTTATGGGCTTAGTTTCCGGGGAAGTTCATCTTTTTCGCCGACACAAGTATTCTACCCTTGTATTTTATCAACGAATCAATGAAAACTCTGTTGGAAAAAAAAAGGAACATTGAGTATTACATTAGATATGTTATTAATTCCTATATTAGTTAAGTCGACAATATCGGATTCATAGTCATTCTTAAAGTATCACCAACCTCATTCTTAAAGTATCACCAACCATACTTCATAATTTACTATTAAATAAAGTTTAGAATTAAAATTGTTTCAATCCCATTCAATTTTCCACTTCGCAAATAGAATTAATATTGATTTACTTAATAAATTGAATATATTTATTTATTATTCATTATTCCATTTTTCACTAAAAATGTAGTAAAACTAGAAGAAACTCAACCTTCGAATTGTTTTATTTCGAAAGAAAAAAAAATGAAATTTTACATTATAAATGGTTTTATAACGCAAAGAAAAAAATTGCTATTTAGTGGAATTCTTGTAAAAACTACAAAATGGGACATTTGACTATAAATTTTTTTTTCTTTCAAATCTTTGTGTCTGTTAACTTAAATTTTAGCTTTGTAGTTTGTACAAACTAGCTCGTTTATTAATGGGAAAATAGTTAAATTGTCTTCTTTGCCATCACAAACGGAGTCAGCATTAATATCCAATACCAGAACGACACGTAATGGTCTTCATAACAGCACGTGCCTTTGCGCACGCTACATGGATCGACGATTTTGATCCAATGGTCAATATTAAATAACGTAAGAATCGACCGCACGCGCTCTTCTACACCGTTCAATGGCTTCGTAACTCACCCACGTTTTTTCTCAACTTCCCTAGAATATCTCCCAACCGTCGATTCTGCCAACGTGTCATCCATGCAAACGACCGCTAAGCTCTACGGCGTCGTTCAGAGACACGATCACGAGTCGCCACAAATGGTCACAACTCGCATAACTTTCTTTTTTTTTGTCAACCTTATGTTTTATTAAAATCCCAAGAGTCAGAGTACAAATTGGAAAAAACAACTCGCATAACTTTGTTGGTCCAATTTCTTAAATCTAATTTTCGGTTTAGCTGTAAATTCAATATGCGTTAATTATCTATATTATGGTCGTTGGAAAAAAAAATCACTAGTGGGATCATACAGTTGCACAGAGGAAACTGTAGACTGTAGAATAAAAAAAATTACAAACGATAGGAGTAATTATGCCGCATGATTTCTGGCACTTGGAATTTTAAAGCTGCAAAATATTTAATACAAGTACCATATAGTAATCTGCAATGCTTTTTATAACAGTGGAAATAAATGCAGTAAAACAATAACTACTGTCCAAACCATTTAACTACCACTAATCATATTTTTCCTTATCCTGACTTGTATCTTTTTCTTACTACTAATTATGTATTTTTACTTGAATTGTATAAAAAAATCAAGTATTTTGCCTTTTAAACCTGCAGTATGTTTATTTGCTTACATTTTTCAAATTATTTAATTGTTAACAAATATTATAATAAAAGAAATTGGTCATTTTAAATGGAAAGTCAATGGTTACATGAATTAAATGTTAAAAATATCTAGTCGTTCAATTTGATCCATAAATCACAAATAAATTCCATATTTTATATCGGAACTGTATTTCCATTAAGAAAAAGTGTCTTATTTATTGAATTTTGACTTGCAGCTAAACTTTAAACTAATTTTTTTTTATCAAAACGAGAAAGAATAAAATTGGAATATAGATGGACCCCAGAATCCTAAGAGTGAAGCCAGAATACTGGGAGTGACGGGACGTCTCTTATGAGCTATTGGTACGTATAGAGTAGAGCATTCAGTTATGGACCAGTGGGTCTTATTACAGGATTTTTTTTTTTTTTGGATCAACGGTCTTATTACAGAATCTATTAACAATTTTAGATTCAGGTTTAGTCAATCTATGGATATTGACCCATCCCCAGTTTTCAATTTTCAAACACTAAAATCTTCTCTTTTATTTTTTTACTATTTATTTCTTTAATCTAAAATATAACTAAAAGTCTAAAATATACATTATTATCTCATAACAGGGGATCATATAACATAATAGAGAAAAATATAAATCACTACTCTATTTTGAGTAAGCTATGTTTTTTATATACTATTTTAACTTCATATGAATGTGGGATCCTAAGGGATGAAGAATTACAAACCAAAAACTCGTAGCATGTGTATATATAGTTCTGTACAACTTTTTTTTTTTTTTTTTGTAACACCACTTATATTAAAAGCTCAAAGAGCATGAGAGTTTACAACAGCAATGAGTAATAATGCCAACAGGAAAAAAAGGCAGATAAATAAAAGCTATGAAAAAGCGATAAAAAAGGGACCAAGATAAGAAGGCTTGTATTATTACATTGAGAATGCGTAATAATGCCAACAGGAAAAAAAGGCAGATAGATAAATCATAACAATCCGCAGGAGAGAATATAAGAACAATCATACTTATAATGAACATTCCATTTACACTACACACACACTCAACACATCAATACACATTATATTATACGATGCCATAAAATGAAAATGGTTACCATACGAGTGCCGTCAGTTGCATTGCATAAAGTCATATACAAACATCTACACTACGAAAGCAGAATCCCTTCTAAGATTCTACCCTTAATTTTTAAAGTTATTTACAATGAAATACCATTGTCTTTTTGACATTTTTATAAATAAAATTGCCAGCTATATTTTCAAAAGTAAATTAGATTTATACTTAAATTTCGCCTAATTACTATCTATACTTAATGTAATAATCATTCATTTAATGTTTTATCCGTTTCAGAAAAGGGTTGATATCTATATTAGAGCATCTCCAAAAAAAACTCTATTTTTAAGTTTCTAAAACTCTATATTTGAAGTTTTAAAGTATTCTTCTCCAAAAGCAAAACTTCAAACTCAATTTCAAAACTATTTATATTTTATAATATGGTCCTTATATTTGTCATAATTAATTTGAATTCATAAAACTTTTGTAAATAACTAGCACATATATAAACATATTACAACAATATTAATTAATAAAATATTCTATTAAATATAAAAATTTAAATAAAAATAGCTTAATTAATATTAAATTTCAAACAAAATATCATATTATTTCATAAAATGATTTTCGTAATGCATATATGATCTATTAATGCATTTCGAAGTAAAAATGGCTCTCCTCATTTTTACTTTGTGGTTACGAGCTAAAAGTTGTTGAAATCTACACTACAAGAAAACACATGCTTAACGAGGAAATTTAGCGAGGAAAAACAATCCTCGTAAATTTACGTCGATTTTACGAGAAATTTACGTGGAAAACTAAAGTCATCGTTATTTCCTCGTAACGTAACGACAAAAGTGTTTCGTCGTAAAGTAGATGTAACTTTACGAGTATTTTACGAGGAAAAACTATTTCCTCGTAAATACGACGTAAACTTTGCGTGTTATTTACGAGGAAATAGTTTACGTGTATTTAGCGAGGAAATTTTGAATCCACCAACTTTGTAGGTGTTACACGTTTTTTTTTGCCACCTAATTAATTTTCGTCGTAAATTCATAGGAAAATTACAACTACCAGATTCGAAATTTCCTATAAATATGGATGTTTGAAAATCATTTTAAACACACCAACAACAAAAAACGTGAAGGAAAAAAAAAATGACTGGCTCCGGGACTATTTACGAGTTGCGGAAGTGGATGTATATTCATAGAGATGCTAACGGGAGAGTGACGAAAGAATACCTTGCGGGTCTGGAGACATTTATGCATCAAGCAGATTCAACACCGCTCGCCCAAGAAAGTGGTAAGATGTTCTGTCCTTGTCGGAAATGCAACAATTCGAAACTGGCAAACCGTGAAAATGTTTGGAAGCATTTAATAAATAAAGGTTTCACGCCAAATTACTATATCTGGTTTCAACATGGAGAAGGTTTTAATTATGATCAGAATGAAGCTAGTAGTAGTAATAACAATTTTCAGGAAAAAGAACCGGTTGATCATCATTTGCATAATGAACATAGTTACCATCAGGAGGAGATGGTAGATTATGATAGGGATCATGATATGGTAGCTGATGCATTCGTAGCTCATGATGAAGATGAAGAACCTAATATATATGCAAAAAAGTTTTACGAAATGTTAAACGCGGCGAATCAACCACTTTACAGTGGTTGTAGAGAAGGTCTCTCTAAATTGTCGTTAGCTGCTAGAATGATGAATAGTAAAACTTATCACAATCTACCTGAAAGTTACATGAACGAATGGGCGGACTTGTTTAAAGAGTATTTGCCGGAAGACAATGTGTCTGCTGATTCTTATTATGAGATTCAGAAACTGGTTTATAGTCTTGGGTTACCTTCGGAGATGATAGATGTTTGCATCGACAACTGCATGATCTATTGGGGAGATGATGAGAAGCTAGAAGAATGTCGATTCTGCAAGAAGCCACGATTCAAGCCGCAAGGACGGGGACGTAATAGGGTACCGTACCAAAGGATGTGGTACCTACCAATTACAGACAGATTGAAAAGATTGTATCAATCAGAGCAGACTGCTGGAAAGATGAGATGACATGCCGAGCATACTCAGACGGATGGTGAGATGACTCATCCATCAGATGCAAGAGCCTCGAAACATTTCAACAAAGTACATCCGGATTTCGCTACCAATATCCGGAATGTGTATCTCGGATTATGCACAGATGGATTTAGTCCGTTCGGAATGTCAGGGAGACAATATTCATTGTGGCCAGTCTTTCTTACTCCATACAACCTGCCACCGGAGATGTGCATGCAACGGGAGTTACTATTCTTGACCATATTAATACCTGGTCCGAACCATCCAAAAAGGTCCCTGGATGTTTTCCTACAACCACTGATAAAAGAGTTGAAGGATTTGTGGTCAACAGGGGTGAGGACGTATGACTGTTCAACGAAGACGAATTTTACGATGCGAGCGATGCTTTTGTGGACCATAAGTGATTTTCCTGCCTATGGGATGTTGTCTGGATGGACTACACATGGGAGAATAGCTTGTCCATATTGTAATGGAATGACAGATGCGTTTCAACTGAAGAATGGTAGGAAGACAAGTTGGTTTGATTGTCACCGTCGATTTCTTCCCATTGGCCATCCTTACCGAAGAAACAAGAATTTGTTTAGGCACAAAAGGGTTGTGAGAGACACTCCTCCTCCATATGTGACTGGAGAACAAATTGAAGCGCAAATCGACTACTACGGAGCTAACGAAACAGTTCGTTGGGGTGGTAATTGGCATGTCCCTCGTAATATGCCTGATTCTTACGGTGTTCATCACAACTGGCACAAGAAGAGTATATTTTGGGAGTTTCCATTTTGGAAGGATCTTCTTCTGCGCCACAACCTCGATGTGATGCATATAGAGAAGAATTTCTTTGAGAACATCAGGAATACAATATTGAATGTCCCAGGGAAGACAAAAGACAACATAAAATCGAGATTGGACTTGCCGGATATTTGCTCAAGAAGCGAGTTACAAATTAAAAGCAATGGACAAGTTCCCGTTCTGATATTCAGATTATCTTCAGAAAAAAAGTCGGTGTTGTTCAATTGGGTGGCATCAGAAGTGAAGTTCCCCGATGGGTATGTTTCGAATCTCTCTAGATGTGTTGAAAAGGGTCAAAAGTTCTCCGGGATGAAGAGTCGTGATTGTCATGTCTTTATGCAACGACTACTGCCCTTTGCATTTTCGGAGCTACTTCCAACAAACGTACATGAAGCACTTGCAGGTACGTAGTGTATTATATCACAATAATTTACAAAAATAATATATGACTAACAATGTGTTTAATTTTTTTTGGAATATAAAAGGCATTGGAGCATTTTTCAGGGATCTGAGCACACGCACTCTTAAAGAAGAAGTTGTGGAACAGCTTCAGGAGAACATTCCCATCTTATTGTGCAACATGGAGAAGATATTTCCTCCTGGATTTTTTGACGTCATGGAGCATCTAGCTGTCCACCTCCCATATGAGGCATTGCTTCGTGGACCTGTACATTACGGATGGATGTATCAGTATGAGCGAGCCATGAAATATTTGAAGGGAAAAACAAAGAACCTCGCCAAAGTTGAAGGTTCTATAATTGCTGGAAGTTTGACAGAAGAAGTTTCTCACTTCACATCGTACTACTTTGAGTCAAAATTACGTACCCGGAGAAGAGCTCCAAGAAGAAATGATGATGGTGGTGTTGCGCCAACATATGCAGTTGCTGGTGTTCCAGACATCTTTAGCCAGATTGGGCGACTCGGTGGGAAGTCTAAAGAGGTTTGGTGGTCGAGTGAACAAGACGCTCATAGTGCACACACCTATATTCTACTCAATTGCGAAGATCCATTGATGCGTTATTT
This sequence comes from Brassica napus, assembly GCF_020379485.1. NCBI lineage: Eukaryota > Viridiplantae > Streptophyta > Magnoliopsida > Brassicales > Brassicaceae > Brassica > Brassica napus. Next base: position 29,752,924 of record NC_063451.1, on the reverse strand, counting down.
TGAAAGGTAACATATATTGACACTTCGAAACACATATAAGTATAATTAATTGTATAATTGCGAGAGATTCATTCCTATAAAATGTGATTTTACAGCCTATTTGTTTCTCAAGTCGAAGAAACATTTCCTGGTATATCCACAAGTGACGTAGACAAAAGGAAAGATCAACACTTCATTAAGTGGTTGCGGAATCAGGTATTAACTCAAACTCTTTTTTCATTCATGATCTGTATTTCATTAACATTCTCTTTATTTTTGCAGTTTGATTATGACGACGACGATGCAGATTATCCTAAGTGGTTACACGAAGTAATTCAATCTCCACTTGTAAAGGTCACCACATCACAGATGTATTTCACACGAGGCTATACTTTTCATACATATGAGTATGATAGACAGCGGGCGACCAGTAACTATGGAATATGTGTGAAAGGGGAAACATATTTCTACGGGATCTTGACGGAGATTATTGAAGTCGAATTTCCAGGGATACTGAAGCTGAAAAGCGTCCTCTTCAAATGTGAATGGTTCGACCCCGTCGTCAACAGAGGTGTTCGGTCTAACAAATTCGGTGTAGTTGATGTCAACGGTGGACGAAGGTACAACAAATTCGAGCCTTTCATCTTAGCCTCACAAGCAGACCAAGTTAGCTTCCATCCATACCCTCGGATGAGAGATTTAGGTATAAATTAAAACATAAAATATTGATACTTGTAAATACATTAGATCGGAACAAGATAGTAAAAGAGAAACATAAAATATTGCTAAAAGACTAATTTCTTTTTGATGATATTAATACTCGTGAATATATTCAATATGAAAAAGAAAGAATTGTACGAAAAAGACATCAAAAACAACAACAACAATGATCATCAGTTACACAAAAAAATTGGACAATATTTGAAAATTTGAAGGTTTCGGATCAAACTTACCTGACTATTAGTGTTGTTGTAATATTTAAATTTGTGTAATAGTTATGTCTTCATGTAATTTTTAAAAATCTTTTTGTTAAGTTTTTTTTGTATATTATTGTTGTCTAAATCTAGGTTAAAATATTTTAAATCTTATTTTAAAGTTTTATTTAATTTTATGTGTAAAATTTAAAATCTGTAAACAAAATTTAAAATATTTATGAGATATAATTTTTTAAGGATTAAAACAATAAACGAGAAAACATTTATGAATCATAAAGATGATGTGTGATTATAGGGACCAAACTGCAAAAAAAAATATGAAAGTTCAAATTTGAAGTTTGAGTAGTGAAACTTCAAATATAGAGTTTCAATCCTCAAAACTTCAAATTTTAAGTTTTGAAGTTTCTTTTTGGAGAGCAAAAAACTTCATATTTGAAGTTATAGAGTGTCTTTTGGAATTTGAAGTTATAGAGTGTCTTTTGGAATTTGAAGTTATAGAGTGCCTTTTGGAGATGATCTTAGTTATAAACTTTGATCCGCCATTGCACCTCCTTAGTCATGAGTCCTTGATAGCATATAATTTTTTTAATATACAGCAGATCTTAACGTCCAAATTCTCATGTATACATCATTTTCTACTTGCTAAGTAGATTAAGTGGGTTTGACAAAAAAATGGAATACTAAGACTTTAGCAAATGTCTTATTTACAAGAATACGAATACAAATGTATACACTAACATTAACATTTTTAAATAGACACATATTGTATGCTGATAGGTTCGAGGTTCGTAAGAGCAAATATTTTGTTTTAAGCAGATTTTACAATACTATAACCACTATTATAATAAAAAGTACATAAATTAATAAATTTTATATATCAATTCGAAATAACATAATTTTTAAATAAATGAAATTATGATGTATACATATATATATATATATATATATATATATGTAATATATTTTCATTATTAAATCAACTTCAATATATATAGGTTTATAAAAGATAAGAAGTATTACTATGTAAGATAAAGATTATCCTAATTTTCCGATTGAATCACCCAATATTTTTTAACTATTTAACTTTTCCGGATCTTTTTTCAAAAAAATCCAAAAATGTGATTTTTAATAAAATTATTCGAAATTATCTGAAAAAGTTAATCGAATTAGAACCGAACTGAAATCAAAATTTTATTGGATTCCTAACATTGTTATCCAGATCAAACTAAAAAAAAAAAAGAATAATCAAAACGAAACCAAACCCAAATCATGAATAACTGAACGGTTCCTATATTTCTTGAACCAAAAAATCAAAAACCACATCCGAACATAAATCGAAAACCAAAAAAAATGGAACCGGACCGAAAACTGAACATTCATGTCTAAACATATTGGTGAATAAATAAGCGGATTAATAAATTGTCAACAAAAATTAGGATTATCCTAATTTCCCGACCGAATCACCCAATATTTTTTAAATATTTAATTTTTTAGGATCCTGTTTCAAAAAATATCCAAAATGTGATTTTTAATCAAATTATTCGAAATTATCTGAAAAGAATGAATCGAATTGAACTCAAAATTTTACCGGGTTACTAACATTGTTATCCAGATCAAACTAAAAAAAAAAATAATCAAAACGAAACCAAACCCAAATCATGAATAATCGAACGGTTCCAATATTTCTTGAACAAAAAAATCAAAAACTACAACCGAACAGAAATCGAAAACCAAAAAAAATTTGGAACTGAACCGAAAAATGAACGTTCATGTCTAAACATATCGGTGAACAAACAAACGGGTTAATAAATTGTCAAAAAATTAGGATTGTCCAATTTCCCGATTGAATCACCCAATATTTTTAAAATATAAAATATTTACTTTTTTTCCAGTTTTTTTCTCAAAAAAAATCCAAAAATGTGATTTTTAATCAAATTATTCAAAATATCTGAAAAAGAATGAATCGAAATTAGAACCGAATTGAACTCAAAATTTTATCGGGTTCCTAACATTGTTATCCATATCAAACTAAAAATAATAATAATCAAACCGAAACCAAACCCAAACTCATGAATAATTGAACGGTTCGTATATTTATTGAACCAAAAAATCAAAAACCACAACTGAACAGATATCAAAAACCAGAAAAAATCGAAAATGAACGTTCATGTCTAAACATATTGGTGAACAAACAAATGGGTTAATAAATTGTCAACAAAAAGTAGTTCCGCGTTTTGAAATCGCGGATCAAAATCTAGTATGTATATAAGACTGAAATATACGATCATCTATACTATACGGTTCTATAAAAGAGAGAGATGGGGCGTGGAGTGAGGGAAACATGGATACTGTGGGAGCTTTGTAGGGTTTGAAGCCGACATTTTTTTCTGCAAAGTTTATTATTAATCGAGCTCTGTAAAAAGGAGAGTCCATTTCTTTGTTTCTTCTGTTACTTTCTTTTCTCCAAAGCAACACTATTCCTTATCATCATAGCTATTATAGGGATAAATGTCAATAAGAATAAATAATGAAACTCCAAGTTGAAATAGTATATTAAGTAAAAAAAAAAAGAAGTTGAAATAGTATACATATTAATCTTTGATTATATACTATGAAAACCACCATCTATACTTGCATACACAGTAAAATGTGATGGATAAAGTTCACGGTGTGATTAAAGGTTACTGGGAGCATATCTTGCGCGGGATGTTGTCGAAAAAATGACAGATAATTTTGAAATAACATAAGAGATGAGAGAAGCAAGAAGCTAGAGTTTGTATCAAATCTAGAAATCGTCATCATCTTCCTTGGCCATGTATTTTGTTTGATCTTCTTCTTGATGTTTCATCTCGCTCCTCTTCTCCTCATTCTCTTTCTCCTTGTGCGTGTTGGTGGGAACCTCAGCGCTACCGCTTCGTTGTGGATGTTCAAACAGAAGGCAATCATCGAGTTCAACGAAATTTGTGGCTCGTTAATGGAGTAGATGTCTCCTGTTGTTCTTTGAGACCATACAACCATTCTGGTGGTCGATGGTCGCGTTGATTGCTCCGTCTCTATGGCTTTAGCCACTATGCTTTCTCCATCTGCCACCGGGTTTGCAGAGTTTAGCCTTAGCTTCTGGGCGACTTCTGTTAGATAGATTTATGAGTAGGAGATGCTAATGTTGCGTAGTCTTGTTCTGATTATGTCGGAGCCTGACTATGAGGTTGTGAGTCATGTCTGCAGAAAATGTCTCAAACCTCTCTTGGACGTTCATGAGCTCTAAGTCACGAATCCTCACTGCCTGATAAAATTCAAACATATTTTTAGTATAAAATCCTTATTTCAGGGTGAACATGTTGATGCATAAATCTAGCTAAATGTCAAGAAAGGATAGGACAACGAAGAGGACTACAGTAGCTAGAAGAATAACTTGTGTTTAATCTAGAAAGCGTCACATATGTAAGAATTACTAAGATTGACACTTACATTGGTAAGTTCGCAATATGGCCTAAGAGCCTTCTCCATTCCTTTCTGAGTGAAGATGGATCGCTATGGAATTTTACCCAAGAGGAGTCAAACTAAAAATAGTCTACTTGTCGCCTTGGACTGTGAAGCCTAGAGTAGTGACATGTGCTTTTCTAGCCGACTGAAGGAGGCTCTCTTTTGCATCAGGTTACACTAGTTGGATCGTCCGGATTTTACCGAGATAAGAAAATACCAATGACTGTAAAAATATATTGTGTGAGATGTGTATATATATATACACACTATATGACATTTTTAGATATGGAAGTGTAAGAAGGCACAAGTAAGGCAAGGAAAAGAAATACAATGTAAATATAAGAACCTATTGCAAAACCTAGGAGGAGATACATATAAACACAGTATTTTTATTTTAAAAAAAATTGTTTGTGGAAAGGTTACCAATGGTGAGAGATCAGAGAAACGATATGAACTATAATCTAGAAAAGCTACAATAACCAAGTGCTATGAAAAAATAACTACTAAAAGATAAACATGTTGGTTAGAATGTTCTTCAATCTTGGTGCTTTTGATCTCAAGCTCTCTGCTTGGTCATAAAGGTTGTAGTGCAGGTAGTTATGAAGGAAGAGATTCAAAAGTGTTTCCTGCATTCACAAAATGACACATTGAATAACCAAAACAAAAGCTGTCAATAGTTTCTAGTGTTTATAAAATTTGTAAAAAACATACCTAACCCAACACATCATGAAGCAGTGTTGCAGAATGGTGCAAGAACATAAGAGTACTGCAAATAGAAGTAAAAAATCGATCAGTTAATTACCCGTTGAGTCAATATAATAAACTGAAAACAAATCGTCAGTGAATTACTCACTCACGGATCTCAGCAAGATCACCAGTCATCTCATAACTCAAAGAATAGTTAAAAAATACAATCTTGAAATATTATTATAGATTCAAATATTCACAAACATAACACGAGTGTAAATATCAACTTCAATCATTCCAAACATCAAAAAGAAGTGTAAAAGCAAGACACAATCACAAGTACCCTAGGAACTAAATAATAGAGACAAGTATGGACCTCAGACCCAGAACCAAAGCCAAGGAAATAAGGATGAAAGAACCAATGAGAATGAGATAACCTGTGAGCTTATGTCTTAGCCCGACTCGCACAGCATGAGCAATACGGCGGACTTCTATGGTGTACGACCCATTATTGATTAGGGCTGCATTTTCCTAATCTGAAAAGTTGATTCGCGCTAACAGATCCTTGCATAAGGGTTGACTGTTCAAACGGAGTAAAACAAAAGATTAGACAATTAGAATTTATCTTATCATGGTCATGATTAATATGAGACAAACGTGAAAACCTTCTAGTCATGTTGCGGGAATCCCATTAGTGATGGTTTGATTAAAGATGGGGAGGTGTAGAGTTTGCTGGAGATAAAGAGCATAGCAAAAGACAAAAGGAGAAGCTTTCTTTTTCAGATATGTCTGAAGCGAGGAAGATAACCCTAGGTTTACTTCAACGACGACGCTTCACAATTGGCATTACTCTAACTGTTGCAAGCATAATATCAGTTGGGGCTTTTCTTTATTGTCAGTGCCAAAGCCTATTGTATACATAACTCATTATAACAAATATCGAATGGTCCACTAAATCGTAAGTATGTCTTTTATTTTTTAATTTTTTTTCTAAGTGGGACCCACATGCTGAGTTGGACAGCTTTAGAAAAAAGCAAAAAACGTACTATTATAATATAGATTACTTTAAGTAGACAGAAAACACATGTAAAGAAATTATAATAGTTGTATTTAGTGTCGTAGCTGCAATTTTGTGTATTGTTTAATTAAAGTTAGCAGCTACTGGATGAAGAGGTGAATTAGTTGCAAGAAATAAGTATTTGGTATGAATTATTGGTAGTTTAATTTATGTTTCTTGACCACAATAATGGTTATTTAGTCAAAAATACTCAAAGATCTGCCCTGGCTCTCTTTATTTCTATGCTTACTAATTATGTTGAAACCTATATATCCTTCTCCACTATCTATGATTAATTTATGTTTCTTGACCTATATATCTTTCAGATTAATGAATTCAGCAATTACGTAGGGTTATAAACTTCCAAACATTAGATCTATATATTTGGTAGTAGAAAACAAAACTATAGGAACGTCCTTTAATGATTTTCTCTATGCCATTTTTTGTTATAATCTTATTAGTTCAACAGACTCAATCGTATGTGGTTAGTCTCTAACTCGACTTATTAAAAGAAAGTAAAAGAACTGGGCCCAAATGAACCCATTATTCGTCAATGGGCTTAACAACTATCTGTAAGTCTAAGAAACATTTTAAAGTGCGCGATTCGGTTCCATTTTTGTCACTAATGATTCGGGTAGTATTACAAAATGGTTATAATTTTTTTGGTAGAGAGAATCTATGTATAGTTTATTAGAAAAGTTTTGTCTCCTGTGTTTAACTACTCTGACATCTAACGTGTCTCTATCTCCATCTACATGTTATGGCGCCCGATTTAGAAGATCTTTTGCGCAGACATATTTGATACAATATGATATTAAAAAATTAAGGAGGTTAAAGAACTTCGAAATCTTTATATATAATTTCATGATTGATCAGGAAGATCTGAAACATTTTTAAATGTTTTTGAATTTGCTACTAACGGTATGGAATACGAATATATGGTTAGTGAGGAAGTAGGTGTTCTCTTCTTTTTCTTGCCTTCAATAATATCGCTTCTCTTTATTTTACGATGATTTATCTTTCGTTTTCATTTGAGATTCAGTGAAGGTTGTTCCACATCGCAAACTTGAGTACTCTACAAGCAAAACTAACATTTCTCAAATCTAAAAAATCAATTATATATAGTGCCTGACTGCTTGATGAATTGTGGTGTATTTCAATATATTATGTGGGGAATTTTTCTAAAACTGTAGGATTAGCGTGATCATTGAAGGATATGTAACATCCTGAAAAACTATGTTCAATACTGTGTGAGAGTAAAGATGAAACAAGAAAAATATTAAGATGATTTGTAAGACTAGTCGACAAATGTTTTAAAATTTTGGAGTAATGACTGTTTAAGGGTGTGGAAATTAAATAAGTTGTCTTGGCCTAGTGATAAAAAGGACTCTGGTTGAAGTTTTTGCTCCGGATTTGAGTAGCATTGGCCATTCATAGACGTTTTAAATGACAAAAAAAAAATTAGATTTCTATTGATCTCGTCAGATTAATCTTTGAACCTAAAAAACTTTTGAGATATTCGTAGTTATTAAAAAAAAAAGGTGTGGAATCCACATGCAACTCTACAAACTGTAAAATTATCTTAATTTGTAGTGCAATATATATATGAAACTAGTGTAATAGGCCCGCCTGACAATCGGAAACAATCTTCCAATGAAAAATCGGCATATGAACTTTGTATCATGTTTACTATATGATCTATATTCAATCATGTCAGAATTATGGGAGAAGTTGAAGAAAACAGGGAGAGAATAACGATTAGTTAATATAGTTGGTGCCAAATGGCAAAAGAATATAGAAGGCAAAAGAAATTTCAACATTCAATGATTCCTAAATTCCAATACAACTTTGACTTCTCATGCGCACAACATACTAACACAACGTACCTACCAGAAAAGTTAGAAACATATCTGTAACTTTTGATTTGGTTATGAGATTAGATTCTCATGATTAAGTCGCTCAAAGTGTTCTATTATTAAACCTCTTCATTTTCTAAATACTAGTATATCAAACGGCCTTTCCGATTATAGATCCCCTTCATGTTCATGCCAAATCATTAGTTTGTTTTCTTCATGTTACCTTTCGTACAAATAATAAACAGTCGTAGTTTGCTATCTCCAAATGACATTTGTATTCAACCAAACATATAAAAAATGACCTATACCTATACTTTTAGGTTTAGTTCAAGATTCAAACTTGTAAATGAACTGGTAACCATCACATTTCACGTGAAAATTAGGAACAAATAAAAAAAGAACCAATAGAATTTTTGTTTATAGGAATTACTAGGTATGTTTATTCCTTATCGTATTTAGTAAAGATTAATATTGTTCTATATTTCTCTGCAGCAAAAGGAATGGAAATGACAGACTATTTTTTATAAATGGTAAGATTTTTAGAAACTTTAGAAAATGAATTATTTCTCGTCTCTTTGGTCACTATTCATGCCCTACGTACAGAAAACGAGATATTGACGAGTTCGTAAATATGTTGAGAAGACAACTTACATGTCACATGAACAAAACCACAAATTAAAATAAATCAAACAAAAAACACAAAAACGCTTTGGAACTCAAATAAGCCACGAGTGTTTTAAGCATTTAGGAAAATCTATAATATAATAGTACAGTTCTCTCTTTTCTGAGGCGATACGTCAGCATTTTGGTGGGTCCCACTTTTAAAAATTGTGAAAAAGTGTCAAGCTTATGGCTCGAACCCGGGTTATTGAGATATAAACACAAACATTTATACCACTAAACTAAAGGATACTTTGTACATTGATGACCGAAACTAATATATATTTATGAAGGTCGGAAACCTTTGATTCTTAGGTTTTCTCTGTGGGTCGGGCCTACAAGTGTATTATGAGTTTCATTTTTAAATGAGGTTCATCACATTATATGAAAAAACAACAATTATAGTTTTTCCATATTGTAAACTGTCTTCGTTTAACACGAGTTAGGGTTCTTTTCATCATTGTCTCAGACATGTCTGAGTTACAGAGTTGCGCCGTGTGTCTGTTCGTAATCTATTTTTTCACTGGTAAACTCTTCATCTCCCCATCTTAAATCACTTGATCTTAAATGTTCATGATTTTTAGCCCCTCTGTAAACCCTATATATATGATTTTCATCTTTGATGAACACAATCTGCATCTCCACAAAACTCATTGATTCTTCTTAGCTTCAACCATCTTCTAGAAAATGTCTCTTTCTGCCTCCCCAGTTCATAAAACCAGCGTCCCCGGCGTCTGTCACTCAACTTTCCAGTCTCCCGTATTGGTCGTAGCAGTCAGAGCATAGTCGCTGGCCTCCTTCGCTTCTAGGATTCCCTGAACTTCAAGGAAGACAGTGAGTTTATGGGAATCACGGTTCTCTTCCTTGATGAAAAGGTAAGTCAATCTTCGATCTATCACACTTATTTAACATAATTGTTTTTAATTGATTTCTTGATTATTTGTTGAATAATATTATTTGCGGATTCCATGATTCATGGGTTCATTTCCGCCGAACGTGCTAATCATTACATGCCATCTTTGAAAGCTGGTTCCATTGTGAAAGTCGATCGTTTTGAGGTTGCTAGGTGCTCAAGCATATACAAGATAACTGATCATCAATTCCTCATTCGTTTCATCCCACCAACCATTATTGATGAAGTCATCACAGGTGTTCCTGAGATCAATCTCCAGTCATGATTAGACTGTTCGACAATCTCCAAGTGATTATGAACACAAACCCAGAACTCCCATGTATAATATCATATTGCAGCTGGGTTTATATTATGTTTCGATGTCATAACTGATATTTAAACTCGCAGATGTGGTTGGTCAAATCCGTTCTATCCAGGGCTCTGACCTCACCAAAGAAACAACTCGAGTCGTGATTCGTCTCCTTATTGATCGCAAGAAACAATCAACACACAATTCTCTTTGTATTATTGTATATATTGTGCTAACATCAATGATCAAAAATATTTTCTACCCAAGATCTGTTGTTGTCTATTTATCTCCCTTACTTATCAAACTAATTTCACATAAACCTTTATTTTACAGCTTAAAAGAAACCACAACAACTTCAAACAATCAAAACACCAAAAACTAGAATCCAAAAAAAGACGAACCACTAATAATCACCTCTCTTTTTTGTCTAATCTTACAAATAAACTTCAAAGCAAATATACCAAACCAATCACCTGAACTAAAATTCAACGAAACGTACATTGAGTCAGCTAATAAATACAAACTACACGGCCAGCTAGCTATTTAACAATTTACAAACTTACTTTAGCAACGACACATACATCGAGTCAGCTAAACAAATACAAACTACACGGCCAGCTATTTAACAATTTACAAACTTACTTTCGCAACGAAGAAGACGAAAACAACCAAGATCAGTGAAATACCTAAAAAAAAATAGAGTAAGTTATGAACTCTGATAAATACAACTAACAATGATTTTTGTTTACATATTACCCATCAAATAAAAGATAAACAAACACAACCACAACATCAGATACAAGAGACAATCCCGACAGATACAAAGGCGACAACAACATCTCCACCTGCTCACTCCTCTTGTCTTATAAAAATAGCTTACATGTCCAATGTCAACATGCCAATGCTATTGTCTTCTTATGAGAAATACATAAATTCGTTTAAAACTCATTAAATCCCAAATACTCAGAACTGCCACTCATTTTATAGTTATTTCTACAAGTCTTCATGTATTTGTTTTAAAGGTCCGGTAAGAGCAACATGTTTTAAAATAAAATAAAAACATATAGCAAACATAATAAGGATAATAAAAATTATTACTTAATACACACAACTTACACAACTAAACTGGAGAAAAATATCTAGAAACAAAAGGTACTCTCAACAACTTTAATATAATTTATGTACTCTAAACAGTACAAGAAACAAATTAAAAAGACAAACAAACAATAAGTCTCAGTGACACAGCAAACAACAACACGAGCTATATCAATCACATTAGTAACACAATTTAGTCATTCATAAGTGGAGAACAATGCATACACAGTTCATCATCACAACTCTAACCCTATAACAATAAAAAAAACTTGAAAAACAACTCAAAACGCAAAATTCACAACTAAAATAACCCTAGGTATGTTTATTCCTTATCATATTTAATAAAGAATAATATTGTTCTATATTCCTCTGCAGCAAAATGAATGGAAATGACAAATTATCTTTTTATAAATGGTAAGATTTTTAGAAACGTTAGAAAATGAAATATTTCTCGTCATTCTCTGGTCACCATTCATGCCCTAAATACAGAAAACGAGATATTCACGAGTTCGTAAATATGTCGAGAAGACAGCTTACATGTCAAATGAACCAAACCACAAATTAAAATAAATCAAACAAAAACACACAAAAATGCTTTGGAACTCAAATAAGCCACGAGTGTTCTTAAGCATTTAGGAAAATAATTAAAATTCAAGACTGCTTATAACATGAGTTAATGTGCTTGCATGCCCCTAATTGAGGCCTTAATTAGATCTATGCACATGATTTGATAGAAATATTTCTATGTCAATTTTACCCTTTCCTCATGCATACCAACATATCAACAGCTGTGTCAGACCCCCTGAAATCCTACTGTTGTTTTACTGTTTGTTGCACCAAAAATCTTTGTTCGAGGAGTGTTCTGAATTTAATTATTAATTATTTAAAAAATAATAGAAAGTGTCAACAGTTTTTGTTGGTGAGAAACCAAAAACATCTAAACTATAATCATTAATTATATTTTTTTATCTTTCCTTATCTCAAACCATAACTTTCTTTATATTTTTGGGAGAGAAATTATTTTTCAATTTTTATGATGCTCTCAACCTTTCTTCAATATCTCTTTTGTATTTATCATCATAAATTTATAGTTTTAATCAAACGACTTTAGAAAAAAATCGAAGCATCGCTTTTTCTGTCACTCGTTTTGAATTTACTACCGCACCGGTTATGACAATAGCACTGTCAAAGTAGTAAGAAGCTCTCCTCCATAATTTGTTAGCTGTTACAATAATACACCGCTAATTAATAAATTGTTTTACAAAATACTTGTTATCATTTGATACATTGTTTGTTAACTGATAAATAATTTAATAAATAATTTGTCAACTTATAGCTTGTTTTCGTACATGGTTTATTAGCAGATAAATAGGTTGATATGTCGGATGTTAGTTAATACATTGTTTGATAAATTGTTTAGTAGTTGATAAATTATTTGTTACCCGATACATGTTTTGTTAGCTGATGCATAATTTGATACCAAACTAGTGATAAATGGTTGGTAATATATTACAAAGATTTGTCTTTGAATGATACATGGTTTGTATATAACTTTAGATATAAAACAGCTAACTTCAGATATAAAAAACAGTTAATAGTTACATTCATACTTAGTCGTCACATGTGTTTATTACCGTTAACAACAAGATTACATTACCATGAATTCACCCATAGAAAGTATCCTTGAGTTGGTAGATGACTATGTGCCTCCGTCTACACTCATAGGTGGGTTTATCTCAACTCTTGTTAAAGAAACATGTGTTCTCTGTATTTACTCAGTCTTTTCCGCGGTGCATACGTCCATAAGAACCTCATCGCTATCATGCACTCAACCATGATCCCTCATGCCTAATACAGTCAAACATTTAATTAACTCATGTTAACTACATATTTTTCACGAGATTACTTATTTAAAATTTTATCTAACCTCTCCCTTAGCACCAAATCGTACTTAACCTTTGTATGGTCGACTTAGAATCTCAATGACCGTTGATGAACCATCTCTCATTCACCAACCATCAGAGGCACAAGCTGTCCCATTTTTCTTCTTCTCCTTCCTAGTTATTATCTAACAAATCAAAGAAAGATTTTTGATGTATCAGCTAACTCCCTTGTCGCTTGGTAAACATTGACAATAGCAGTCAAAAACAAAATTGCATGTATGTTTATTATGTGTGCTACATCATAAGTAATAACTAATACCTATGTTAATAGCTACTTTTTTTTTTTAAATGATACATCAACTATTAACAACCTACAATATCGATTATTGCATGCTAACTTTGTTGTTTTACTCGTTAATTTAAATTTTAGTAACTAACTTAATTATTACATGATGAATAATGTATTAGATTAATAATTAATACTAAATTATAAATATTATTATTATGTTATTATTTTGTTTAAAGCGCCGCATATAACACTTAATTTGCTAATCAAATAAGTATCTTAACATCTCTATAGTATATAGTGTTAACGTTTTTTACCTTTATCATATTTCTATAAATATATGGTAATACATGTGTTCTAATTATGATTTACTAGAAATACATACATAAGAGAATACTAACGTTCAAAATGGAATCACTATCATGAAATGTTTTATCTAAATTTGGTGTTAGATCATTTTTGAATTTTGCCGTAGCTTCAGAAAATTAGCATCTAAATGAAGAACCAATGAAGATATTTAAAGAGAAAGAGAATAAGAAACGAAAAAAAAAACAAAGAGAATCGAAAGAAGAAAAAGGATGGGGGATAAGAGAAAAGAAACGAAAATAGTGAGAAAAAAAATGAAAGAGATGAAGAAAAAAAAATGTATCAGACAAAAGAAAATGAATGGAGGCAAGAAGAAAGAGAACTTGAAAAGAGAGAATAAATGAATTGTAAAGGGAGAAAGTGTGTCAGAATTACAGGAAGAAAAATAATGTTAAAAGAGTTTTTCTACTCTCTGCAGGACATAATACTTTTTTTCATCATGACGCAAGGGTATAATCGTCGGCACAAACCACAGTGGACACGACACAAACCATTAAGATCAATCAATGTATAATTAGCCAATATAGATCTCCACTATGTATATTTAGCTTATTGTCTCTTATAAAATCATAAAATGGGTACGGTAAACCCTACAGTGTGGACACAACTATACAACTGTTTATGGTTTCATGAAATATCGGTGTAATTCAATTTTAGAATTCCAATCATATAAGATCCAGTCATATTCGTCCACTAACAAAAACAAATAACTGTTTTCAAATGATCACGATGTTACAACTTTAAAAAAATAAATATGAAAAGTGTATAATTGAGGGCAGAGTTTGCAGCTAGATAAAGTCGGAAAGAAGTCTTAATACTATGCTTCGTATGGGCACTCACATTTTTTCTCGTTTCTTGGAACTCATCACCTTCTTCTTTTCCTCCTCTTTGTTATTCATTAGCATGTGATGCTTGGAGTTAGAAGTGTATTTTAGTTAGTTAAAGAGGTATCATGAAAGTAAATTGAAAGCAGCAAGTCTTCCCGGAATTCATCTTGATCCGTGCCATGGTTTGTCTTATATCACAATGGGAATTTTTAAGTAAACCTGATTTAACTAATTACACGAATTGATTAGTACACATATAATATGATTTAAATTTATGTATATATGAATATATTACATTCAACTAACTATGAACATTTTTGCAAATCCCTTTATAATGAAGTATTGGGCCAGCTGATCATGAAAATAAAGTTAACTCATAATGCAGAAAGCTATTTCAACTTTTATGTATCGCTTAATGTTGTTTAAAGTAATGCTGGGAAGAGATTTCTTTGTATTGCGTATTTGTACGATAATTTCTTTTTATTCAATTGTTACATTTTCTACTCAGTCATCCTTTTTATTCTAAATTATTTTGTCTCTTATAAAAAATAATTGACCAGGTGATCATATATAAATCATATAATGTCTTTTAAAATGCTAAAGTTAAGGATAATTGGAGGCCTGATTATTATTAAATTGTTGCAATCAGATTCAAATGAAGCCTTCTACAATTTATATTAGTTTTCACTTTTCATACACTAAATTTTCATGAGCTGGTCTCTGAACTGGCTTGCCATTGACGTACTTCACGACTTAATCAAAACCACTAATCATTTCCGGATAACATTTGAAATCACATACGTCAGGGCCTACTTTATTCCTCCACTCCTACAATCAATTCTATAAAACTTTATTTGTATAATTGCAATGCAAGGCTGTTATCTTCTGCTTTTATTATTTCCTTTTCTTTATTAACATTATGTTTATATCTTTGTCATATCAATTTCCGGATATCCGATATATACCCACCTTTAATCAATAACTTACAAGTAAATCTTAACATTTTTGCTGAATAATAGAGGAAATTTAACGGTTACTCCCTCCGATTCAATATAATGTATGTTTTGGAGCTTTCACACATATAAAAAAAACACGTAAATTTTTGATTATAAATACATTATTTTCTCTTTCAATATAATTTATGTTTTGGAGTTTTCACACATATTAAAAAAACACGTATACTTTTGATTATAAATATATTATTTTTCGTGATTAGTTATTTTCTATAATTTTTAACCAATCAAAGTACAGTAAACACAATTAATGTTTTTAAAGTTTACAATTTATCATTATTACATGCATTGAAAATGTAAAATATATATTTTTTATAAAAAAAAATTTTTCTAAAACATTTATCATTTTGAAATGGACGGAGTATTACATTATATTTAAAATGGCTGATTCTAGTGGGAAATAATTTCTTGGTTATAAAGTATATATTAGAAAATGTCTTCGCTATGAAAAAACAATCCTTATTTGTATAATAGCTTTGCAAGGCTGTGTTCTCTGCTATCTCATTTCCTTCTTCTTCTTTTTTTTTCTCATTTCCTTCTGTTACAGAATAAAATGACCTTTTAACTTTTGGCCTGTTTTGTTGCCATTCTACCCCGTGAATCCGTGATGTAATCAAATCTAGTGTTACGCAAACTGATAAAATAACCAACAAAACACAATTTCTTATTTTTCAAACAAATATCTAAGGGAGGGGGTCAAGACGTGGTGAAACCTTAGAAGTTGTCAGAAGACGCCGGAAAGATATCTGCTAAATACAAAGCATTATCCTGATTAGTGCCTTAGTGATAGTATGTCTCTTAATGCTTTTTACCAACATAAACATGGCATGTGCCAGCTATGACCACACACACGACCACTTAATTAGTAGTACTAATTAATTAATGATTTCTCTTTTATTCTCGCTTTTAATCCTAAATTAAATAGACATTAAGGTTTAATAAAGTACATAGCTGCAAACTGTTAACTGAAAGTCATTTTTTCTTACGTACTTGAACTTATTAGTTCTATGTGTTACACTTTATATCATACTAATTTTTTACAAACTTTTTATTTTGTTATATTTTTAGAGGGTGAGATAGCGACCTCACTTTTATTTCTATGGTCCGTGAAAGCTATGATTAGTTATTTTCTAGCTTGGAAGATAAAAGAAGACTAAGATTTTCAATTAGGTTCATCCCCCCTCTGCTTATTATAGCTAATCACCGGCTTATAATGAAAATAATTTAGGATACTTAATTAAGGCGATAGTTTTTAAATAGTGATAAGCTGTTATATATTGCATATATGTACAGTTGTAGACATATGTGGAATATAGTGGATGAGGGCAGAAGGAGACACTACAATGCCGATGCATGGCATTTAGATGGATGGTCATGCAATTATTATTGCAATAATGAAGTATGCAGAGGCAAATAAGATTTGGTTATAAGAAGGAAAATTGAAAAGAGACTGGAAGATCCTTAAATCCAACAAGTGGGGTACGTGCGTACCGCATGAGGAGGGGATGGCACCCTACCCTCCCATATCACTTGGTTAACCCACGTACATTTATGTTAAATAAATAAATAAATATATATATATATATATATATTTTTTTTTTATGTTAAATATTTTTTTATGTTTTATTTCTACTCGTACTTACCATTATAGTTGCAACGCATTATTATTTGTTGCAGATATTTACCATAATATACGAACATGTATATTCAAGTAATTCGATAAGATCGTAGCGTCTGCGTGTTTTGATTTTAATTTCTATGTAGTGAATATAACGATGTCAATCATAGATTTTATTGATTTTAACGAATTCGAAGAGCTTAGGCACATCATATTTGACCGAGAGTATCATGTGCATACTATGGATTTCAATATTTCATGATTCATTTTAAAATTTCAGATATAACTATATTTTGACTCATCCTTAAAATAGCGGGTATAATTTTTGTTGTATATTTTTTTAGAAATTTATTTTTTAGTCATATTTATGTTTTTCTTTGTATAATATTTTTCTTAAATAATTAATAAGAGGTTTTAATAATTGTATTAAAATAGTTGAACCACACCTATATCAATAGGTCATGTTCATGTTTTAATAGAATAGATAATTGTATTTCTAATCATATTTATGTTTTTCTTTGTATAATATTTCTCTTAAATGATTAATAAAATGTTTTAATAATTGTATTAAAATAGTTGAATTACAACTATATCAAAGGAAAATTTTATTTTTACCACTTTCTTAGTAACACTTTTCATCTTTACCACCACTAAAGGGACATTTTCAAAAATATCTTCTTCATTAAGTAACAAAAGACTCTTATACCCTTGTTATCTTTATATATAATAAATTATTATTTAAATAAATAAAAAAATATATATATATTAATGTTTTCAAATTATTATTTTTCAAATTCGAACTTTTTATAGTTTTGTTTTTAAATTTTTTTTTCAAATTTTCTTTTTGAACATCGAAAATTATGTTTGAAACTATTTTTTAAAATTTTTTATATATTTTTAAAGTATTTATTTATATATTTAATAGAATCCTAAATTTCACATTCCAAAAACCCTATCACACCCCTTAACTCTAAACCCTAAGTCTAGATTAGTTAACTTTATGAGTATAAGTGTCTTTTACCTTTCATTAAAAGTGAGGGTAAAAGTGATTAATGTAAACATGAAAAGTGGTACTATGATTGTGGTATTTGTGGCGATTCTCCATGTATCAATATGTTATGTTTATGTTTTAATATAATAGATTAAAATAGTTGGATCACACATATATCAATAGATGTTTTAATAGAATAGATAATTGTATTTTTTAGTCATATTTGTGTTTTTCTTTGTATAATATTTTCTTAAATAATTAATATTTTTTTTAAGTAATTATATTAAAATAGTTGGATCATATATATATATATATATATATCAATAAGTCGTGTTCTTGGTTTAGTAGAATAGATAATTAGTTTTTGCATAATTGGTTTGGCTGCTTGTTGTGGGAATATTTTTGAAAAGCAAGATACAAAAATATCGAGATGGGCATCGCCGCACATGGAGACATTGACACATTACAAGCTACAAAAAAAAAATTAGTGCCTTGGTACGTCGTAATATATTAATTCAATTTATGTTATTTCTGGAAAATAAAATTAAGTTGTTTGGGGATACAGAAAGAAGCATCTTCGGTTATCATTTAACCGCTAGTGGTGAGAGAGAAGCTAATACTTTTTTTTTTTGGCCATCTAATGATAATTTTATAATAACCAAGATCAAAGTACAAAACCCAATACAACATTACACCAAAAACTAAAAATCGAGCCCAAAAGAAAACCGAGAACACCAAAAGTCCAAGTGCCCAACCAAAACACACAAGTCAAAAACACGTGTTGACTCCTCAACAGCGAGAAGAACACGTGTCGCCAAACCCTATCACCTTCCCCAACGCCGGAAACCAAAGCGGCGCTTCACCGGAACCACACCGGAAATCTTCTGCAACATCACATGCATCCTCAGCGGCAGGCCTCCTTTCCACGGAGAGCTTCATCGAACCTTGTCGATATTTCAGCTAAAGCCACAACGCCACCAATCACAAGATTACGAGATCCATAACCAAACCCGTGTTCATCTTCATCCCTTCACTTCATCAACGGAGAGCATCAATCAACAAATGTTGAGATCTCATCCGAAACAGTTCACACCCAGAAGGTAACCCTGAACACATCAACCAAACCTCATGCACTATAGAGCCGGCGACGCAGAGTTTAGATAATCTCCGCCCCCGAAATCATATGCCGGCGACGATAGAGCTATATGAGCCTCAAAACATCCCAGAGTCAAAGACTTATCATGAGAGCCGTGATCAAAATCCCTCTCCCACACACAAAGGCAAGCACATAAAAAAAATAGAAGAGAAACAGGACCGACGGTGGCTGTGAAAGCCCACTTGTCGGCCGGAGCACTTCTCACTCTCGTGAAAGAGAGAAGTTAATACAGTTATATAATGTGTTTCGCTTATCATAAACATAAATTAACAATCTTAATAATTTCCTGGAGGCTGCTATCCATGTGGTTGGTTTTTACTTTCAAAATTTCGTCTGAAACAAAACTTTTTTTTTTTGGTCTCAACATCAACTTTTAAAAGTTACTTAAAACCTTAAAAAAATAGAATTTAATTAATTTTATCCTGGCAACATTTTTATGAATGATTATTCAAAATTAAATTGTCTTTTGGTCAACAGAGTTAGTGCCTTTTGTTTTTTTTTGCCAACAAAGTTAAATGTCTTTTCATGATTACTGTATAATCAAAAAAGTGATAGATACATCAAAATACGAATCTTATCCTGATGTAAATTAACTAAGGGCCAAGTATTTATCCCCATAATCGGTCCATCAACACAATTATCAAAAAACAAAGACTTTTAATATGAACCATAATACTAATTAACAATAATAAATACATAACCCTAATCAAAATATAATCACTAATTCGAAAAGACAGAGAAGACAGTTCCGTAATTATCTCAAAAACCTGGTAGCATTTTTGTATTCCCTTCACTATTTAAACTTCGCCTCTCCCAAATGCTCAAATCCCTCCCACCTGCTTTCTCGTGAGAAGAAGAAAGAAAAACAGCAGCTCAAGATTCAGTCTTTTCCAACTAAACAGAGAAGAAAGAGACAACAATGGCCGAAGGTGTCGGAAAATGCAGCAAGATCCGCCACATTGTGAGGCTCAGGCAAATGCTCAGGCGATGGCGAAACAAAGCACGTTTATCTTCAGTCAGCCGTTCTGTGCCGTCGGATGTTCCATCTGGACACGTGGCGGTATGCGTGGGAAGTGGCTGCAGGAGATTCGTGGTGCGCGCGTCGTACCTGAACCATCCGATCCTGAGTAATCTACTTGTCCAAGCTGAGGAGGAGTACGGTTTCGTTAACCAGGGGCCGCTGGTTATCCCCTGTGAAGAATCGGTTTTCGAGGAAGCTATCCGGTTTATTTCCCGGTCGAACCGGTGTACTTGTCCCGAAGATCTCCAGAAATGCCACGGAGGGGTCACAAGCAAGCTTGATCTTTTGATCGAATCTCGACCGTTGCTTCACGGGGTCGTCGATAAAGCCGTCTGGTGATTCTTTTAAGATCGACGGTGAAGAAATCAAAATTTTGAATAAATCGTCATTGACTAGGCTGAGTTTTAATTTTAATCGCCTCTGGGTCACTTTTTTATTTTATACTATTAAATATATAATTATATTGGTGAGTTTGAATCGGGTGGCCAGTTACTCACTGAGTAGTGAAAGAGACGGCGGTTAGAAAGTGCGTGAATCATTCCACCGAGTCATCCTGGGTTCGAAGCCAAGTTCAAGACTGTAAATGTAAATAAGACAGATGAACGTTTGGTCTGATGGGAAAGAGAGAAAGTGAGTTGATTTCAAAGGGCTTTTGATTTGAATATCAACACCTTTCTCTGTTATTTTTCCATAAGTTTTGGAATAGATAGTTGTGCTAAGTACTTTCAAATATCACTATTTCTTTAAAATTTATCAAAACTTTTGTAACAAAGTACAATCTTCGACCCTTCCATAAAATACAAACTACTAGGGGGTTGTTTGTTATAACGTTTAACTACGAGTATATTTTTTATGGATTAAAAGTATTAATATAACCATTATTTTGCAGGAAAATTTAGTGTGTTCCAATAGAAAAAGTTAACAACGATAAAATGTATTTTATGAGTGAAAAGTGTATCCGACCAAGGCCATGTGAAAGAAAGACTATTAGCCCATTTTCTGATTCGCCTGACTGTGTTCAACTTCTTTTTTTGTCTTCATTTTTTCCACACAGTAAAAAGTACAGTCTCCGGTACACATAATCATTCGCATTTATTGGAATGATTTCTCGCGGAAATTGTGTATTTTATATTGTTCATAGAATCCCCTATATATTATTTGAAAATCATTACAACTTCTTTTTGTAGCCACATGTCATCACTAGAATGATTCTTAGAATCATTAGAGAAATATGTTGGTCCATCTAATTATATAATAAGTTTTTTATTAAACTAACAATAAATTCATCATTAATGTACTTTATTAATTCTTTAAATAAAATTTACGGAATTGCCTAATATGGCTAAAATATATATGACAATTAATGATTTTGAATAATAAAGATTTGATAAAAAATAGTGTATCTTCTATCATATTTGTTTAATTTTAAGCTATTAAATAAATTAAACAACCACGATAACCATATAATAAAAATTTAGATTTTTATGTATATGTTATATTTTGAATTTTTACAAACGGCTATAAATTACTAAAACTATTAAAAAGTCTCACATTCAAATTTTATGATCCATGGTTTAAAATTTTTGTTATGACAAAATACAAATGATTACAAAATTATATAAGTAAAAAATCTAATTTAATTAATTAATAAGATTAATATATATCGTTTTAAATTAAACTATAAACTATATAAAATATAATATTTTAGTTTCAAAATTTACTTTGAACAATTTTTTTGATAAAAGTTTTGAACGATCATTGACAACTTATTTTTTTTTTAAATTATAAATTACTAAAACTATTAATCCCACAATGAAAATTTTTGTTATCAGTCATTTAAATTTTTTTCTATAAAAGATACAAATGATAAAAAACTATATAAGTAGAAATCATCATTTAATAGACATTAATATTAAAAATATACTAAAATATATTATCTATGTTAGTATCATTTAAATTTAATAACATATCCTATCAAATAAAAAATAAAAATTGGATTAATACAATTGATTTATATGTTCGCACCAATTTAATTATATTTATAATAGTTACTGATTTTAATTATTTAATATATATTTATTATTTTATAATATGTAAAAATATTTAATACATAAAATAATTTATATATATAATGTTGATTTCGCGCAAGGTGCAGATATTAACCTAGTCTCTGGACTATTTGGAAAAGAAAAAGAACTCCTATAACTCTAGACTAGTGCTAGAAGTTTGAAAGGTAGTCGAGATTATTAATGTGCTCTCTCCATGGTCTATTCCCCTCTTCTAAAAATGATATAAAACTTTCTGAAATTTACAACACTTAAGTGATAAAGTCAAAAATGTCATAATACTTTCTGAAATTTACAGTAATGTTATATATGTATTTATGAAAATAACACTAACTCCATCCTAAACCCCACAAGTATACGAAATCTGGCATATGTTCTAACATTTTTTCTACTTTAAAAATCACCCCCATATATATATATATAAAGAAAGAGAATAGTTTACAAAATACACATGTCCTTTTCTATATGTACGAGCACTGTACTGCCACTTGGAATGACATGAAGTCTGTATCTAAAATTTATAGTTGGAGTTATATATGAGATACGTTTTTAGTGGATTCGTATAAATAGCTACAGAAAATATTATTAGACAGAACTTAATTAATTTCTTGACAAGAAAAATGGTAAGAAGATTCTTTGGAAGGACAGCGAAGAAAAACCCATTAGGAGTCACCGATCCAATCACGGAACTTTTAATTTTCTATATTGCCCTTACCTTCTGATCAATTTACACCATACCCTTCCTCACGCTCATTGTTTTTTTCTTTCTTGTTTTTCAAACTCTTTTTTAACAATAATTCAATAAATAAATGTAAATTTTGGAAAACTAAAGAATTGGGTGTTTAGGGAATAATAAGATGCTATAGGAGTGCTTCGAGTAAAATTATGATCGTTGACCACTTTCGTTAAATTTGAATCTTCACACATGGTGATGGTTTACGCATTATAGAGTTTTATAAATTTTTTTTTTTTTGCTAAGGAGTTTAAAATACCAAGGTTACTTGCAGCTGTATTTATTTCAACTAGACCAACATGCATACAAGTTCATGTTCATGCATTATAGAGTTTGATTTGAAATTTTGAAAATGAAAGAATTGATTAAAAAAATTACGAGTTAGGGCTATTTCCGGTGGGTACGTATGTCAGTATGTGTGTAGAAAAAACTGAAACCAGCGGCCCTTATGTCTCTTTTTTTTTTTTTTTTTTTTTGCTAACCGAGTATCCTGGCTCCACCAAAGTGGTCCAGACTAGAGACCGAAGTGAGCATGGACGCTGCCAGGACGTCACCATGTGGTTCACCGTATAACGGTCTTCGGTCTCGGGTGCTGCAGCCCACATATAAATTTCGCAGTGGCCAAGGCTCGAACCCAGGGGCGGACACTCCAATTGGAACTCCTATACCACTGGACCAAATCAACTTGGTTGCCCTTCTGTCTCTTACGTCATGTACTTCTGTGTAGTCTTATTCTTTTAATTTTTATATATTTAACAAATCCTCTTCTAAGTAGTTGAACTAAATACAGTTGGATAGTAATGTATAATGTATTCATATTGTTTCTCATCAAGTTAAACCAAATATTGAAACTCAAAATGTTAGAATATCATTAAGAATTTCTGATCATTAAAATTAATAAAAGGTTCGCTCGTTTTTCAACATGTTTAATAGATAAGGCTTTTATATGGCGGCACACTTAAGAAATCGTATTGTTTAGCCTGATGGTGGACTTCGATTTTGAAATAACGAAGCTAAGTTGCATTAAAAGAAAATGACTAAGATAAACACAAGCGAATATATTGGGTCGATCTTTTTTTTTTTTTTTTTGATAAAATTAAATGTTACAGAGGGTTCAATGGTGGAGCGAACCCAATTCTGTGGGTTCATCAGAAGGAAGTTACCATCTGAGCTACTAATTTTATATATATTCGGTCGATCTTGTGAGGCTAAATACTGTAGAGGAATTTTATCGCGTAACTCTATACACGTCTCTCACTTTTTCTAAGTTTATCAAACGGTTAAACGAGTAACACATTTACACATACCAAACTCTATAATCATTATAGACTAATAGACTCTCATTAACACACGAATACTTATAGCCCAATATATATATACTGGTTATGATGTTAAAAAGGAAATAAACGAATAAGTGAAGTAACCGCCCAAAACTGTGAAAAGTCATACAGAAAATAGGTATGCTTCCAAGCCCGGTTTCTGCTGCGGTATGCCTTTCAAATAGCCCTGCATTCTCTCTGGAGAGAAAGGAACGAGCCACGCCATGGTTCAGTACCGGTGCCAGTTGCATTCCTGGTCCGGTTTATTTACCGCCAAGTCAAGAACAATTGCCTGTCTATCTCAGCAATGGGGAGTCAAAAGCATGGAGCTCTTTTGCAGCGATGGTTTGCTTCACAAGCATAAATTTAAATTTTTATGTCGGGTGTAAGGTTATCTTTTAGATACAAGGTTCAGTTAAACAAGTCAAGTTACACATGCTGTACCAAAGCTTTTTTTAAAAAATAAATTTAACAAATTATTCAAAAAAAAGAAAAGGCACGCTTCCCCTGGTTCCATGTCTTTTATATACCAACTTGTTCTTGTAAGTCAGAAATTTTTTGAGGGGAAAATCAAAGAGTGAGGAAAAGAGGAAGGTAAGATATGTCACATTGGTTGCCAATTGAGGAAATGGTTGTCAGTTATACATATCGATTGATTTCTCTATTAGTTTTTGGATTTCTTTCAGAGGACCTATCGATCGAAAAGTAGCCTGGCTTTAGATCGATATCGCTATGTAGTATATGTGACCACAGCAGGGTGATCAATATAGTTTTAGAATTAATTAGGAATTGGTTTAGCTGTCATTCGTGAAGGTGACATATGGGAATAAATACATATCAAGACATGTATGCCTCTGAAACATCATTGGTTTGGTCCCAAAAAAAATTGGAGGTCTTTTACATGGACATAAATCTCTAAAATTAAAACAAATTATGAAAATTCTTAAAAAATTGTTTCAAGCCCCCAAAATTTCAGATATATCAAGATTGTGTTAAGTTCGAATGGATATCTTTTTGAACTTCTGAGAAATGTTTTTTAAGTAAATTTGAATGCCAATGGCACGTAGCTTAGCTCAAACTGTTTTCACTAGCTAGGATGTGGCCGAGTTCTTCACGTATATTCTATCCAACTTCTCTATATTTAGAGTGTTTAAATATGATTTTTGGGTACATATAAACAAAAGATAAAACTAATTTTATTAGCTCAGGTGACTTGATCTCGGTTCACTTTTAACATGCTTTTCATCTTTTTGTAATACACACGAAAGACATCAATCAAGAATATTGAACCGCATGAAAATCGTAAGATCGAGTGCGGTTTAACTGAGTTACGTACCCCTGCCTCCCATACATAACATAACTTTAGTTTGTGAATAAAAAACCTTATAGATGGTAACTATTTGGTTGTTTTGACTAAACTGTAACATATTATCTTTTCCCTGTAAACACCCTCGGTAAAAGTATTTGAAGCTCCATGGAGTTCCAACTTTGGTAAATAGGCCGAAACAATAAGGCCTGTTATAGACATTTATTAAGAATATTAAATTAGTTGGATGGGCTGGGCTTTATCACTCACTCAGTTTTATTTCAAAAATTTGAAACCCAAACAGACCACCCTCCGCTCAAAAGAACCGGTTCAGTTGGTAACTTGGTATAGATGGGAGACAAGATACCGTCAAGTGATTCAGTTACAAAACCTAAACAGTTGGTTAATGACGTGATAACCGATTTATAAGGTTTAGGTTAGGTTGAAAGTTGAAACAGAGTTTGGTGAAGGCCAGCAACACCACACAAACGTGCACTTCAAAAGTGTGTGCAGTGTGGTACAAATCTCCCCATACCCTCTCATCATCATTCTTTTCTCATGTTCTCATTTTTCGCGCACTTATGTGTACAGGTAGTTTTTTTTTTTTTTTTTTTTGAAAAAAGGGCTATGTACAGGTAGTTATATCTTATTATTATCATTACATAAAAGAAAATAAAATTTAATGATGAGGACCAGCTCTCTTCGATGTTATTTATTTTCTTGTTTTTACAGTTGTACGATTTAAGAATGAAGTTTCTATATATATATATATATGATTCATTCGAGAAACTGGACCACCTAAGTTTCTTCGGCAATACTTGGTGTGCATGAAGATGAAGTTGTCTACCAAAACGTGGTCTAAAAACAAATTCAATCACGAAAATATTGATTGTATTTCAGATAGGTTAACATATTTCTCTTTCAAATCATTTTCCCTAAATAAATTGGTTAATTATAATTTATAAACAACACCAGGAAGGATTGTTTAAGACTTGAAGTCTGAAGACATGGACTATGAGTGGTTGTCGTTGACGTACATACATCAATGTATATATGTATAGCCTTTATTTCGGTCTCATCAGTTACTAAAAATGTGCATAACAATTAACTTCTCTTCTCTGTTTCTCGTTGTTTTTTGTCTAATGAGGAATTGCAACGTACGAACGGACGAGGCCAGACGCACATGCTCGTTACCAAGTGTTTCAGATTCCCCGCATATTTGTTTTTCTAAATTTGTTTATTTACCTATTTTGTGAAATCATTCACGGTGTTACTTAGACAGTAAAAAGTATGTTCGCCGAAACAAATTGATTTATACTTTTCTATGTACACTAAGAGATATTGATTTAAGTCTAAGATAGTGTTACCATTTATAATGATCAAACTCTGAAATTTCTTAATTTACATTACAAAAGTTATGCGATCGACCTCATTTGTTTTATCATGCATATAGTACTTCTGTGCTTGGAGGCTTCGTGTGGTGATTTTAATACAAATGGTTGGAACCGGTAACGTTGGCTTTGATCAACTGTGTGTTTAATTAGTTTTAAGATTTGTCACTAATCAAGTTTTGGATGTTAATGAACTAACTACAAATGCATTTAGCTATGTTGTAAAAGTAAATGCATTTAACTGCCATGATTATAACTTGAAAGAAAGACGAGAATCCACTCATGTGTGTCTCTCTCTCTCTCGGTCATTATTTTCAAAGAAGGGAAACTGAATATATAATGATCATTATAGCTAACTAATAATTAAAGTACATACGTTAAATTCAGGCGTCCTACCACAACCGGGAAAAGACCCATTGTGTTCTAAATTTTCTTTTTGTTGATAAAAAGTTCTTATAAAAACTCCTTCAAGATCCTCAAGCTAAATTCATTATCAACATAACATTTCTACTGAGATATCTCCCAAACAAAACGGATAAACTTTAAATGAATTGTCATGGACATGCCCCAGTAACATGAATTTGAATAGTGTTCGTTCTTCTTTTGGTTTTGAGGCAGATCACGGAGGTTCCATAAAATGGTTTAATAGTATAATCTGATAAGGGAAGGGACAAATATTAGCTGGGTAATTAATTACAAGAGGGGTTTACTAGAAACATAATGACAAGAGAATGGCCCAACTCCATCACTTCATGTTTGTAAATTGTAATTATAACTTCGGGGCCTATTCCTCTACTTTTATATTCGTTATCTACATAAACTTTTTTAAAATACAAAGAGTTACTAAAAAATATTGAAATATCGTGAAACAAATACTAATGTACCTTATAAAGAGTGGTATGGGGAATGTAAACATCTCAGTACGCACAAATTTTAGAAGGAATAATTGTTTACACAAACTCTTTTCAGCGTGTCTACTGTAATATTTTTAGCATGCTTTTAATAAAAGTGAGCAAAAAAAAAAAAAAAGACAGTTCCTCACAATGGTAATGATTTCCAAGAGAGTAAGCAAAATATCAGAATAGAAGTTGGATCATGTGACTTTTACAGAACTGAATCCTAAGGAATGTGATGTAATAAATAAAATAACATTTTGATGATGTTGTTGGTAATAACAAAAGATATGTGAATGATTTTTTTTCAAGTAGATTTTTCTTCCCCAGAGAAAGAAGTGGAGTAAAGCTGTCTTGTGCGCAATAAGGGGCCCTTTGACTCCCGGAGAATCAACTTTTCCTCTGCCATTTCTTTAAAAATTTTCGCTTGATTTTGCCGGTTTACCGGCTCCGGTTGCTTCCTTAGCGCCGGGGCCGATCTGTTTCTTTTCTTTTGTTCTCTTATCTTTCTCTTTTGGTTGATCTTTCTAGTCGAAGTGAGTTGGATACTTGTATCTTTCAGATCTGGTTCTGTCTAAGAACTTTGTATGTGGCTTGATTGAATTGCATGTCGATTTTAAGCTTTTTTGGCTCATACCAGGTCTCGATCTTCAACTCTCTCAGTCTTTTGAGCTTGGTTGTTCCTGGCTCTGAGTTGTTTCACTCCTTGTCATTAACCTCAAGATCCGATCGAGATCTTTTCTTCCGTTTGGCTTCGATTGGCGTTTCTATCCTTCTGCGCCATCGTTTTTGACTCATGAACATAACGTGTTCGGTCTCCTGGAGCTTGAAGCTTTGGCCTTTCATTTGCATGTGTTATTTAGCATAGGAGGAATCGTAAACCGGAGGTTTATCCAAGAATGGCTGCCTCGCTTTGCCTTGTTCAAAGAAGCTTTGTTAATCATCATGTTTTATTGTTCACTTTTGGTGAAGGTTTATTTTGATATGTTTACACACTTCTTCTAGTTTGATTAGGTGTTGTTCTTGTCGTTTCCTTTGTTAGGGCTTTAGTTTCTGGGAAACATTTGGTTCGTCCAGCTTTGTTTCCAGAGACACTGATGTGTGCTGCTGGCTTTGTATCTCATCCTTGTAGGTTTGAATGAATGTAGTGTTTAAAAAAAAAGCTGTCTTGTGCGCTGGTGGTGTTTTGGGGTCTCATTTTTTCAAATATAATAACAATCTATTTTCTCGGAATGTCTTTGGATTGTTAATTATACTTTTAAAACCCTTTTTTGGCCATGAAAAAATAATAACGTACGAACAAAGCAAAGGCTGTAAAATAAAATTGGTCTATTTCGAGGTAGAAAATCATTCTCTTGTAATCATCGCTTGTCCACCACCGCCAGATCTCTTTCACTCTTTATATTTGCTTAGTGGCTAGTGTTACTAATTAGAGTAGCTATTAGTTAACCTTTTAAAAGTTAGATTTGTTTATCTTACCAAATATTCTTTTCATTTGTCTCATATTCTATTTGTTACTATTTCTATGATTAAAAGGCTCTGGACAAATGCTCATACATTTCCCAAATATAGGACCATGAGATGTAATATAATCTCATCCCAAAGGTTCGTTACCCAATCATGCAATTTTTAGGCTTTACACTTGGTATGCTGAATCAAATATTTTGGATTTAAAAATAAAATAAAAATAAATGTTATAAATTTATTAATGTAAAATTTGTATGTTAATGTTTCTCGTACTGATTCTTCTATATACAAAAATTAATAAAAGAAACATATACTAGATAATGAGACTATTAGTTTTTCGCATAGATATAAAATACACTTTACACTTTTTTTTAATTAATCAGGAGCCAAGAGGTGTTTCGGCATTCGGCCCAAATAATCTCCTATACCCTGAACCAACCGATGCTAATATCGATGACATGGTATAAAGCATTAAGGGCGCACTAAAACCAGTTTTCAAGTACTAAACTACTAATCTAATGTACTATTGGTAAAATACACGAACTTGTGAGTTACTATAAAAAGTTAATTTTTTTTTGGTAGATTATAAAGAGTTAATTTATCAACCGTAAAGAGTAAATATCAAAAAATAATTTTGTATTAGAGGATTTAGTATAACTTATACAGCATATATTGGCATAATGCATATATTGGTACATGTTTCATATACTTAGATATCTCGTATAACAAAATATTTAGGCATTTTCGAAATCTCTATTGCATTATTTTACAAAAAGAAAAAAAATCAAATTGCTTTTTTCTTTGACAAAAACAATCAAATTACTTTTTCGAAATTATGTAGCCAAATTAAGTAATTTTCGCCATTTCATATATTATTTATTTATATTTTATAGTGAATACATACGTATTTATTTGCTTATGAATTTAAAGCTCTCGCTTAATTCAACGTGCAGGATACTCACATGCACCACAATGTAAATATACCTACGTGGCTATTCGCATGTGCACTGAACTCCCGCGAACATTTTCTAGTCTAAATTGATATTCTCCATTTATGTTTTCTTTCTCTTTTGGAATTTTGTCTCGCATAATTTTTTTGTCAAATTTATTAGCTGATAAATATATTGATATACATCAGGCAGAAAATAAATAGGAATTTAATGTATATATCATATGATAATTAATGCTGTCCACAACATGTGTAAGATTTCGAGTTTTGTTTCAGCTACAATCATTAAAGTACTACGGGATACATATGTATACAGTATATTTAACATGTATTCTGTGAGTAGTTGATGTACTCTGTCTTTGTTATAGCTAGCAAATGAAGATTTCTTGGTATTTTAACGTAGTTGGTAACAGTTAACCGTATTAGGTCAGTATTTAGGTTATATTGGTTATCTCTATTTAAATAACGTTAAACAACCACCAAACTAATTAAAACAAATAACCCATTAATCGTTTTTATTGAATAGCAAGGTCCGGATTTTAGTGGTAGTTGTAATAACAGCTGGACTTCGACCGCGAACCCGCACAGATATATTTTTCAAAAATATGTTTCTATTTATTTTTCATGTCAATAATATAAGGAATAAACAAAATATCCGAATCTGAAGAATCAAACCGATCTCGATCCGAAAAAGTAGTACCAAACTCAATTGATTAAATATCCGAATTATTCAAAATTTTGGTTTTGGAGAACTAAAATCGAATTCGATCCGAACCGAAGTATTCCGGGTACCCGAATGTATCTGAAATAGATTTATATACTTATATATATTAACTATTTTCAGATTTAATATATATAAATACATCTAAAATATATATGATACTTTTAAGCTGGTTTAAATACTTGAAAATATATACAAATAATAAATAGTAAATATATAAAATAGTAAAACTATACTTAAAACACCAAAAATACTTAAAATCATTATTGATTATCTATCCAAATATTTGAACTAAATTAATTTATATGTTAAGTTTAGGTATTCTGACATATGTTATTCAAATTTATATTTAATATATTATTTTGTTTATAGTTTTTGAGAAATTTAAAGTATATAAATATATAATGAATTTTAAAATTTTAAAAGTAATTTAAATGGGTTATCCGAACTCGAACCGAACCCGCAAAAATCCGAAGCGAGCCTGAACTGAAATTTAGAAATATTAGAATGAGGCTGAAATCTTTGATCCCAGAAACCCGAAACCTAAACAGACCTGAACCGAACCCGATTAGGTACCAGATAGATGGTTTCTTATAATATAATGGTCTTCCAATTTTTTTTTTAAATATAACCCCATTACTTTTTTCTTCTTAATATACTGATATCCATGTTTCCAAACAAACATATTTTTAAAAATTACAATCTATGTTTCCAAACAAACTTCATTTTTAAAACTGTAATCCATGTTTCCAAACAAATATTTTTTTTTAACTACAATCTATGTTTCCAAATAATTTTTTTTAAAAAAATTACTATACATGTTTTCAAACAAACCTAATTTGTACTTGAGTTTCAATAAGATAGATGATCCAGCGGATGATTCCTAGATAATATTAGTCATAAATTTAATTGCATAACTGCGGAACTGATTGATATAGTATTATCATATACTTTCAATAAGGTATAAATTAATACGAAATTTATAGAATCTTTATAATAAACATATACCAACTATATTTTGGATCGATGTAAGTCGGTAACCAGTATTAAAGTCTTTAAGTTAAACGTGTTTAGGTTATCGATCAACATCAACAAGTTGAATTGAGTAGTATTAATCTATTTTGCTGGTAGTACTTAGGATTTATCTAAAGTGTATTATCCACCAAATATTGAAGAACAGATAAGAAAACGAAAAAAAACACTGGACGCATAATAAGTTGTTCGTTTCTCTCTTATATTTTTTTTGTTTTATGTGTAAGTTTGTCGTTTGGTCGATGGAGTCTTTTCGCTTCAAGGCAGGTCATGACCCCAGCTAGTCTCACCATTAACTATGCAATATTTTAGATGAGTTCAATAGTAAGTATTAATTAGTGTATCATTTAAATACACTGTACTTTATCATTTTGATAATACAAATATTAAGGATGTGTGGCGTATTTTCTTCTTTGTAAATTTTTCCTTGTATAGGGATTGCCGTGAAAGTGTTATGATTATTGAAAGATAAAGCGTACTGATACACACACGTACTAATGTAATGACCCTAGACAATGTAGACATATCACGTGATGAAAAGCGCGTTACGTGGTCTTTTTGTATCTTGACCCACCTCTAATTACTTTTTCTTTTAACATTCGTCAGTAGTCACTAATGCCATTCAACACAGCTCATCATATTCAAAACTTGCTTAGAATCCCATAACTTTTTAGACGATTTTTAATTCTCCATCTGTTTCATTTTATGTGTCGTTCTAGGTTTATACACACGGATTAAAAAAACATATGATTTTGTATATTTTCATAACAAAAACACAATTACCTATACACCTAACCATTTTTCAACCAATAGAAAAATAAAATATAAAATTTTATTAATAATTTTTGCATTAAAACTCTAAAACGACACTTATTTTGAAACAAGTTTTTTTCTTACAACGACAAATAAATCGAAACGGATAGAGTACTACTTATCTTTATATAAATATGAGAATCTCTTTCTTTTTTTATTCTGTCTTCGTGAAGTTTTGGATATCTTTATATACTTAAGCATACTATAAAGAATCAGATTCAACTTTATCAAACGAATAACATACACTACTGATTAATAGTCTATCTATTGTTACGGGTCAGTGAAGCTACGAACAATCAATAGCAAAAGCAGACAACAGCCGTCAGATTGATTATGAGAATGGAAACTGTACAGCGTATACCATGGTTAGATCAAATGGTCAAGCGTGTGAAACAAAGCCACGGGTTTTTCTTGCTGTCAAGCTGCTGTGTTTGATTTCGACAATAGTTGGATGTTGACTTTGAAATAAGTTATTATTGAATAGAATGAAACCGCCCTCTATTCTCACAACTAAAGCTCTGTATTTATACATAGACGTTTCCTATTAGGATAAGGACTAGGAAACTAAACATCATTATCTATGTAGAAGTAGGAGTTATCCCCATATAACTTGTAGTTATCCCAATACTCCCCCTCAAGTTGGCAGTGTGAGATTGCGAACACCCAACTTGGACACAAATCTTTCAAATGCCGGTCCTGGTAATGACTTTGTAAGAATGTCAGCGAGTTGATTCTTTGACGTGACATGTTCAGTAGTAATGAGTTTAGACTTGAGTGCATCGCGGACATGGTGACAGTCGCGCTCGATATGCTTGGTACGCTCATGAAACACCGGTTTGCAGCAATATACAGAGCGGATTTACTGTCACAGTAGAGCTTCATTGGCGTTGGATGCGCAATGCCAAAGGACTCGAGAAGGCCCTTCATCCATTTTAGGTCTTTGAGAGCAACAGACATTGCACGATATTCAGCTTCAGCCGACGAAAGAGAGACTGTATCTTGCTTCTTGGTCTGCCAAGCAACCGGAGACTCACCTAAGAAGGTAATATATGCACTCAGAGAACGCCTAGACAGAGGGCAAGATGACCAATCAGAGTCACAGTAGACACTTAGTTGCAGGTTATCATCGGCTTGAAGAAATATTCCCTGGCCTGGACTTCCTTTGAGGTATCGAACTACCCGTAACGCAGCTTCCCAGTGAGGTAATAGCGGCTTGTGCAGGAATTGAGACAGAGTATGGATAGCATATCCAAGGTCAGGACGCGTATTAGTGAGGTAGATTAAACGACCTACCAAACGTCTGTATTGTTGTATGTTAGCGAGAGGTCCTGTAGCCAAAGCAAGCTTGTGGTTGAGTTCCATAGGTGCAGGAGCTGGTTTAGCACCAAGAAGACCAGTCTCTGCAATAATATCAAGAGCATACTTCCGTTGAGAAACATAAAACCCTGTCTGATTCCTAGCAACTTCGAGACCCAAGAAGTATTTTAATGTGCCAAGATCCTTCATCTTAAAGCACCGGTGAAGATAGTCTTTGAATTCTTGTAGAACTTTAGCATCATTAGAGGCAATCACGAAGTCATCCACGTATACCAAGATATGCAAACATGTGGAACCCCGTACTTTAGAGAAAAGAGACTGGTCAGCATAGTCATGAGAGAAACCAAAGTCCTGGAGCGCCTTAGTAAGCTTAGAGTACCAACAGCGTGGTGCTTGGCGCAGCCCGTACAGAGACTTTTTGAGACGACAGACCTTGGTCGGATCGGAGCATTTAAAACCCTGCGGGAGTTTCATATATATCTCTTCTTCGAGGTCACCATGTAAAAATACGTTTGTAACATCCATCTGGTGGACAAACCAATTCTTGACTGCAGCTAGTTTGAGTATGAAGCGGACCGAGGCGAGTTTAGCAACAGGCGCAAATGTGTCAGTGAAGTCTTCACCTTCGGTTTGATGATTACCAAGCACAACGAGACGTGCTTTAGGTCGTTCTAACGTGCCATCCGCATTATACTTGTTAGAGTAAAGCCACTGGTTGCCAAGGGCTTTCTTGCCCGGAGGTAGATTAGTGACCTCCCATGTATCAGTGGCTTCAAAGGCCGTGACCTCCTTGTGCATTGCATCGCCCCATATCTTGAGTTTAGAAGCCTCGCGATAGCTCGTAGGAACATCATCATGAATAAGAGCAGCCATAAACGCTTGATGCGTAACTGAAAATATCTTGTCAGTGAGATAGCTAGATATAGGGTATGGGGTCATACCTGAGACCGTTTCTGGAGGACCAAGATCAGGCGAGTAGAGTACGTGAGAGGGTTTATTATCATGTTGAGCTGAATGGGTCACATAGTCTTTGAGTAGAATTGATGTAGTTTTATGCCTTTGACCTCGACCAAGAATCTCTGGTATGCCTGGGGATGCAGTAAATTCATCTGTAGTAGGAGGCACAGGAGTTACAGACTGGTGCGGTGATGCTGGAGAAGTATGAATAGCTGCTGTAGGCATTACAGGATTTGTTTCAGACGTAGGCGGAAGACTAGTACTAACCGGTGGTGGGACTGTGTGATCTGAACTGGTAGGAGGAGAAGGTGGCAGAGGCAGCGAACTCCCCCTTGAGTCCAAGTTCGGTAGTAACCAATCATCTATAGTAGGGTCATAATGATTCATAGGTGGTGTAACATATGCATCAGTATGTACACCAGGGAACTTTGATTCAGAGAAGGCAACATCTCTGCTACTGAAGAACTCGTGAGTGTCAAGATCATATAATTTCCATGCTTTCTTACCATAAGGATAGCCAACAAAGATACACTTTCTGCTGCGATCGCCAAATTTGTCTTTGTCACGCGCCTTCCGATGAGAGTAACACAAACACCCAAAGACACGGAGCTTATCATAATCTGGTTTTGTTCCAAATAAAAGTTCATAAGGTGTTTTTCCTTGAAGAACTTGAGATGGCGTGCGATTTATTAAGTGAGCAGCTGTTAGTATGCTCTCACCCCAGAATGTGACTGGGAGATGTGCTTGAAATAGACACGCCCGAGCTACGTTTAGGATGTGGCGATGCTTCCGTTCGACTCGAGCGTTCTGCTGTGGTGTGTCTACACATGAGGTTTGATGGACAATACCTTGCTGTTTGAAGTAGGACGAGAGGGTGAGAAATTCAGAACCATTATCTGTGCGAACTGTCCTTACTTTCTTGCCAAACTGGCGCTCAGACAGAGCCATGAATTCTTTGAGCAATTTCGAGACCTCTGACTTCTCTAACATCAGATATGTCCACACTGCCCGCGAGTAATCGTCAACAATAGTTAAGAAGTATCTAGCACCACACGAAGAAGTTGTTCTGTAGGGTCCCCACACATCACAATGAATCAGAGAGAAGGGTTCAAAAGCTTTATGTGAACTATTATTAAAAACTTGGCGCGTTTGTTTAGCGCGAAAACAAATCTCACAACTCGAGGCTTGCTCAGAATCGAAAACCAGTTTATCTAAAACATGTAAAGATGACAAAACTCGAAAAGAAGGGTGTCCAAGTCTCCTATGCCAAAGTTCTGAAGTAGATGAATTCTTGTACTCAGTCCGATGAACACGTGCAGCCGTGACCCCTGTGAAGTAATAAACCCCCTCACGTTCTTCACCCGTTCCAATCAGGGTCTTCGTAAAACGGTCCTGCAAAACACATAAGGTGTCAGTGAAGATAGCAATACAGCCAGTTTGTTTAAGAAGACAAGACACCGATATCAATGTGCAGTTAAAATCTTCAACATATAAAACATCAGTTAGGTAGTAGTCTCGGCTGAGAACAAGTTTGCCCTTCTTTGTTGCTTTAGAGAAGCGGCCATTTGGAAATCTGACCGAGGAAGAATGTATATCAACGACATCACTCAGGATTGAAAGGTCTCCTGTCATATGATGCGATGCGCCTGTATCTATGATAACATCTTTAGGTGTAGGTTTACCCGAAAGTTTTTCAGAAGACAATGATTGTTGAGTGGTCTGAAGAAGTTGAAGTAGTTGAGTGATCTGATCGTTGTTAAGTGTTGGAGAGGGAGCCGCAGAGGCATTGTTTGTTAGTGCTCTCGAAGAGTTAGACCTGCCACGACCCCGTCCTGAGTTCTGAGAACGTCCACCACGTCCACGAGAATTATTTCCTGCATTCGTGGTATTCTTCTGTTCATACCACCATTCTGGATAGCCGTGCAAGAGAAAACATTCACTCTGATCATGTCCTTTGCGAGAGCAATGAGTACATGATCGATTTGGATCCCGACTTCGGGTGAAGACTGTTGTAGGTTGTTGCGTAGTGGTTTTGACAAGATCAGTTTGAGCAGCTTGAGCAGTGAAGCCGACTGCCTCTGTTTTGTGTTCCTTTGATCGTGATGTATTGTTGTGTTGTTCTTCACGGATGACGCGGGAGTACACATTGTTGATGTCGGGAAGAGGGTCCTCATCAATTATCTGAGATCTGATGTTACGAAACCGAGACTCATCCAGTCCAAATAAGAACTTGTGAACTCGTATCTCCGCTCGTTCTTTTTCTATATCTGCGGAAGCATCACAAGAGCAAGATCGAGGTGTCTTGAGATTATCAAGTTCCTCCCATAGTTTCGCAAGCCGGCCATAGTACTCGATCACAGTCTGACCATCTTGTTGACATGTATTAATTTCATCACGAAGTTGATGAATTCGGACCCCATTCCGAACAGAGAACCGACGCTGGAGGTTGTCCCAACGCTTATGCGCGTCAGGTACAAAGGTTACGGTTGATCTGATTTTAGGGTCTATGGACGTTCTGATCCATCCAACAAGCATCGAGTTTGTAGCTAACCATCGTGAGAGATCTGGTTCTGTCGCAGGTTTTGGGATTGTTCCCTGGATGAAACTTAGCTTTCGCTTGGCTTGGATAGAGTTTGATAACTCTGTAGCCCATTCCGTATAATTATCACCGCGAAGCAAAACAGAGGTAATCAGTGCTCCAGGGTTGTCGGAAGGGTGTAGATAGTATATGCTAGAAGCATCATTAGGAGAGGGTAAGGTTGCCATAGGCGTAGAGGACAGAGCTAAAGTCGTGTCTCCCATGTTTCTTGAGTATCAAGAAACACGTTTTAGTAGTAGAAAAAAAAAATTAGGTTTCAGGTTCTTTTTGCTCTGATACCATGAAATAAGTTATTATTGAATAGAATGAAACCGCCCTCTATTCTCACAACTAAAGCTCTGTATTTATACATAGACGTTTCCTATTAGGATAAGGACTAGGAAACTAAACATCATTATCTATCTAGAAGTAGGAGTTATCCCCATATAACTTGTAGTTATCCCAATAGACTTTTCTTCTTTTTTTTTCTTTTTTCCTCTCAACAATTTTAATTTCAAAAACTAGGCAGACAAAACTTAAAAAAAAAATTTGATTGACACAATTTTCTAACGTATATGCATATTTATTTATTGACGCCATATATATATGCCTATATTACTTACAAAAGTTTATTCGGGTGGTGAGCATCTTATTTGAACAAAAAAATATAAGTTGCTTATTTTTAGTTTAAAAATGGATAAAACGTGTAGGTAGACAGTAGACAGTAGACAGTAGACAGTAGACAGTAGACAGTAGACATATTAGATGATATACCTAATGGAAGTGACTATGATTATTATGTAAAGTCGAAGCTATTTGATCCTCTTTTAAAAACTATATTGTATTTATCTCTATTTTCGAATTGAAAAAAGTTGAAGCTGATAGTCCATTTTTATTTCATTATTAAGTGAGATATAAGGATAGTTAAGAGATGGAAGTAGACGCTTCAACCTAGTTAATATATCTAGTCGATTTGTTATTTGGTCACCACTCTAGAGTAGTTCCATTTTCCATATTTATCACCACAATGATTCTATTATTTATACAATTAATCATTCCTGATGTAATCAGTCAACGTAGTTAAAATAAGAAACTGTAAATAAAATACTCCGTGTAAGAAACTGTAAGTATTCACATGCCCGGTAGAGTGAAAAAAACAACAACATCGAAATAGTTATTTTAAAAGAATTAAGTTCAGTAATCGTCGTGTATATAATATATAGCCAGTAAAAGAAAGGGTTTCACCATTGAAGTCTAAGTTTCCAAGACGTCAGAGATTAAAGGAGTTCTTAGGGAGAAATTTTTATCGAAATATAAAAACTCATCTCTTAACTTTTAATTACTAAAAACTGGTTTTTAAATAAAATATTTTTTCTACCTTATTAATAAGAAGCAAATAAAATAAGAACTCTATCCTAAAAACCTTTATTAATCATGCTCTAAATAATTAGGTTTATTCGCTTATGTCTTTCTATTAAATGATATTGTAGAGCAACTAAGCACATGTGTTACATGTCATTCTTTGAGTATTGTTGTGATAAGAAATAATTTGAAAAGCCTATTTTTTTTTTGTAACACTGGATAATTATAGTATTACAACTATGAAAAATATTACATATGATTCTGCAACCGACAATTCTATATGTCATATGAGTATTCACGCATAACTGCATCACATGAGCCGGCCTATGGAATTCATGTTTGACGGTACTATTTGTGTCATGCTGCAGATATCTTGTAAGTTTTTTCTCTTTTAATTCGCATAATTCCATCTTCTTCGGGAATTAAAACTCATACCTCCTAATGTAGAAGCATTAATGAACCATTGGTCAAACCATCGCAAAATTAGCTTCCACCTGTTAAGAAAATAGGCTAGTGTATAAGGATTTAGTATTTTTATTTGGTTTCTGCTGACACAGGTTTCGTATTTAATAAGGAAACTATCTAAAACTAAATAGAAATGGAAACAAAAATGCATATTAAAATGAATTAGTAATTTATTATGGTCAATTAAATATATAAAAAAAGAAAGAAGAGAGTGGTGAAAAAAAAAGAAAGAAGAGAGAGCGTTGTTTAAAGGAGAGCCTCTGCTACTTTTTAGGCTTTAAAGTGTTACAGAAGGCATAGATTATTTTCACCGTGACCGTCACCGTGACCGTCACCGTCACCGTCACGAACACCATAGCCCACCACCACCACCACCACCACCACCACCACCACCACTCTTCTCTCTCTCTCTTCCTAGAAACAGAGTTGATTCTGTGTTTTCTTGTTTTCAATCTGTTTGGTGGTGATTGACTTATCTCCTGATAGTTGCCTTTCTGGAGATTCTGTTTCACTGCTGCATTTTGAAAATTTCCGGTTAGTTTCTTCAGATTTGACTCTCTTCTCTCCTCTTGTTTCTGTTTCATTTTGGTCGTTGCTCTGGATCTCTAGTGACTAGAGTTGCTCTGTGTAGATGGATCGTAAGAGCTGGCCATGGAAGAAGAAGTCCTCCTCTGAGAAACCTGCTCCAGTCACGGCCCAGGACCAGGTACTTCATCTCTCTCTCTATCTCTACAGAGAGAGTTTGAGATTTGATTCAATTTTTTAAAAAATAAACAGGAAAATGGGAAGAAGCCTAGCTACATCTCCTTTGACCAATACTCTCATCTCAATGGTTTGAAAGATGACGTTCACAAGTACGAGGCACAAGTCCTCAACCTACAAGACCAGATCAAGGAGTTAGATTCCAAGCTGTCTACAGCTAATGCAGATATTACATCCAAGGAGGCTATGGTCAAACAGCACTCCAAAGTCGCTGAAGAAGCTGTCTCAGGCTGGGAAAAAGCTGAAGCAGAAGCCTCTGCTTTGAAAACGCATCTCGAAACCGTCACCCTCGCCAAGCTCACCGTTGAAGACCGTGCTGCGCATCTAGACGGAGCTCTCAAGGAGTGTATGAAACAGGTAAGGAGTCTAAAGGAAGAGAACGAACAGAAGCTGCATGATGTCATTGTAAGTAACACCAACCAAATGGACAAGATCAGAGACGAGTTCGAGTCCAAGATCCGAGAGTTCGAGCAAGAGCTGCTCCGTTCCGGAGCTGAGAACGACGCGCTGTCAAGATCGCTGCAAGAGCGTTCCAACATGGTGATAAGGATAAGCGAAGAGAAGTCGCAAGCAGAGGCCGAGATCGAGCATCTCAAGAGCAACATAGAGTCCTGCGAGAGGGAGATCAACACTCTCAAGTACGAAACCCATGTGATCACCAAAGAGCTCGAGATCCGCAACGAGGAGAAGAACATGAGCATGAGATCTGCGGAGGCAGCGAACAAGCAGCATTTGGAAGGTGTCAAGAAGATTGCAAAGCTGGAAGCCGAGTGCCAGAGGCTACGCACTTTGGTAAGAAAGAAACTCCCTGGTCCTGGGGCGCTTGCGCAGATGAAAATGGAGGTTGAGAGCTTAGGGAGAGGAGGAGACCATCATAGACAGAGGGGGTCACCAGCTAAGCCTTCTAGTCCTCTCATGTCTCCAATGTCACAGGTCTCTGGCTTCCCGTATGACAATATGCAGAAGATTCACAAAGAAAACGATTTGTTGACAGAGAGGTTACTTGCAATGGAAGAAGAGACAAAGATGCTCAAAGAAGCTTTGGCTAAGCGTAACAGCGAGCTTCAGGTTTCAAGAAGCCTCTGTGCTAGGACAGCAAACAAGCTTCAAACATTGGAATCTCAGAGGATGAGTAATCCTCCTAGTATGGCTTCAATGTCTGAAGACGGAAACGAAGATGCTAGAAGCATCGCTGGGTCTTTGATGTCTGATATCTCTCAAACCAACAAGGATAAAAACAAAACGAAGAGTGCTAACCAGTTGGAGCTTATGGATGATTTTCTAGAAATGGAGAAGCTAGCTTGTCTACCAAGTGGTGATTCTGATGCTGATGCTGATGCTGATGCTGAGATTCCACCGCTGATGAAAAGAATCTCAACTTCGCTTCAGTCTCTTCCCAAAGATGCTGCTTTCGAGAAGATTTTGGAAGAGGTACAATGTGCCATTGAAGATGCAGGTGGGCCTAATGTAAAGGAGATACCCATGTCAAGTGAGACCACAGAGGAAACAGTTAGCCAAGAACTGGCTCATGCTCTTTCTCAGATATACCACTTTGTTTCCCACCTTGCGAAAGAAGCAACGCCGTGTCAGGACACGTTCTCTCAAAAAGTTCAAGAGTTGTCTGTCACACTTGACAGAGTGTTGAGCAAGGAGAAGACTCTGGTGGACTTTCTGTTTGATCTCTCTCGTGTTTTAGTAGAAGCTAGTGAGCTGAAAATCAATGTGGTGGGATTTAACGCATCTGAAGTGGAGATTCACAGCCCTGACTGCATTGATAAAGTCGCTTTACCGGAAAACAAAGCTCTAAAAGATTCATCAGGTGAGCATTACCAGAGTGGTTGTTCTCAGAGCTCTGATTCCGAGATTCCAGATGATTGCATCGGCTACGAACACAAGCTCTCAGCAGTTGCTTGTACATTTACATCAGACGAGTTTGAAGGGTTGAAGCTGGAGAAAGAAAAAGCAGAGACCAACCTTGCAAGCTGTGAAGCGGATCTTGAAGCAACTAAGTCGAAACTACAAGAAACAGAGCAGCTTCTTGCTGAAGTGAAGTCAGATTTGGAATCTGTTCAGAGGTCTAATGGCATGGCCGAGACGCAGCTCAAATGCATGGTTGAATCATACAGATCTCTGGAAACTAGATCATCAGAGCTGGAAATCGAGTTGAGTTCTCTTAAAAGCAAAATAGAAAACTTGGAAGATGAGCTTCATGAGGAAAAGGAAAACCACCAAGAGGCTTTAACCAAATGCCAAGAACTCGAAGAGCAATTACAAAGGTATATTTAAAACTAAACACTACTCTCTTTATTCGCCATATACTAAGTCTCTAACTTCTGTTTCCTACAAAACTTTAGGAACAACCAAACCTGCCAAGTAACTGAAGCTGATCCCAAAAGCAAACAGGACAATGAAATAGCAGCTGCTGCAGAGAAGTTACAGGAGTGTCAAGAGACTATATTGCTTCTCGGGAAGCAACTCAAATCCATGTGTCCTCAAACAGAACAAGTTGCTTCTTCTCCAAGCCACGACCAAGCCCTAATCCCCGAAGAAGAAAACGAATACACAACTTCCACAAATCCTCAAGTCAAAACACCAAGTTCGCCTTCAGACAAGGAAACACCATCGATGACTACAATGAGATCTCCCGTAGCGCCGAAACATAAACACACCAAGTCAAACTCACCATCCTCCTCCTCCTCAGGACTTACCCCTGAGAAACACTCTAAAGGACTAAGCAGGTTATTCTCCTCTAAAGCAAAGTATTAATGTATAAGCTCTGAATAGAGTTTGGTTCAATAATAGATTGTATCCGGTACATGTGTAAACCGGGTTTCAATACTATATATATAATGTAAATGTTGAATCATTAATGAAAATAACAGAAGATATTTCTATTTCGAGCTTCTTCTCTGATGAGCTTGAGCTCAACTAACACAAAGTAAACAAAAAAGGTACAAATCTAACTATGTTTGTATATCGTATCTATTGCTATGTAAACGGGGTTTTTTAATATGTAAAAAAAAAAAGTTACACACAGTTCTTTAAAGAATCTCCAGCACCCTGAAAGAAGAAGGAAGAAAGCACAAAATCAGCAATAAAGATTCCGACAAGAGACATGACAACTGCAGAAGTTGTGGATTCTCCAACACCTTTAGCACCTCCCGTAGTGGTAACTCCCCAAGAACAACTAATCACAGATATTATAGCACCAAACACCTGAGACTTAATCATGGCACTCACAATGTCCCACGGTCTAAGCGCTCTATGAGCCGAGTCCATGATTATGTTAATACTAATCCCATAAACCGCATCGGATAGCAGAGCGCTCGAAGCCATCCCGACAGTAAAACACATGAGAGTCAGAAACGGCAAGGCCAGACACGAAGCGATGACTCTCGGCGTGATGAGATAATCAATCGGGTCAGCTCCTAAGACACGGAGCGTATCGGTTTGCTCCGAGACTTGCATTGTCCCCAGCTCAGCTGCAAACGCGCTTCCCATTCTCCCGGCGACAACGATGGACGTGATGACAGGACTGAGCTCTCTGGAGAAGGCGAGAGCCAAGACGCCTCCGATGGATCTGTTGAGGCCTAGCCTGGTGAATTCTCTAACGAACTGGATGGTGAAAGCCATGCCGACGAATGTGGAAGTGAGAAGGCAGACTCCTAGAGATTTGGGTCCGGTTCTCTCGAGCTGTTGGAGAGTGTTTCTCCAGTGGATCTTGCCCTTGAGTATCCGGAGAAGGACTTGTCCTGCTATGATGGGGACTGATAAGCCTCTCCATATGGATTTAGAAGGTGACCATTCGCTGAATGGAAGCTCAGCTTCTGGAGTCGGTGCGCTGTTTTCAGAGGAGGTTTCTTCTTCTAGGATAGACATGGATGGGTGAGCGTCATTAGCATTCAAGTTCACGTATAATCTTCTTTGCCGTATAAGATTCAAAATCCCCAAAGGCTGATTCTTTCCAATGAAACCGAGTTTGGGAGGCTTAAAACCGATGGAAGCATCGTGCCTTGGAAGAATTCTGCAAAAAGGTAATTTTCAAGAATTCAATGAAGTCAAGGAGAAGCTTATCTGCCAACACAAATACCTCTGAGGAAATGGCAATGACTGATGGATACAACAAGTCTGCATCATTGTCTAACAGCGTTTAAGGAAACACGCTAAACTTGATTCCCCTGTCGACATATATATGACAGCTTTTTAATCCTCAGGACGAAATAAATGCCATAGAAAAAGCCCAG
Organism: Brassica napus; assembly: GCF_020379485.1. Lineage (NCBI taxonomy): Eukaryota > Viridiplantae > Streptophyta > Magnoliopsida > Brassicales > Brassicaceae > Brassica > Brassica napus. The sequence continues at coordinate 29,708,434 of NC_063451.1, read as the reverse complement.
AATCGGGTTTAGAATTGATTTAAATCGTAGCAAGCGAGAAAAACATAGGACACGGAGATCCACATCGACGCATAATGATTCCATAACTAAGTTCCACTTCCTCAACAATCAATCAATCAATCTCTAAGGCAGTCAATTTCAAATCCAGTTCCAAATCATATACTAAACTGATCTTGATAAGTTCGACACGAACCTCGATAAGAGCAATTACAAGTGGAAAGTAGTATCTATGGATAGTAGATTCAAGAGAACTTACGTTCAGAATAGAAACCAAGCAAGGTAGATGGAAGAAGCTTTGCTGCTTCAGATGATTCATCCAGAGCTCGCTAGTCCGTAACCTTTTCTCAACTAAAAGAAATAGCAAAACATCACTTGGGCCGCTATAAAGCCCAATATGTTTTACAAATGAAACGTGGGCTTTCCCAGTTCTTCATGTCAACGTACTATTTCACCAACTATGCATCATCTAAAACAATACAAACTGTAAAGAATACATATATTTCAAACATTTCATTGTAGAAACGTACAACTGTAAAATCACATAAATTTACTCCTAGAACTAGAAGTAGAACCGAAACTGTTACATTTTTTAGTTACACACAAATAAAACAATTAAAATATGATTTAATTCACGCAAGAAAAATTAAACAAAATTTTAAACTTCAACTTAATTAGCTATTACGTCATTATCACGATTCTCCTTATGAAGCCTGAAGAAATAAGCGGCGGCGCTCAAGACGGCAGTGATCAAGGCAACACCTTTGAACACATCAAACTCATCGTCCATAAAGTTAAAGAATATCACCACAAGAACCGACACGATCGGCCACGTGACAACACTGATCACGTTCGACAACACGCTCGACACAGAGAACACGAGCCCAACGATCCCAACCCAGTAGACCTGCCACGAAACGGCTTGGCCCACCATAGCCATCACGTATGCACCTTTCCCCTTGGAAAACTCGTTCATCTCCCTCTTCAAATCGTCCTGCTCCCCGGCGATGAGAAGTCCCGCCACGGAGATGATGGTGGCGGCGAGGGAGGAGAAGATGATGACTTCGAAGACAGAAGCGAAGCTAGGCTTTCTGGTGGTCGATGATTCGGTGCGTTTGAAGATGTAGTTGTCGAAGACGTTTTGGATGTTACACAAGAGGAGAGAGAAGCAGACTCCGGCGAACAGAGCCGCCCACGAGCCTCTCGCGTAATTCTCCTCCGCCTCGTCGGGCTCCCCGCCGAAGGCCGAGGATAACGTGAGAGCTCCGGTGGCGATGGCCAGAGCCAAGGAGATCACGACCCACCGGTTGAACTTGATCTTGTTGACGAGGCGCGCGAGAATCGGAGTGAAGAAGAGCTGCGTCGTGTAGATGAGGGTGAAAACGCCGAAGGGGATCTCGAGCTTTCCCATGGCGGAGAGCCTCGCTTGGACCGTCATGACGATTCCGATGCAGATGTAGATCACGGTGAGAGATTTGTAGTGGAGTTGGTCGCAAGGTTGGTTGCGGCGGTTCTTGGCGGTGAGGATGATGAAAGGGAGGAGGAGGAGAGGGAAGCCGACGGTTTGGAGGAGGGCTTGAGTCCAAACGCCGTCGTTTTGGCGGGATTCGTCGTACTCGCTTCGGTTGATTTGGTCGTAGTAGAAGTTTTCGAGGAGTTTGGCTACGGATTGGCCTAGGATGACGAGGATGGTTGAGAGGAGGATCGTTGGCCAGTGGTTTGGTCTCCGGTTTGAGTTTCCGGTTTGGTTTATGAGTGTGGTTGAATCACGCTCGATGTTGATTGGAATCTGCACAAAATGTTCTGCAAAAAGAGAAGAGGAAGATTGAGATGTTAGAATCAAATTATTCGCCGAAGAGAATGATTTGGACATAATATTATTATTACCTTGTGGCTTGGTCTGAAAGATTGGTTGGTTCTGAGCCATGGTTTGGAACTGATTATCAGAGATTTTTAGTTCTAACGTATTGTCGGAGATCTGATTTGTTTGTTGCGTGTTGGGATGTTTTGGAGTGGATGAAGATGATATTTGATTTGGGATAATAGAAAGAGATGTGTTGAATATATATGAAAAAGAAGTCTACTTGGCGGCGTAATGGTCAATTAAGTGAGCTCATGTCTACGCGTCGTTGTTTCATATTTTCTTCGTTGCTTCGTCAGTCGTTACCAATAAAATACTAGACCACTTACAATGATGAAACTTAATGAACTATTCTCTAGTCCTAACAAAATTATATGAAATAATCGACAAAAATGGGGGTTGATAATAGTCATCATTCAGTTTTTTTGTGTGGTCAACGATATTCAGGATCTGGATTTACGATTCGGTTTTTAGTTAAATCAATTATTAAGGAAATGACATAATAACAAATATATAGTGCTCGTTTCTTTTTATATGGGAAATAAAGATTACGGGATCTTTAGCGGTCTCGTTTAGTTGTCTTTGTGGTTGAAATCTTTAGAGGTCAAAATCCATTGTAATTTCTTATTGGTTAATGAAAGTTGAAGTTGAACAAAAACCAAAAAAAAAAGATTACGGGATTATCCAACTTTCTACGTTACATGAATTGGACAAACACGGTGCCCATTCTGGCAGCCCTCGACGTATTAAAATATCTTAAATGCGTGTCCTTCTTGTATACTCTAAAGAGTGATATCATCTTCGCACCAATATTGCATACTTTTTTGGTAAATTGAAACTTACAACATCTCTAATATTTATATGATAGTATTAAAATAGTGGACTCCTTCATTAATCCAATAAAAAGGTTATTTTTTTCCACACAAAACAGGTGGAATTTTCCCATTACAATGGATTTATCTGCGGTAACTACTTCGCAAATCAAGAACTCGGATTCAGTGGTACTCAACGCAAACACTAATCATTCTCAGGCCAAATGATTCTCTGGAGATGATTTGGATATGACATGATAAGTGATCAAGAGGGATATAAACAAGACAATTCCTTTGCTGCTCCTTTGACAATTTATTTTTAGATTTCAGTCTTTTTTAATCTTAAGAACGTCCCCACACTGTTTCTACGACGCTCAACTCATTAGACCCTTAATCTCTTTTTCAACATTGATGAGCATAAACTATATAGCCCACAGATTTAAAAGCTGTAAGCTACGCTGTACCCCTAATTTAAATAATACAGCCCAATACTCAAATCAATGAACACTCCTCTCCTCCCTAACTTTTAAAGTTCAAGGCTTGACAAAGAACTGACACAGCCAAAGTTGAGGTATAGCTAAGTAGCAAAACCTAACCTGTGTCAGCAGATTTAAAAATTCAAAGCAACTAACACGATCCATGGATTATACGCTGCAATTTTCGACATGTGTTTATAGAGTTCCTCCATTCATCATCGGTGTAACAGCTTCAGTACTAAAACGCTATGGGGCATTGAAACTCTGATCAAGCAAACTTCATTAGCTAGCAGATTTGCAGGCTTTTCAATGAAATGCCAACTAGAGAAGCGTGATTAAAACCATACTTGCACCAGTAGAATCATAGACTATTCTTTTATCAGAAATGCAATAAAGAAAAACCTTTTTCTTGATCAATCCAACTACATGATATTATGGTCATAGATGCAATCAAGGGTTTGGCACGGAAACTGTGATTAAGCAAAAAAAATTAGATAACAAAATAACATTTTAACAGACTTTCAGTGAAAATTCCAACTCAAGAAGCAATGAATTAGTATTAAGAACATAACCAGACTATTCAATCGGTCAAGCAAACTCCTTTCTTCATCCAACTGTAAGGTCCTACCATTATAGAGGCAATCAAGGATTTGGCACTGAAACTCCGTTTAAGCAAACTTCTTTAGATAGCATTTTAACAGGCTTTCAATGAAAATGCCAACTCAACAAGCATCACAAAACTATTCTTTAATCATAGAGGCAATCAAGGATTTGGCACTGAAACTCCGGTTAAGCAAACTTCTTTAGATAGCATTTTAACAGTCTTTCAATGAAAATGCCAACTCAAGAAGCATCACAAGACTATTTTTAACCATAAAGGCAATCAAGTAAAACACTTTTCTTGATCAATCCAAAAGATACGATCCTAGGAAACATCTCCACCATCAAGCACCTACGTTTCTAAAATTTTTACACATTGATCATACATAGTAAATTAAATTAAATATTATCTGTTGAGGAGAGGAAGACAGTGTAAGCCACAAATGAAGGGATTAAAATTTAATGAAAAATATTTATTGTAAATTAAATAAAATCTTATCCGTTGATAAAAAGATGTTTTGTCTATATGAATGCGGAGATACCGGTTTGGTTTGCAAAGTCTATATGAGTCTGTTTATGTTGCTGACAAAAAAAAAAGAAAGATAAAAAGATGCTTTGTTTCATTCGTGCATGTGACCAGTGATTTGTTATGATTCTTCTTTTGTTCGAAGAAAGTAAAAGAATAGAAGTCGAAGAGTGGAATCGAACTTGGGACAGCAGATACCCTCTTTCTTCAGCATTGTTCATCAATATTTCCCATTAAATAAACATGGAGTTGGGTGCACAGAAAAAATAAACATGTGGAGTTTGTTAAAATAAATAAATAAAATAATCATATGGTGTACAGAAAAATACTAACAACCAACGCACTGACGACACTGACACTGACATATAAAAGCTAGGGGAGCTAAATGAGATTAGATACCCCCAGTAATTCGTAATCGGTTTCGAATTAGATACGTTAAAAAATATCAAACTAATCAATCGACGTAGACTAGTAGACAAGATGCTTGGACCACTTTAAGAGTGGTGATTGTTCCCGTAAATATCAAACTAATCAATCGACGTAGACTAGTAGACAAGATGCTTGGTCCACTTCTTAGAGCATATTTATTCTAGGTTTTTTAGGTTAAGTTTCTTAGGATAATATAAGATACGGTCTCTTAGTTTTTAACTAAAAAACCTAAGAGACGTCTCTTATATTAGGATGAGATTCTTAGTTTCGGTTAAGAACCGTTTCTTAGATAAACTAAAAAAAGTTAAGAACCAGCTCTTAAATAAAAGATATAAGAGCCGGTTCTTAACCGAAAAATGTATAAAAAAAAGTAAAAAAATGTAAAATCATAAATTAAGAAACCCGAATTAAGAACTCCGATTAATCATGCTCTAAGACGACCGTAAACTTGATTTGAGCAGTCTTCTTTACCATATAACCACGTCATGTGTCATTCTCATATGTTTTCTTTAATGAAGAGGCAACTCTGATAGTTAGTACGTAGCATGGCTTGAGTAGATTTAATTGAAGTTTGAAAGCTCCTAAACTCCAGTGCTACCTTGAAAGTTTTCACTAATATGGGCACCAGCTAGGGAACTAGACCATTTTAGGAAGGTTCAATAGTGCTTATTTTCTTCGTAATCTTGGGAGATATGATTCTTTGATGAATATGATTCTGTTTTCCGACCACGACTTCACTTGAGTGGAAACGAGTATGAGCCACTTGCAATAACGTCTATTCTGTAGTATAGTTCCAGAAAATTCACAACCACAAACGTAACCTTTTCTTCCATTATAAATACTCGTCAAATGCCTAAGCTATGTGTCACAGTAGTCAGCTATCTCTTCACTTCACGAGCTTCTTACACTTGCTTTGAGTCTTTTTGAGATCATCTTAGTCTGAGAATGGTATTAGCAACATCTTTTGTTTAGCCCCGTTCCTCTTTTTATATAAATGATTGTAGTTACGATTATGTGAGATTAACTTGAAGTTGTTGCTGCAGAATGTTCAAGGAATGCAGAATGTTCAAGGAAAGCCTGCTTCAGTTGGACCATGGGGAGGCCAAAGTGGTCATGCATGGGATGATGGAACATTCACCACCGTAAGGCAAATAGTTATAGCACATGGTTATAGTATAGACTCCATCCAAATCGAGTATGACAAGAATGGTACGTCGGTTTGGTCTGAAAAACGTGGAGGAAAAGGAGGCATTAAGTTTGATAAGGTAAGTCATATAGACTATTAATCCTTGTTGTTTTCAGAAACTGATTACCGTTCTTGTGTTGTTTAGGTCAAACTTGATTACCCGCATGAGTATCTGACTTCAGTAAAGGGAACGTACAGTGCCTTTGACGTGTGGGGCAATCTATGTGTCCGGTCGCTTACATTTGAGAGTAACCGCAAACTATACGGACCATTTGGTGTTGAGTCAGGTACATACTTCACTTTGCCAAAATCAGACTCGATGATTATCGGGTTTTATGGGAAGGCTGGTTGGTATCTGGATGCTATTGGTGCTTACCTTAAACCAATTCCTAAAGAGACTAATCCCACGTCGAAAATGGTTTTGCACTCACCTCAAAATGTCCCTCGTGGTGTGAAGAAACTCGAGCACTCGGGGAATATTCATGGAAGTGTAGGCCAAAACTTTGATATGGTTGGACTTAAACAAAAAGATTCAACTTTGTCTTCTCATGAAGGTCACGTTGATGCTGAGATCACTAAACATAAGGTGAGTACAAGACTTTTATGTTATACATTTAGCTCTCTCTTTTACCGTTTTTGACCAAAAGAGTATGGGTTTGTGCTTATCAGTTGGTGACAGATACTGAGAAATTGCAGCCAAAAGCTGGAGGTGGTGTGAAAATACATGGACCATGGGGTGGAATCGGTGGTATCATGTTTGACGACGGGATATATACCGGTGTTAGACAGATCAATTTGTCACGCAGTGTTGGGATTGTATGGATGAAGGTGTGCTATGATTTTAAAGGACAAGCTGTGTGGGGAAGCAAGCATGGTGGCAGGGGAGGATTCAAACATGATAAGGTGTGTGACTTCGAAACCTTTTTGTTTTTGTTTTTTAAATGCTAAATTACACCTTCATATATTAGTTGTTTTTGGTTTGAATATATTTTTTTTTTTTGTAACTGAGAGTTTGAATATAATTTGCAGATTGTATTTGATTACCCATCAGAGGTTTTAACACATATAACGGGAACATATGGACCGTTGGTATACATGGGACCTAATGTGATAAAGTCACTGACTTTCCACACCAACAAAGGCAAACATGGACCTTGTGGAGAAGAACAAGGACCTTCTTTTACACATAAAATTGACGAGGGTAAAGTTGTTGGATTCCATGGAAGAGAGGGTATATTTCTTGATTCCATTGGTGTTCATGTTATGCCATGCAAAATAAGTCCCTTTAAGCCATCTCCTCACAATGCAACTGTTCCTCATAACAACACTGGCGTAGGGGCTAATAAGCTAGTTCTTGCAGTAAACGGCCATGGCGAAAAGGTAATATGTAGATCCCATAATAATGGTAGTTACATATCTATCTGTTCAGCTTTAAGACCTGTTCAGTTTATCTGGATTTTAACACCTTTATAGTAGCTTACTTGTTGGGTTTAAATCATTCTCACAGTTTGAGCGCGGAGTCGTGAAAGAACCAACACCGAACGGGTCTGGACCGTGGGGAGGCAACGGAGGTAAACCATGGGACGATGGTGTATTTTCAGGGATCAAGCAGATATTTGTAACAAGAGCAAATGATGCTATCTCTTCATTACAAATCGAGTACGATAAGAATGGACAATCTGTTTGGTCCGTTGAACATGGTGGTCATAGTGGAGTCGCCACACACAGGGTAAACTGTCACACCCGCCTCTTAATTTATGTTTCTTGTGGTTGAAGGCAATGTAAATAACATGCCGAAGAGACTGGTGTGACATAAAAAAAACAATCGATTCTTCTTTCATATACATAGTGCCACCTTTTGATGGTTTTTGATGCATCACAACCTTTCATATATGATACTCATTTCAAATCTCGCTTGCAGATTATACTCGAGTATCCAAACGAGACGCTCACCTGCATTTCAGGGTATTACGGACCACTGAACAATTCAGACAAATCTAATGTTGTCAAGTCTCTGAGTTTGTACACTAGCCGTGGTAAGTACGGTCCGTACGGTGAAGAGACAGGGACGTTTTTCACTTCAACTAAAACACAAGGGAAAGTGTTGGGTTTACATGGAAGAAGCAGCTCCTACTTGGACGCCGTTGGAGTTCACATGCAGCAGCGGCTTGTTGACAATAAGACTCAGTTCAACAGGACTTCCTGTTTCAAGCGCTACTGACAATCTTGTCGGCACAACACAAGAACAACATCTAAACTCGTATGGTTGGACTAATGCTTACAGTTTATTACAAGTAAAATAAAAATGCGCCTAACCGCATTGTGTTTCCTTTCCCAGTAACTATGAAAATCTAGAGAAACAAGAAGAGACTTTAAAATAAAATGAAGAAAATTTGTAATTTACTTGCTATATTCTGTATAATGATATGCTATTTTGTTGTTCGTGAGTGAATTTTTGTGTGTTGCAACACTTCTCTGAGCACATAAGCGATGAGACATGTATGTTCCAAAATCGCAAGCTATTCATCGTCATCTTATATTAGTACATCTTTATTTAAAACCTCATCTTAATTATATGGTTCATTTTACAAAATCGTAATCATAACCTATTTAAAAACAATGATGTAAACTATCTCAAATTTCGTTACATTTAATCCATCCCTTACCAGCTAACTGCCTATATTTATTTTTGATAAATCAACATCCACGTGGGAGCAAAGTCAATATAATCAACCATCTCTCAAAGACTCAAAACTTATGAATAATTTTCCAGCACAATGGTTATTTCCCAAATGATTTTGTGTCGGCTGCTCGAGTTTAGTGTCCAACAAACCAAAACGGAACTTATTTGTTTTTCTTACACCGAAAATATCTTATCAACAAAATAAATTATTAAAAACTATAAACTAGTGTAGCTACAAGAAATATGCAAATACAAACATAAAATAGATCGAATATCTAGGTCTAACTAGCTAAAAAGAAATGAAAAAGACAAGAAAATAGAAAAAATGGGTATAACAAAAGAGTAGGGAAGGACTCACCAACTGGTTGTTAGACCATCCGGTCGATATAGTGTTTATCTTAGCGCAAAATCTTAGGCAAATGTTAGTATAATAATCGTTTTATTTTTACTTTAGCTAAGAAAGAGTCCTTAGGCAAGGAGGTTTAAGGATTAATCCTTAAGTGTGTGGCATCACGTGATAGACTAGCGGAGGGGTGTGTTTCGCGTGGGAAAAAGAAGAATCATTTGCTTTCTCCATCACGAAAAAAGAGGTCTCGCGATATCAAAGGCGATTCGGCGACTGGAGAAGGGTGAAGGTAAATCAGAGCTTTCACTTTTTTTTTTTTTTGCATTTGGAGTTGTTGCATGTTGATTTCATCTGGTTTTAGGGTTCTATCGAGGGGTTTAAATCGATTTTGGGTCTCAAATCGAGTTGGGGATTTTATCGAATTAGGGTTTTCGTCTGGGTTTGCTATTTTGTTCATCTCGAGTCGCTTCTTTGTTGTTTTCGTCATTATTAAGGTTCAAGATTGAGTTATAAATCGTTACACGGACTGAATTGAGTTCTTAATCGATTTAAGTCTCGGGTATAGGGTTCTAAATCGATTAGTTTTTGTTCTTGCAGGTGTTGAAATGGAGGAAGAATTAAGAGATATGAAAGCACACAAAGATTACTACAACATGCTTCATGCCGTTTCAGATGCGCAACAAGGTATTCCTCAACTATGCCCCTGTGGAGAACTCACGAAGGAAGTCGTTGATGAAGAGGACACATATGACTACCTCCCTGGGAAAAGATACTTCATCTGCTGTGAGTTCGAGGTATTTAGTGTTCTCTGTTATTAAAATTCTTCTTCTTCGAAATGAATTTGCAGTTTAACAATGGTAATTATGTTTTGGCAGAATGACGGGATGCATTTCAGGCAACCATGGGTTATGGGTATGCAACAAGAGGTTGAGAGGCTCAAAAAAGTATTCAACAAGCAGGAGAAGCTTCTGAGAGACTGCCAGGCGCTTAAGGTGAGTGGAAATATTAATTGTAACATGTAATTGATGGTTTGTTAACGCAACCTTTGTGACAAAATGATTGGTTTGTCTGATATATGTTCAGGAGCAGGTGAAGATGCTGCATTTGCGTCTGAATGAACTTGAGAGCAGCCATTCGGAGGTTAGTGTCTAAACTTACCGGTTAACTTTAGCTAGATAGTTTGCAAAACTTTCTAGTTCAAACGTAAGTTTGTAGTTTGAGTGAATTAACTTCTGTCCTTGAACTAGTTAACTTTCTGTTGTGATTTCGAAAGTGAACTGATATGTTATAAATGAAAAGTAAACCAACATTAAATTGTGTCTAACTGCTTATTTCGGGGTAAAGCTTCATTTAAGTGTCTTTAGCTGTAATGAGAGGACAGTTTCCTACTAGAAGTAAATACATTTGCGTAAATAATCCCCTATTTAGTCGCCTCCCTTTGCTTAGAGTCCAGTAAAACATAGTCTTCTTCCTAAATGGCAAACTCCACAAGTTTTGTTAACCTTTTAGCGAGCCAAGGGGTAATTGACCTTGACTCATCGGAACCTCTGTGTGTTAGCAGTCAAGGGGTAGCCAGCCAATGTTCCGATGATTCTACTGTCAAAGAGAGGAGAAAATGGTCAGCAAAGGAGGATATAATCCTCATTGGTGCTTGGCTCAACACGAGCAAAGACCCAATAGTTAGTAATGAACAGAAAGGCCTTGCATTCTGGAAGAGGATTGTAGAGAACTACAACTCCAGTCCTCTACTGGTTGGAACAATCCCACGAGAACTTGGGCAAATCAAGCAACGATGGGCTAGGATCAATGATTTGGTGTGTAAGTTTTCTGGTAGCTACGAGATGACACTGAGGGAGCAGAGAAGCGGGTAAAATGACAACGATGTGATGATGGCTTCCTTGGATATCTTCTTCAATGACAAGGGCTTTAAGTTCAACTTGGAACATGCGTGGAGAGAGCTTAGGCATGATGTCAAATGGTGCTCCACCTATCTCGGGAAGGACAGTGGAAAAGACAAGCGCAAAACAGGTGATTCTGATACTCAAGGGTCAGTGACAGAGCCACAAGAGACACCCATAGGAGTGAAGGCATCTAAGGCTGCTGACAAGAGGAAGAAAATTGGAAAAGAAGAAGAATTATGACAACTTAAAGAATTGATGGAGACCAAAAGGCAAATCTCAAATCAGAGTTTGCTTGCAAGTTTGTTTGCAAAGACTGAGCCACTGACTGAGATGGAATTAGCTCTGAAAATGAAATTAATGTCTGAGATGTTGTGATGGTTTGTTAACGCTAACTTAGTGATGTTTACTTATCTTTTTACTCATGCTTACGAATCTCATTTTACGTGTTTCAGGTGAAGTACAAGCCCATGTGAGTACTGAAGACAAAAACTGCTGTGTGTTTTGTTTGTTTCTGCTCCTGTTTTCATGTGAACCAAGTCACGGGTTGTCTGTTGCCCTTTCTTGGGTTTATAACTATGTTGTCTCGGCTTTGTAACTCTACTGCTCTTCTTCTATTACCTGAAAAAACTTGTATCTCTCTGTTTTCAGTTTGTGAACTTGGAACGTGAAACTCTACTATTGTAAGCTCTCTGTTTCTTGAACTTGAAGTTGTTTTCAGTTTAAAACTCGTGTTACACTTGTTTCTTCTAGCATTATAAGAGCAACTCATGTTTCTTCTAGCTCTCTGTTTCTTGAACTTGAACTTGTTATGCCACATATCATCACTTGATCATCACATATCATCACTTGAGAAATCACTTTTGAACTTTCCGACTTATTCATCATCAACATATCATGATTCATAAATCAATTTCAAGACTCAACCACAATTCATAAATCAATTTCAATTTCAAGATTCATAAACTGCTAAGTTATTTTTTTTTTTAAAGACTAACCATGATTCATAACTTGATTAGTTTTTTTTTTAAGACTAACCATGATTCTTAACCTGATTAGTATTTTTTTTTAAGTCTAACCATGATTCATAACTTAATTAGTAATTTTTTTTTAAGGATTGCCAAATATGGAAGATGAAGTCGATCGAAGATTGAATGCGGCTTTGGATGAGGCTGTCGATGAATATTTTGAAGATATATACAACAACATCGCGAACAACCAAACAAAGAAACAGAGCAAACGTGCATATGTCGAACGAAACCGCGAAGAGGGCCATACCCGACTATGGAATGACTACTTTAGTGAAAATCCGACATTTCCGCCTCATTTATTCAGACGGCGTTTCCGCATGAACAATGCAGTATTCATGCGTATTGTCAATCACCTCTCAGAAAATTTTCCATTCTTTCAACAAAGAAGAGATGCAACTGGGAGGTTAGGTCTATCTCCACTACAAAAGTGTACGGCGGCTCTTCGTATGCTTGCTTATGGCTGTGCTGTTGACGCCGTTGACGAATATCTCCGACTTGGAGAAAGCACAACACTTTCATGTTTAAGCAATTTCATAGAAGGCGTAATATAGTTATTTGGAGATGAGTATCTACGAAAGCCCACTCCAGAGGATCTTCAACGACTACTCGATATTGGAGAGATGCGCGGCTTTCCTGGGATGATAGGAAGCATCGATCTGTATGCATTGGGAGTGGAAAAATTGCCCAACCGTCTGGAAAGGACAGTACACACGTGGATCAGGAAAGCCAACAATTGTCTTGGAGGCTGTAGCTTCACAAGATCTTTGGATATGACACGCTTTTTTTGGTCCTCCAGGTACCTTAAACGATATTAACGTTCTCGATCGGTCTCCTGTTTTTGATGACATTTTACAAGGTCGAGCTCCAAGGGTACAGTACGTGGTCAACAGACACCAGTATGATTTGGCGTACTACCTCACAGACGGCATATATCGAAAATGGTCAACATTTATCCAATCTATCTCAAACCCTCAAGGGCCCGAAGCAGAGTTATTTGCTAAAGTTCAAGAATCAACCAGAAAAGATGTGGAGCGTGCTTTTGGAGTATTGCAAGCTCGATTTGCAATAGTGAAAACCCGACTATTTTGTGGGACAAGAGGCAAATAGGGATGGTTATGCGAACATGTATCATACTGCACAATATGATAGTAGAAAATAAACGCAGTGGATCTCAGTATGATACATCAGAGTTTGAAGAAGGAGACTCGAGTAGAAGTTCACAGGTGGATATGTCATATTCTCCCAGGCCTTCAAATCTCCGTACTATGCTTGACATACGGAGGCGTGTTCGTGACCCGCACATACATGCACAATTGAAATATGATTTGATTCAAAATATTTGGAACAAGTTTAGTAATGATGAAGATGTTTAGTTATTGTATGTTTACATTTAGTCATTCAATAAATGAAAAATTTTAATTTAATATTTAATAATTTTAAATTTCAAAGATTCAAATAAAAAAAAAAAAAAAAATTCCTAAGGACTCCATATCCGATAACATCACTGGACCTACATTTATGATTAGAGTCCTTAACTATTCAAAAAAAATTATTATTAAAATGCTAAGGATTCCAATGGTGGGTAACATCATTGGAGTTGCTCTTAGAGTTCTTAACTATTCAAAAAAAAAAATATTATTAAAATGCTAAAGATTCCAATGGTGGGTAACACCATTGGAGTTGCTCTTAGGTCATTTAATCCTTCAATTAAGCAATTGAACAGACACACACACACACACCTTAGTAGTTGTTTTTCTTTAATTTCTTCTTCCTTAAACCAGCTTCTCAGGGGCACTTTTGTAGTTCAAGTTTCCCCATATAGTGACGTTTCTACGTTTTTTTTGATGGAGTTTAATTTCCGCTACCATGTATAGCATATATCTGTTACATATATTGAAAAATGAAAATGAATGATTTACAGTATTTTTGGAAGTATGATCAGTATTATGATTCAAGTCAATAACAACACATCATCATTTATTTGTTTCATAATCAAATACTAATATTGTTTTAAAGGTCTTCTTGATCAGAAGTTTATTAAAGAAAAGTCGTCATAATATCATCCCTAATCTTATGTTAAAAGTATATTATCCTTAATCAGAAAAGAAGGGAATTAGTGATTTTTGTGCTGTCACGTGTTTATTTAGCAATGGTTGGCACAAAAAAAAATCATTTAATTAATTTATAGTTAGGCATAAGATACAGAAGCTTCTGCCGGGAACGATTAAAAATTACAGGTAGCGGTTGCCAAAATTTCCTACTAGTGTCATTATTGTATTGTTGATATTGCTAAACAGCTTAACTTTTTAAAATTGGGTTGGTGTTTGTCTAATGTCCACCAATAATAAGATGAGTTGGTTTCTTTCTTGTGGAGTGAAAATTTTTGTTTATTTCAGAGTTTTCCAATAATTAAGCGCCTCTCTCGGGATTGGGTCTCAAATCTTCTCTCTTTTTTCTTTTTTTTTTCGTCTTACGAGTGTTGGAAACTCTTCTCTTCTGTGTTTCCTGATACAGCTGCCAGCGACATCCACATTCACAAGAATCTCTCTCTTTTTCTAGGGTTTCTAAAAGCTTCAGTTTCTCTTGCAGGTAGTTTCTCTAGTAACTTTAATCCAAGTTCTTGGTTCTTGATTCTTGATTTTCTAAGGTTGATCTGCCCTGCATTTTGTTTCCTGTTTTATTTTATTTTCTCCCTTTTATTTTTGAAGATTGTCACATTAAGATGAGAGATGAAATCATCAAAAAGACCAACTTTTTATGTATGTAATAATTGATCTTCTCTGTTTTTAAGTCACTGAGCTGATAATCTTAGACAACTTTTTACTCTGCATTTTTCATTCACCTTCGAACTAGGGTTTCTGTATAACCAAATTAATCTCGATTACACAATCACTGAAATGGGTTTTCTGGGTTTCTTAAGTTTGTTGACGAAAAAAAAAGCACTTTGCTTTTATAAAGAATTTGACTTTAATCCTCGGAAGTTTGTTGCTTTCGAAACTGTTAATGATAAAAATGTGTTTGGTACAATGGATTACGATGTTTTAACCTCTCCTCCACTCAGATTTCTCCAAATGTCTTTTTTTAAAAAAACTCCACCTTACACGACTCTTCCTTTTTTTTTTTTTTTTTTTTTGCAGGAACTCATTTTCCGACCAAACTCAGCGAATTTAAGACATCACTGTAATAAAATCTCTTCAAATTCACTAAACATGGCGGTTTATTACCCAAGTAATGTCAATTGTTACCAGCAAGAACCAATCTATCTCAACCATCATCACCAACAACAACAACAACAACCTTCGTCCTCCTCCTCCGCCGCCGCCTCTTTCGTCGGCGGCGAAGAGAATGTTCGAAACGAGATGGTTTTCATTCCACCAACGGGTCTTCAAAATCTCAACGGAGACGTTCCCGTTTCGAGCAGCGAGTTAACCTTCCGCGACGGCCAGGGACTATCTTTAAGTCTCCTCGGCACTCAAATCTCTCTTCCTTCGTTTCACTATCAGCAATACCAATCGGGTTTCACCACAAATCCTCCAATCTCGGTTCAGGAAACGCCGCCGTTTAGCAAAGAGATGTTGCTGTTGGGTCAATCTGATCCTTCCTCCGGTTATGCTGAAGTCTACAACAATTACAATATGAGCAGCGTTTTGCGTTCTCGGTATCTTAAACCGGCTCAGGTTTTGCTCGATGAAGTGGTTAGTGTCGAGAAAGAGCTAAACCAGATGAGGAAGAAGAAGAAAGGTGAAGCCTTTAACAATAGTGCAAATGAGACAGAAGGTGGAGGAGGCTTTGGTGGTGAGATATCAATAGAGTTATCTACAATTGAACGACAAGAGCTTCAAAGCAAGAAGGACAAGCTTTTAACAATGGTTGATGAGGTAATTATTTAACTAACTCTCATCTCTTATAACTTAGTTAATTAACTTAACTCACATCTTCTTGTGGCTGTGTTAATTGTTGTAGGTAGATAAAAGATATAACCAATATTACCATCAAATGGAAGCATTAGCTTCATCATTTGAGGTAGTAGCTGGATTTGGATCAGCTAAGCCTTACACATCAGTGGCTCTCAACAGAATCTCTTGCCATTTTCGCTCTTTTCGCGACGCGATTAAGGAACATATTCAGGTTATCAGAGAGAAGCTTGGGGAGAAAGGAGGAGAGTTGTCATTGGATGAGCAACAAGGAGGAGAGAGGATACCGAGATTGAGGTATTTAGATCAAAGGTTGAGACAGCAGAGAACTTTGCATCAACAGATTGGAATGGTTAGACCTTCTTGGAGACCTCAAAGAGGTCTCCCTGAAAGCTCTGTCTCTGCGCTTCGCGCTTGGCTCTTTGAACATTTCCTTCATCCGTTTGTGTTTCCTTCTCTCACAAGTCACATCCTTTATGTTTTCGTATTACAAAACATTTTAAGAGAGTTTATGTTTGTTATATGTAGATACCCGAAAGAATCTGAGAAAATGATGCTTGCAAAGCAGACAAGACTGTCCAAAAACCAGGTAACCTGAGCTTTTTTTCTGCCTTCATCTTTGTGTTCTGCTTGAATCACTCTGTGTGTAATGTAATTAGGTTGCTAATTGGTTCATAAACGCGAGAGTTCGTCTATGGAAACCAATGATAGAAGAGATGTATAAAGAAGAGTTTGGTGATGATGCCTCTGAGTTACTAACTTCCAAGTCTCCCAGCAGCACCAACCAAGAAGACTCCTCCTCGCAGCAGCAGGAGCCGGAGAACACAACAAACGTTGCCTTCTCATCAGAACCTAAACCAGACTGTACTTCAGCCAATGAAGATGACCCACAACTACATCAGATGAACCGGTCAGCTGATTATGATAGTCTAGTGAACTATCACGGGTTTGGTGTTGATGATTACCGTTACATAGACGGAAACAACCAGCAGGAGAGCAGATTCTCCAATGGCCATCACTTGCACGACTTTGTCGTTTGAACAGAGGACATGATTCTTGAGGCACAAGAAATGTGATGTCTTGCATTTTTATAGATAGGCATATAACACAACCATCTGTGGCTTTTGTGTATAGAGTAGTACACTTGTAACACAAGTATTTGATTATGTGTGTATAAGATTTACGGTGGTGTGAAGAATTATGAACAACCGCTTCATTTTACAACGGAGATTAACTTTTTGACTTTAATTTTAATCTGGGCTATATCATATTTTTATGGGTCTAAAGCCCAATTGTTGACGTTGACTATCGACGAACCTACGAAACAGTCTTCTAGATCCCACTGATGTCACTATCCATCAACCTTATCCATATCTGACAAAAGCGTCGAACACGTGGCATTACGATTAATTTATTCGGCTACGGTTACTTGATGACTTGTCGGATTTTTATGAGTACTTCACATACAAGTGAATTCTCATTTTTATCCTTCTCCATGAACATAAGCAAAAGTGCAAGAAGTTAATTAAAAGGGTAAATTAGTCAATTAACACGACAATAGAGTTTTTCTTTGTGCAGGCCAAATCGTCAGCCGTGTCTAATAGATACAATAGAGTTCGATATATTGAGCAACATGATGCAAACTGCTGATGAAGAACGGTATGATGAAGCAGGTAAGGCTAGGCTCTCTGCCTCTCACTGACTCCTCATGAAACCGTTTGAAAGAATCAAAGATCAGTGAGCTTGTTTGGTTACAATGATGTTGCAGCTGAGTACAGAGAAATGCTTGGTTACTTCCACTCAAAACGAAAATTAAGGAAATACAATTGATAGGTATGCTAAGATAAAAAAAGTTCATCTACCTTGGCTAAAACGCAACCAAAGAGGTGGAGAAGACTGTAACGATCCGGTTTTAACAAACCATAATTAAAATTTGGTTTGATTATTTATTTAGACTAAACCAATCTGAAAAATAATTTCTCCTTAATGGTTTAGTAAACCAGACATGCTTATATATTAATTATAAGTATTTCTTTATTCTTAAAACCTAAAACGTGAACTGTAGCGCATCCATCTTTCATCACTATCATCTTCTTCATTAGACGCCTCAAGCCATCTTCACGTTTCTCCTTTCATTAGTTGGTCGAACGACCAACATTGACCGTCTTCTTGTAGGAGTAAGTAGCCAACTCTTTTCTCTACGTGTTACAGAAAACGGATCTCCAATCGGATTTGTATTCTAAAAGTTATGTGTGTTTTACCAAGGGATATTTCTGTATAACACATCTGAGATCAGTATTGGGGAAAGTCAGGAACGGATTATCAAATCATAGAATTTTGACGTCAAATTTTCATGGTAAATTTTAAACTCACAGATCTACCTATAGCAGAAAGCAGATCATCATTTGGAATTTCGGTTTAAATGTTATGGTTGTTTATTTGGGACTGATCTCTACAGAGCGAGTCCACGAATAGTCAACTTCATAAGCGTTTTCCTGTTTATCCCGACTGACTTAGAAAACGACCGAGATACCGTTGGAAAGGTCTCGTTGTCAGCTTTCCAGATCATTCTTCAGATCGATAAACTGAGGTACAGTTAGGAAGTTATGGCCATTTAAATTTCGGGTATCAACTCTGTTGAAATCCGAAAATCATAAACCTAGTCTTCTAATTTGGAAACCCTAAATCTATTGTTTTAGGAAAGTTTCTTATGGACCTAAGCCATTAATTCTCGTGTCGCAGTTGACCATATCATCCGTTGTCCATTTCATCCAGTGGCTAAGGTGAGGGTTATTTCGTTTAATCCCGTGCTAGTTTAGTACTACCATTATGGAAAGTTTAGTTTCAAAACATGTTCCGTCTCTGTGAATCGAGTCTAACTGGAGTCTTGTTAGTTTTTATTTTATTCTTTGTCTAAATTGGAGATAGGAAATTAGATGATTCAACAGTTGATTGATTTGGTTGATGTTAAAAGACGGTTATATATAAGTATACATATAGTATGGATTGGTTAGCCGGATACAGGGAAGTACTTCTGTATCGGCCTATTTGTGTGGAGATTACGAGGTGTACAGGAAAGCACTTCTGTACCACGTATGAGCTGCGGGAGTACAGGGAAGCACTTCTATACTACGTGGCAATTGTTTGAGTTGAGATTGTGGGGCGTACAGGGAAGCACTTCTGTACCACGCATGAGCTGCGGGAGTATAGGGAAGCACTTCTATACTACGTAGCATTGTGTATGAGGAGAATGTGGGAGTATAGGGAAGCACTTCTGTACTACATATACTTTTGGTATACATAAAAATTTATATATCTATATCCGTAAGAGGAGAATGCGGGTTGCAACGAATAGCTATGTACTATAAGCGCATTGGTTGTTATGTGTGGCGCATTAGATGCCGTGTTTGTTTCATGCTAGAGCTAGGCCTACATAGTTGTAGTGCTATCTACTGAGTCAGTGGTTTGCGGTTTAGCATCCCATACCTCACTGAGTGACTCTCCTGTTGCTCACCCCTCTTTTCTCCCCCTTCCAGGTGAGACTGTCGAGCATGAGTGATTGCTATCGGATTGGTGTTTTTGGGCATTTACTTCTTTCCATTTCAGAATTACGGGTTTTATGGTTTTATCGTATTTTTCTGGATTTATTATATTATTTGGATTTATGATTATTTGTCGGATTTATGATATGTGCAGACGATTTATGAGGATTAATAAATTGAGTGTTCACGATTATTATTTATTATTTTATTTTGGAGAGTACATGTATTACAATTTGGTATCAGAGCGGGGTTCCGTCCCGGCTCCGACCCGGGATGGCGATTTGTGGGACTTTGTTTTAATCGATTTTTGACGATTTAAAATATTTATGGGGTTGGCAATTTTACAAAAAAAAATGTATAGCACCTTTCTGTTCGGTTATTTTTCAGTAATCGATAGTGTTCCGATTTAACAGAAATTAATCGTGTCGTCCATTCTCTATTCAGATGCCGCCAAAAAGAGGAGGTAAGTGTACTCGCACCGTTAGGGTCAGAGCTTATGCTCGTGAAGTTGTGGATGAGCAGGGTGCTGCAGGGGGTGTTCAGTGTGTGCAGCATGCAGCCCCACAGTTTGACCAGGCTACGCTCATGCAGATGGTTCGGCAGGCAGCTACCCAGGCTCCTCAGACTGCTATTCAACAGGTTACCCAGGAAGCTGCTCGTGTAGCTGCACAAGAAGCTGCTCGTGTAGCAGCACATGAAGTTGCCCGTCAGTTGGCTGCTGGTCAGTAGATTCCACCGCAGCAGATCCCACCACAGCAGGATCCACCGCCGCAGATGCATATTCCTCAGGTTCCTGTGCAGGGGGTTCCAGGACAGCAGCTCCCTCAGGGTTTGCAACAACCTTTACCGGTTTATCGTGCTTATGATGAGAAGTTTTACAGACTCACGAGTCAGATGCGAAACATGGATATGGAACATTTTGGGGGAACATTGGATGCTACAGTTGCACATGATTTGAAGCTTAGTCTGCAACGGAAATTAGAGATTATTGAGTGTCCACCAGAGGCTTCGCTTAGGTTGGCTATGCAGTACCTACGTGGAGATGCACTTGTGTGGTGGGAGGGAGTGCGATTGGGCCATCGTGGGCCTGACAGGCTTACCTTTGCAGATTTTATCCGGGAGTTCGAAAGGAAGTATTTTCCAAAAGAAGCTATGGATAAGAAGAAGAGTGACTTCGAGCATGTGAGCCAGGGTGACATGACAATCAGGGAGTATGAGGATGAGTTCAACCGACTTCGCAGGTTTGCAAGAGGTGGTATTACTGAGGAAGACCTGATTAGAAAGTTTTTGGGTGAGATGCGAGTCGAAATTCGTAACAGATGTCGTGTCGTCACTTACTACAGATTGGGGGATTTGGTGGAGAAAGCTGCTGAGCAGGAAGCAGGTTTGGCAGAGGAGCAGAAACTCTTTAAATCAGCTCAACCTAAAGTTGGGAAGACTTTAGGGTCACAAAAGAGAACATTGGACTAGTTAGAACCACCTAGCTGCCCCGGTTGCAAGCACAATCATTATGGAGAGTGCAGTAGGTGTCATTCATGTGGACAGACATGCCACATGACGAGAAACTACCGGTTTAAACCATTGAATGCGGATTTAGTTAGACAGATTGTTGAACCCAGAGCGGCTACTGTGGATTGCTTTAACTGTGGCCAGCCAGATCATATTTTCAGGGATTTCCGAGGATGGAACATGCAGAGGATTCACCACCGCGTAAGCGCCAAGCCATCGACCAATGAGTTTTTGCTTCGAGATTAGGAGGAGGTGGAGCCGGGATCCACTATGTACCTTTTGTTATTTTTAATTCTTGTGGTTTAATACGTTGTTTTTCTATAACAAATCTTGCTTAATTACTAAACTCGTATTAATCGGTTTTGGTTCATGACAACTCTCGTCCTAGTTGGTACTGAGATTATTTATTGCTTTGTGAGTTTGAGTTTGGTCAAGTGGTAGTTATCTTAAGGTTTGTGTGAGCCAACGGTTAATCATATTCCTACCGTCAATACAGAGAAGCGAAGTCAAGATCTGAATTCGGGACGAATTCCTATTTAAGTGGGGAAGAATTGTAACGACCCGGTTTTAACAAACCATAATTAAAATTTGGTTTGATTATTTATTTAAACTAAACCAATCTGAAAAATAATTTCTCCTTAATGGTTTAGTAAACCAGACATGCTTATATATTAATTATAAGTATTTCTTTATTCTTAAAACCTAAAACGTGAACTGTAGCGCAGCCATCTTTAATCACCATCATCTTCTTCATTAGCCACCTCAAGCCATCTTCAGGTTTCTCCCTCCATTAGCCACCTCAAGCCATCTTCTTCATTATGGGAGTAAATATCCAACTATTTTCTCTACGTGTTACAGAAAACGGATCTCCAATCGGATTTGTATTCTAAAAGTTATGTGTGTTTTACCAAGGGATATTTCTTCATAACACATCTGAGACCAGTATTGGGGAAAGTCAGGAACGGATTATCAAATCATAGAATTTTGACGTCAAATTTTCATCGTAAATTCTAAACTCACAGATCTACCTATAGCAGAAAGCAGATCATCATTTGGAATTTTGGTTTAAATGTTATGGTTGTTTATTTGGGACTGATCTCTGCAGAGCGAGTCCACGAATAGTCCACTTCATAAGCGTTTTCCTGTTTATCCCGACTGACTTAGAAAACGAGCGAGATACCGTTGGAAAGGTCTCGTTGTCAGCTTTCCAGATCATTCTTCAGATCGACAAACTGAGGTACAGTTAGGAAGGTATGGCCATTTTAATTTCGGGTATCAACTCTGTTTAAATCCGAAAATCATAAACCTAGTCTTCTAATTTGGAAACCCTAAATCTATTATTTTAGGAAAGTTTCTTATGGACCTAAGCCATTATTTCTCGTGTCACAGTTGACCGTATCCTCTGTTGTCCATTTTATCCAGTGGCTAAGGTGAGGGTTATTCCGTTTAATCCCGTGCTAGTTTAGTACTACCATTATGGAAAGTTTAGTTTCGAAACATGTTCCGTCTCTGTGAATCGAGTCTAACTGGAGTCTTGTTTATTTTTATTTTATTCTTTGTCTAAACCGGAGATAGGAAATTAGATTATTCAACAGTTGATTGATTTGGTTGATGTTAAAAGATGGTTATATATAAGTATACATATAGTATGGATTGGTTAGCCGGATACAGGGAAGTACTTTTGTATCGGCCTATTTGTGTGGAGATTACGGGGCGTACAGGGAAGCACTTCTGTACCACGTATGAGCTGTGGGAGTACAGGGAAGCACTTCTGTACTACGTGACAATTGTTTAAGTTGAGATTGTGGGGCGTACAGGGAAGCATTTCTGTACCACGCATGAGGTGCGGGAGTATAGGGAAGCACTTCTTTACAACGTAGCATTGTGTATGAGGAGAATGTGAGAGTATAGGGAAGCACTTTTGTACTACATATACTTTTGGTATACATAAAAATTTATATATCTATATCCGTAAGAGGAGAATGCAGGTGCAACGAATAGCTATGTACTATAAGCGCATTGGTTGTTATGTGTGGCGCATTAGGTGCCGTGTTTGTTTCATGCTAGAGCTAGGCCTACATAGTCGTAGTGCTATGTACTGAGTCAGTGGTTTACGGTTTAGCATCCCATACCTCACTGAGTGACTCCCCTGTTGCTTACCCCTCTTTTCTCCTCCTTCCAGGTGAGACTGTCGAGCATGAGTGATTGCTATCGGATTGGTGCTTTTGGGCGTTTACTTCTTTCTATTTCAGACTTGCGGGTTTTATGGTTTTATCGTATTTTTCTGGATTTATTCTATTATTTGGATTTATGACTATTTGTCAAATTTATGATATGTGCAGACGATTTATGAGGATTAATAAATTGAGTGTTCACGATTATTATTTATTATTTTATTTTGGAGAGTACAGGTATTACAGAGACGCTTGCAAATTGTAAAAGAAATAATATATTTCGTGTGATGGAGGAAATATTGGAGAATACTTTGTTCTCTATCTACACTTTGTGTACGTAGTAAATTCCCGTATATAAAAGACGAAATGAAAAAAAAAATGAGTGTAGCATGATCGTGAAATCAGTGTGATACATGTCTTCTCAAATATGGGAAAGTAACTAAGCATACTCAAGTTAGATTTAATGTTTTAGTGATAAATCTACTTGTGGTCTTAGTCTAATAGTTTAACTAATCTGTAAAACTAAAGAGGAAGGCGGTTTGGGAGTTAGATCCTTGAAGGAAATAAATTGGGTAAGCGGTCTCAAACTGATCTGGAGAATTCTATCCTCTCACTCTTTGTGGGTAGGCCTGGGCGTTCGGGTACCCGTTGGCGTTCGGATCGGGTTTTTCGGGTTTTCGCTCCTGGGTCCCATACTAAAATTTTATTAATACGGGTCGGATTCGGATAATAACATTTCGGGTTCGGTTCAAATTTGTATTGCGTCTTAAAACCCATAAAGTAATCATATATCGTACGGATTCGGGTTATATTGGTTCGGTTCGGATATAACCGAAGTAAAAAAACAAAAAACTTGAAGCAAAACATAAAGAAAAACATCTAATAAAAATTAATCTATCACACATAAAATTGATAAAATAACAATAAAATGTTAAATCAAGCATGAAAACAAACATTATTTGTAAATAATATGTATTGCCTTATAGATAGTAGACTTTTTTTTATTTCAATGACCAAATTATAAAATACTTATTTATAACTAACTGTGTACTTAAATTATTTATTAAAATTTTAATATTTATTATTATATATCATATTACCAGAAATTTTGAATTTAATAATTGAAATACTTATATATTTCAAAATATTTATATTAACTATTAATTTCGGATTTTCGGGTTACCCGTTCGGGTTCGGTTAATAACACTTCGGGTTTGGATATTTTTTGTATCACCCTACAAGACCCGTTCGGGTATTTTTACATTTCGGATCGGATAACGGGTCGGGTTTTTCGGTTCGGGTTCGGTTCGGATTTCAGGTTCCAGATTTTATGCCCATGCCTACTTGTGGGTTAGTTGGATTAAAAAATACCTCATCAGGAACGGATCCATATGGACGGTGAAAGAGAGCACTCAGAGTGGTTCTTGGATGTGGAAGAAGATTTTGAAGTGTTGAGAATCAGCAAAGCTATTCTATCGGGTTGAAGTTAGGAATGGGAAGAAAACTTCTTTTTGGCATGAGAAGTGGTCTTCGTTGGGTTGTTTGATAGATGTCCTGAGAGATGGAGGTCACATCGATTTGGGTATTCCACATAACGCAACTGTGGAGGATTGTAGAGATCATAGACGAAGGCATCATCGGGTAACCCTTTTGAATAGAGTGGAGAATGAGATTGAGAAATACAAAGTAAGCTTGGTACAGGAGGAGGATATGTCCTTGTGGAAAAATGAGGACGGAAGATATAAAAAATATTTTCCACTCGAGAAACATGGAAAATGATCAGAGAGAAGTATCAGTTTTGTGATTGGTATAAAGCAGTCTGGTTCAAATATGCAACGCCAAAGTTCTCTTTTATTCTTTGGATTGCTATGAATGGAAGATTATCAACAAGAGAAAGGATGAGAGGATGGAATGTGAATGTAGATACTTCTTGTGCTCTGTGTCAGGAACCAATGGAGACCTTGAAGCATCTGTTCTTTGAATGCTATTACTCAGCACAGATATGGGAAACTCTAGTAAAGGGGGTGATGAGAGATGAGTATACATGGGATTGGGAGAGACTTATCAGACTACTGTCGGGATGATCGGATAACAGAGTAAAGCTGTTTATAATGAGATATGTGTTTCAATCCACAGTTTACACTATCTGGCGTGAAAGGAACTTAAGAAGACATGGTGAATCTCCATCTCCGAGTACCGCTATTGGTTAAGAGGATTGACAAAAACATGAAAAACAAGCTTACAATTATTCATAAGAAGGGAGATAAAGATTTTGAGGAAGGGATGGTTACTTGGTTTAGCACAATGATTGATTTGAAGCTTTGTTATGCGTAGAGGAAAATTTGAAAATTAGAAAAAATTTGTTCTATTTTCATAAACTCTAAAATAGGAAGCACTTGTTGTAACAAGGCATTTTTTCTTTGAATTAAATTTAACATTCAATTCAAAAAAAAAGTTTAACTAAGGATTTATCAATAATCTTACATCAGAAAATATGAATTTGAGTTTAAAAAATATATAATATATCATTAATTATGTAAATTAATGGTTAAAATTTTATAAAAGGTTTTTAGTATGGTATAAGAGCAGCTCCATCCACTAGTATTTAAAGTGTAATTTCTTATCACCAAAATAATAATATTATAGCATTATGTATTTATTTTTAGAAGATTGAGTTATTGATGGAAAGACACATGACATTAGAAGTGAATAGATTGTTCTTAAAATTGGAAAAAATATATTTTGTGACTCTCTCTCCTATTTTCTTTTTATTTTTCAGTTTCTTTTAGAGTTTAGATACCCTTTACAAATTTCATTTGGAATTGCTCTTAAGCAGAATATGGTACAAATAAAACTGCCTGACAACACTACAAGAAAACACAAATTTAACGACGGCCAAAATCGTCGTTATTTCCTCGGAAAAGAAAGCTTACGAGGAAATGGCGATGAAAGGCGTTTCGTCGTTATATGATTGTCGTAAGAGAAGATTCGTCGCCATTTCCTCGTTAATTAGCGAGGTTATATTTTCCTCGTAAAGAAGAATTAAGTTTTCGTCGTAAAGACCACGTGGAGTTTCCACGTAACGTGGTCGTTGTGCTTCCTCGTAAGAAACTCGTAAATGATTCGTCGTAAAAGACCCGCAAAAACCTCTAAATAAATTCGTCGTAATAAAAACGTAAGAAACACGAAAACAATTCGTCGTAATAGAATCGTAACTAAATCCACGTAAAATCCTCGATAATTATTCCTCGATATTTCGTCGTTAATTTTCCTCGTTAATACATCGGGAATTAGCGACGAAATTACTTTGTTCTCTATTTACTGAATTTATAAATAAAAATTATATTTATTTAATTTATTAATAAAATTTTAATTGAAATTAAATCGAATAGAAAATTTTTTTTGGCCGAATTAAAATGAAATTATATAATATATAAATAAGTTTTGAATTTTAAAATATAATAACAAAAAAAAAAACTAATGCTGCATTGCCGCGTCGTAGAATTCCTCGCTCCTTCTCGAGAGATCTTCCTCGTTGACTTGCACGGATGTCTCGCCTGGAATGGGGTTTTGTTGTCTCATGGTCCTGAACATGGCCTCCCATTCCGGATTTGTGGCCGCTATGACGTCCAAGAAGTTCTCGAGACCAGTCATACGAGCTGTGAACGACGATTTTGTCGAGGCCAACTCGTTTTGTGTCGACGACAGCTGATGTTGTGTCGTCTCCAACACGTCGCGCAGCTGAGAGACTTCATCATCCCGTCTCTGGCCATAAGAGGAAGTCGCTCTCGGAACATCGTTGACGGAACCAATCCCCAACACACGTCCCTTTTTCTTAGGAGCGACCTTAAAAAACAATAAAATATATATTAAAATTTAAATTTTAAAGTAAAATGGAATTAATAAAAAATTTATATAAAATTTACCTCCTCGTAAATTCTATCCACTTCTATTGTGGATAAGACGACGGGTGATCCGTCGGCGGACTCCTGCGCCAGCTGGGTCTCACGCTCGTCAATACGAGCTGCCACATCATTGTAGATCTTCTCAGACCTCTCATCTACAAATGCGCCCGCCTTGTTCTTGTGGGTCCGATCGAAAAGTTCCATAAGAGTCGGTAAACGTCCCAACTCCTTGGCCTAAAAATAGTTAAGAAAGTTTTTATTATATATATATATATATATATATTAAAAATCAAAAAGTTAAATATTTAAATTACGTACCATTTCCAAACGGACGCGGGCGTGTGGCTTTTGGCCCGTACTATGTTGCATCGCCCTGTGGCCGTGCTCATCTACCGAGTTACGGGAGGCGGAGCAAGACTGGGCGACTCTCATGGCATCAGGATCCCTCCAGTAACGGATGAGACCATCCCACACGTCCGTGGTGATGGTTGAGGGTTTGCCCCGCTCATAGCCCTTCACGATCCAGTCACCCTTCCAGTTGGAGACCGTGTCCAACAAACGTTTCTTCGCCTTGTCGATAAACTCTTTCCGCACCTTCTCAGTGACCCCCATGGACCAATTAAATTTTTGCTGCAAAAAAAAAAATATTAATAATTAGTTTAGAAAAATAAAATTTAAAAAAATATAAATCAGGAATAAATTGTAAAAACTTACAGCGTAAATCTTGAACCATGTCCTTCTGATGTAGATCGGAGTGGATTTCCAGTTGGGATGTGCCATGGAGAAGTAACCTTTAATCGTCTCGGTTACTTCTGTTGCAAGGCAGTTATCAACCCCAAACCTGGAAAAAAAAACAAATTCAAAGTTTTAAATATTTATTAAAGTCACAAATGAATTTTAAAAATAAATGTAACATACATACCAAAGAGTTCCTTCAGGTCGGTCGGGGTCTATGATCGGTAAGCCTTCTCTGCCTGGCAAACCGAGAATGTCCTCAACAGTGTACTGAGAGTAAGGACAACTCGCTGGCACCATCAAATCAGCATGAACCTGATGGGCGGGCATCTGAGGAGGCACATGAGGAGCTGGCATCGGAGGAGGAGCTACCGGAGGAGGCACATGAGGAACTGATGGCGATGCCGTAGAAGAAGGCGAGACTCTCTGAGAAGATTGAGTCTCGGGGACGGTCTCCTGCTGACCCGAAGAACCAGGAGCTGAAGAAGAACCGGGAAGTGAAGACGGGTCTAACCGACTACCCGGTGGACCGAACATCTGCGAGTAGTGAGCACTACGCTGGTGCCTACGAATAGTCTGCAAAATTTAAATTTCTAAATTAAAGTCAAGAGTAAATAAAAAATTATGAACAGTATTAACTACGTAATTAATAAAATGAGGAAACCTAAATTTTGTAAACTAATTTCGTAAACTAAATTCCCTAAACTAACCACCTAATCTAAATTCCCTAAACTACTTAGAGAGGAAAGAGAGTTACCATGTTGAGAGGAAATGGAGAGGCTGTAGAGAGGAAATGGAGAGGCTGTAGAGAGGAATTAGAGAGGAAATGAAGAGGGCTGCGGTTTCGCCTATATATAGGATTAGTGTTCGTCGAAAATTCTTCGCAAAATAACGAGGAAAGACAGAGGCCCGTCTTTCGTTTTGTCGCAAGGCCCAAGCAAATTAACGAGGATATACAGAGGCCCGTCTTTTATTTAACGTCGTTCTTGCGACGATTTTTGCTTTATCATCGATTTTACGTGGGCCCGTCTTTTGTTTCGTCGCAAGGCCCAAGAAAATTAACGAGGATATACAGAGGCCCGTCTTTTATTTAACGTCGTTCTTGCGACGATTTTTTTTTTATCATCGGTTTTACGTGCAAATAGCGAGGCTTTTTTTGCTAACCCCTAAAATTTTAAACCCCAAACCTCAAACCCTATCTTTCTTATCTCCAAACCTCAAACCCTATCTTTCTTATATTTCTTATCTTATACTTCATATATTTCTAACCCTTTAACTTCAATATATATGAATTTGAAGGTTTAAGTTTATATATTGAAAATTAATTTTTAGTTTATATGAAGTATTTTTTAGGGTTTGCACATTGTTTCATTTTAGTTTAGGGTTTATATTTACCGACGAATTAATAAGTAAAATAAAAAGCGAACCTCGCTCATTCCACGTAAGTTAACGAGTCTCTTACGACGTTTTGGTCTTACGTGGAATAAGCGAGTATTTAATTTAACGATATTACGACGATTTTATCATCGACATTACGTGCAAATAGCGATAACCCCTAAAATCTTAAACCTCAAATCTTATATTTCTAACCCTTTAACTTCAATATATATTTTTTTTTGAATTTGAAAGGTTTAATACGTTGGAAAACAATTTTACAAATTTTGAATTTGACATATCACACAACAAATCAAACACACTCCACAAATCATATATGAAAGGTTTAAAAACAAAAAAAAAAAAGAAGAAGATATTTGAATACAAATGATATAGATTTATGTGGGCTACACTTACGTATCTCGTCATATGTACATGTTTCCAATATCTTTCTTCTCTTTTTTTTTTAAGTTTATATAAAATTGAAAATTAATTTTTTTTAGTTTATATGAAGTAGGATGGGGAGTTTTAGGGTTTGCACATTTGGGGTTTATGGATTTGGGTTTCATTTTAGTTTAGGGTTTATATTTACCGACGAATTAACGACGAAAAGTAAAATAAAAAAGCTAACCTCGCTCATTCCACGTAAGTTAACGAGGCTCTTACGACGTTTTGGTCTTACGTGGAATAAGCGAGGTCCGCTTTTTTAATTATAAATCGTCTCTTAGTCCACGTAAGTTAACGAGGCTCTTACGACGTTTACTGTTACCGTGGAATATGCGAGGTAATGTATTATAAATCGTCGTAAAATTCCCGTGAGATAACGTGGAAAGTACGACGACTGTCTCTAAACCCCTAAAACGAAACCCCAAATCCCAAACCACATCTTCTTTATCTTCTACTTCATATATCAAACACTTCTATCCTTTAACCTCAAGCAATTCATTCTAATCCAAACCGAAAATTATAAAAACACAATTCCTTTACTTATAATTAATGTCGATATCTTATTTATAAATAAACTCCCATTATCTTTAATTATATATAATAAATCAAACTCATACAAATATGAAATACATTAATCGGATTCATCGACATTCTCGTCATCACTTGAAACATCATCATTTACATGAAACTCGTCTTCAACAGCTTCCTCCGTGGGATCTTCGGTAAGATCTTCATACTCGTGATTATGCGGATCAATGAGAAGGATGTCATCAATTTCTTGTTCAGGTTCATGAACTTCATTTATTTGTTCTTCTTGCAATGGTGGTTCTTCTCCTACGATGATTCGTCCTCGAGGTGTAACTTTGATCACGGCTAACCAATTTATACCCGACTCTCTCATCCGTGGGTATGGAAGGAAGCTAACTTGGTCTGCTTGTGAAGCTAAGATGAAGGGCTCGAATTTGTTGTACCTCCGGCCACCGTTGACATCTACTACACCGAATTTGTTCAACCGAACACCTCTATTGACGACGGGGTCGAACCATTCACACTTGAAGAGGACGCATTTTAGCTTCAATATCCCTGGGAATTCGACTTCAATAATCTCCGTCAAGATTCCGTAGAAATCTGTTTCTCCTTTCACACAAATTCCATAGTTACTGGTTGCCCGCTGTTTACCATACTCATATGTGTGAAAAGTATAGCCTCGTGTGAAATACATCTGTGATGTGGTGACCTTTACAAGTGGAGATTGAATTACTTCGTGTAACCACTTAGGATAATCTGCATCGTCGTCATAATCAACCTATTTAAAAATAAAAAGAACGTTGAAATACAAATCATTCATGTATGAAAATTTTAAAAGTATTTGATTAATACCTGATTCTTCAACCACTTAACAAAGTGTTGATCTTTTCTTTTGTCTACGTCACTTGTGGATATACCAGGAAATGTTTCTTCGACTTGTGAAACAAACATGCTGTAAATTCACATTTTACATGAATTAATCTCTCTCAATTATATAATGTATACTCAATTTAAGTTACCTTTCAAAATAACGCATCAATGGATCCTCGCAATTGAGTAGAATATAGGTGTGTGCACTATGAGCGTCTTCTTCACTCGACCACCAAACCTGTTTTGATTTCCCACCAAGTCGTCCAATCTGGCTAAAGATTTCTGGAACACCAACAACTGCATATGTGGGCGCAACGCCACCATCATCATATCTTCTTGGAGCTCTTCTTCGTGTACGTACTTTTGACGCAAAGTAGTACGATGTGAAGTGAGAAACTTCTTCTGTCAAACTTCCAGCAATTATAGAACCTTCAACTTTGGCGAGGTTCTTTGCTTTTCCCTTCAAATATTTCATGGCTCGCTCGTACTGATACATCCATCCGTAATGTACCGGTCCACGAAGCAATGCCTCATATGGGAGGTGGATAGCTAGATGCTCCATCACGTCAAAAAAGCCTGGAGGAAATATCTTCTCCAAGTTGCACAATAAGATAGGAATGTTCTCCTGAAGCTGTTCTACGACTTCTTCTTTAAGAGTGCGTGTGCTCAAATCCCTGAAAAATGCTCCAATGCCTATTCCAAAAACAATTAAACACATTGTTAGTCAAATACTATTATTGTAAACTAAACCAATTTAATATTATTGTCCTATTGTAAACTACCTGCAAGTGCTTCATGTACGTTTGTTGGAAGTAGCTCCGCAAATGCAAATGGCAGAAGTCGTTGCATAAAGACATGACAATCATGACTCTTCATCCCGGAGAACTTTTGACCCTTTTCAACACATCTTGAAAGATTTGAAACATACCCATCAGGGAACTTCACTTCTGATGCCACCCAATTGAACAAAACCGACTTTTTTTCTGAAGACAATCTAAAAATTGGAACGGGAACTTGGCCATTGCTTTTTATATGTAACTCACTTCTTGAGCAAATATCCGGCAAGTCCAACCTCGATTTTATGTTGTCTTTTGTCTTCCCTGGGACATTCAATATTGTATTCATGATGTTCTCAAAGAAATTCTTCTCTATATGCATCACATCAAGGTTGTGGCGCAGAAGAAGATCCTTCCAATATGGTAACTCCCAAAATATACTCTTCTTGTGCCAGTTGTGATGAACACCGTAAGAATCAGGCATATTACGAGGGACATGCCAATTACCACCCCAGCGAACTGTTTCGTTAGCTCCGTAGTAGTCGATTTGCGCTTCAATTTGTTCTCCAGTTAGATATGGAGGAGGAGTGTCTCTCACAACCTTTTTGTGCCTAAACAAATTCTTGTTTCTTCGGTACGGATGGCCAACTGGAAGAAATCGACGGTGACAATCGAACCAACTTGTCTTTCTACCATTCTTCAGTTGAAATGCATCTGTCGTTCCATTACAATATGGACAAGCTAATCTCCCATGTGTAGTCCATCCAGACAACATCCCATAGGCAGGAAAGTCACTTATGGTCCACAAAAGCATAGCTCGCATCGTAAAATTCTTCTTCGTTGAGCAGTCATACGTCCTCACCCCTGTTGACCACAAATCCTTCAACTCTTTTATCAGTGGTTGTAGGAAAACATCAAGTGACCTTTTTGGATGCTTCGGACCGGGTATTAATATGGTCAAGAATAAAAACTCCCGTTGCATGCACATCTCCGGTGGCAGGTTGTATGGCGTAAGAAAGACAGGCCACAATGAATATTGTCTCCCTGACATTCCAAATGGACTAAATCCATCTGTGCATAATCCGAGGTACACATTCCGGCTATTGCTAGCGAAATTCGGATGTACTTTGTTAAAATGTTTCCAGGCTCTTGCATCTGATGGATGAGTCATCTCACCATCCGTCTGAGTATGCTCGGCATGCCACCTCATCTTTCCAGCAGTCTGCTCCGATTGGTACAATCTTTTCAATCTATCTGTAATTGGTAGGTACCACATCCTTTGGTACGGTACCCTATTACGTCCCCTTCCTTGCGGCTTGAATCGTGGTTTCTTGCAGAATCGACATTCTTCCAACTTCTCATCATCTCCCCAGTAGATCATGCAGTTGTCGATGCAAACATCTATCATCTCCGAAGGCAACCCAAGACTATAAACCAGTTTCTGAATCTCATAATAAGAATCAGCAGACTCATTGTCTTCCGGCAAATACTCTTTAAATAAATCTGCCCATTCGTTCATGCAACTTTCAGGTAGATTGTGATCAGTTTTAATATTCATCATTCTAGCAGCCAATGACAATTTAGAGAGACCTTCTCTACAACCACTGTAAAGTGGTTGATTTGCCGCATCTAACATTTCATAAAACTTTTTTGAATCTATGTTAGGTTCTTCATCTTCATCATCATGAGCTACGAATGCATCAGTTACCATATCATGAACCCTATCATAATCTACCATCGGCTGATCCTCCTGATGGTAACTATGTGCATTATGCAATTGATGATCAACCGGTTCTTCTTGAAAGTTGTTATTACTACTACTAGCTTCATTCTGATCATAACTATAACCTTCTCCATGTTGAAACCAGATATAATAATTTGGCGTGAAACCTCTATTTACTAAATGCTTCCAAACATTTTCACGATTTGCCAACTTTGAATTGTTACATTTCCTACAAGGACAAAATATTTTACCGCTTTCTTGGGCGAGCGGTGTAGAATCTGCTTGATGCATAAAACGCTCCAACCCAGCAAGATATTCTTTCGTCACTCTCCCGTTAGCATCTCTATGCATATACATCCACCTCCGCAACTCGAAAATATTTCCCAAGCCCGACATTTTTTTCACGTTTTTTTTTCTTGTTGGTGTGCTTAAAATTATGTTCAAACCTCCATATATATAGAAAATTTTCGAATCTGGTAGTTGAATTTTGCTAGGAATTTACGACGAAAAATTAGGTTGGTGGCAAAAAAAACGTGTTAAGTTGGTGGATTTCTCGTTCTTTCCTCGTAAGTTATTTCCTCGTAAAAATCATGCTAAAATTACGACGAATTTGCGACGAAACACATTTTTCTCGGAAAAACCACGTCAACTTACGACGATTTTACGAGGAAAAGCTTTACTCGGTATTTTACAAGGCCATTACGAGGAAACTTTATTTCCTCGCAATTTCATCGTTAAATCATCGTAATCTCATGAGGAATAGTTTTCCTCGTTAAATTTCCTTGCTAAAACTGTGTTTTCTTGTAGTGCAATCATAAAACAAAGAGATGTATACTGTTATAGAATTGTTTTATAATATTTTCGTAATGTGTAGTAATATAAATAAGCGTTAACAAATTAGATGAAATTTGCATTGAGATTTTATTTTAATCAAGTCCTTCGTTGAACCTGCTTGTGACTTTGGATTCTGTAATTGAGGTCAAAAAAAAAAGGAAAAAGAAAAAAAAACAAAAAGTGGGTTGTGACATGATTTGTATAATGTATGGGTCCTGCATGTTAGAAAAAGGGATGCATCGTCGATCGCCCACATGGTTATATGACCAAACAAAGGACTCGTCACAAGTTTCAGGTACAGTTTGTTCACCTCTTTTACTAGTAATCTAATACAACCTCCCCTAAAAATAAGGAATCATGCATGGCAATGCCACACAACAATCGTGTTCTTTTTGCTGTGAGTTGCAAATACATTGAATTAGGCTCAGCCAAGCTTTAACAGAATGTGAATCGATTCTTGAAATAGTACTATATGCTTTGACATAACAAGAAATATTAGTTAGGCCATGTGAAGTGTCTATCAAACTAAAGTTGATCTATAAAACTAAACGAAACTTAGAGAATATGAAAGAGACTACATTTTCCAACCACAATCAAAACAATAATTGAGGTTATTCTTTGTACTATGAGGTTAAGAATTCAACCAAATTGTACCAAACTTGAAAACTACAAGAAAACAGCGGTATTCTGACGGACATTCCGACGGAAAATGAAATCCTCGGAATATCCCGAGAAATTTCCGAGGAAATTCAGAGGAAACACAAAATTGGGTTTCCTCGGAATTTCCTCGGAATATACCGACGGAATTCCGAGGAAATATGAATCCGTCGGAATATTCCGAGGAAATTCCGAGGAAAAATGATTATAGCCGTTGGGGGATTTTACAAAATTCCGAGGAAATTCCGACGAACTAGCCTTTTGCATCGGAATTCCGTCGGAATTTCCTCGGTCTGTCGGCAAGATTTAAACTATAAATACAAGCACTCCTCCTCCTCTTCATTCACTCCATATCTTCATCCTCCCTCATACTCTATTTACACACAAATTTGATTCATAAAAAATATGTCTTCTTCAAATTATTTTCGTTCTTGGATCGATCGACCTCATTTGGATCCGAACACGAGATTGCTTACGGAAAAATACCAACGAGGTATAACTGAATTCATGGGGTTAGTTCACCGACAACCGGAAGCAAAAACAGGTATGTTAAGATGTCCTTGCTCTAATTGTAAAAATAAAAAGGTTATTAAAGAGTGGGATGTTTGGACTCATCTATATTTGAGTGGGTTTACACGAAGTTACAAAATTTGGTATCATCATGGGGAAACTGATTATGAACATGGTAGTACTAGCGAACCTCAGCCAGCGGTTAGATTAGAAGAACCAATTAGAACGGATGTAGATTATGGTGTAGGTACTGAGCAGATGCTAAATGATCATTTTAGAGGGAAAGATTTACCCAATGCACAAGCTATGAGATTTTATGATATGTTGGATGCTGGAAAGCAACCATTGTACGAAGGTTGCAGAGATGGTCATTCAGCTTTATCATCTGCTACAAGATTGATGGGCATTAAAACAGATTATAATTTGGCTGAAGACTGTGTGGATGCGATTGCTGATTTTGTAAAAAGTATTCTACCCGAGGATAATGTAGCTCCTGGTTCATACTACGAGGTTCAGAAACTCGTAGCTGGTCTTGGTTTATCGTATCAGGTAATAGATGTATGCAGCGACAACTGCATGATTTATTGGAGGGCGGATGAACAGCGGGTTACATGCAAATTTTGTGGAAAGCCTCGTTATAAAGATACGAGTGGAAGAGTTCCAATGCCATATAAAAGGATGTGGTATTTACCTTTGACGGAAAGGTTGCAGAGGTTGTATCTGTCTGAACGCACAGCGCAACCAATGAGATGGCATGCGGAGCACTCAACAGATGGTGAGATCAGACATCCTTCAGATGCTAAAGCGTGGAAGCATTTCCAATCAAAGTATCCCGACTTTGCGTATGAGAGAAGAAATGTCTACCTTGGATTATGTACTGATGGTTTCAGTCCGTTTGGCAAGAGTGGAAGACAGTATTCTCTATGGCCCGTCATTCTTACACCATACAACCTACCCCCAAACTTGTGCTTGCGACGAGAGTTTTCGTTTCTCTCGATTCTCGTTCCCGGACCAGAGCATCCTAAGAGATCACTTGATGTGTTTCTTCAGCCACTAATATATGAGTTGCAGCAACTATGGGCTCAAGGTGCTGAAACATACGATGTTTCGTGTAAAGAAAACTTTCAAATGCGGGCAGTACTAATGTGGACAATAAGTGATTTTCCAGCATATGGTATGTTGTCTGGATGGACAACGCATGGAAGGCTATCATGTCCATATTGTCAAGATAACACTGATGCTTTCCAACTAAAACACGGAAGGAAAACGTGTTGGTTTGACTGTCACAGGAGATTCCTACCACCTGATCATCCATATCGTAGGAGTAGGAATTTGTTTACGAAGAACAAGAGGGTGTTTGACAGTCCACCTCCGGAAATTTGTGGGAAAGATTTGAAGATACAACTAAGAGATTTTGGTGCATAAAGGACGCCAGACGTCGGTGGACATGAGCGTTTTCCGGTAGATGCTGTTGGAGAACTACATAACTGGCACAAAAAAAAGTATTTTCTGGGATCTGTCATACTGGGAGGATCATCTGCTAAGGCATAATTTAGATGTCATGCATATTGAGATGAACTTTTTTGACAATTTCATGAACACGATCCTTAATGTTCAAGGTAAAACAAAGGATAATTTGAAGTCAAGACTGGATTTAGTCGATATATGTGCTCGTTCAGAACTTCATGTTGATGACAATGGTAGGGCTCCTTTTCCCATATACCGACTTGATGCAGAGGGAAAAGATGCGTTCTTTGATTGGATTTCAAACGATGTGGAATTTCCAGACGGTTACGCATCAAATTTGCGCAATACTAACACGAGTTTAGTAAACACTAGCGACTCA
Organism: Brassica napus; assembly: GCF_020379485.1. Lineage (NCBI taxonomy): Eukaryota > Viridiplantae > Streptophyta > Magnoliopsida > Brassicales > Brassicaceae > Brassica > Brassica napus. The sequence goes on along the minus strand of NC_063451.1, from coordinate 29,671,245 downwards.
GATAAGGAACATCAATCCATAATCAGTTCATTCCCCAGGTTCATCATTCCAATATGTATTTCAACAACAATTTGCTCTCAACATGGTAATAATAAATTAAGAACTCAAATCAACATGAAAATGAAAGGCGAAATCGAGTTGTGATAAAAAAAAACAAATTGAAAAAAATCCTCAATCCCTAAATCATCTCAAATCCTGTTCCAAACTCGTTGATCACAGACAATTGTGTTCTATTTCATGTTTAAACAACTGTTTCATGCATATTTGATCAAAGAATCAACACGGAAATAAGAAATTCACAAAACCCAAAAAATTGCTCAAGAACACGATTTGAGAATGTGGAGATTCGCGGAGTATACCTGTCTTAAGGTGAAAACGAGTGTAGGAATCAGGTAGAGCTCAAAAAATCAAGGGGAATAGAGCCCAAAATTGTTCAAATCGGATGATTATAGAGAGAGAAAAAGGGGGGGGGGGTCGAATTATAGGGGAAATCGGAGGGGATGAGAGTTCTGAGGTTTTGATCCAAAAAGTTCGGGTTTTGCCTTATAATTCTGTTTCCCGCACAAGCATCGATTGATGCGTTTTTGTACAAATACGGATCGATCGATCACATTGTTACGCTTTGGTCCATCTTAGGGATCGATCGATGCGTTTTCGGACATATATCCATCGATCGATCCGTTTATAAAAAAACTTACAAGATTTTCCGAGGACATTCCGAGGAACGCTACATTCCAAAGAACGCTTGAGATTCTCGATCGATCGATGGGATAATCTAATCGATCGATCACATTGTTACGCTTTGGTCCATCTTAGTGATTGATCGATGCGTTTTTGGATATATATACATCGATCGATCCGTTTATAAAAAAACCTACGAGATTTTCCGAGGACATTCCGAGGAACGCTTGAGATTCTCGATCGATCGATGGGATAATCTAATCGATCGATCACATTGTTACGCTTTGGTCCATCTTAGTGATCGATCGATGCGTTTTTGGATATATATACATTGATCGATCCGTTTATAAAAAAAAAATTGACGTATTGAAACCCCAAACACTAGTTCCTCGGAATTTCCTCGGAATATTCCGACGGAATTCCGAGGAAGAAGAGGGTTTCCTCGGAATTCCCTCGGAATAATCCGTGGAAATTCCGAGGAAATAGGGTTTTTAAACCGAAAACAACGTTTTGCGGTTTGAATAACACCTATATAACCCTTATTAAGTTTCTTACGTTCATTATGAAGTCAAAAATTTGTTCCTTAACGTATAATTAACACTTTTCCGTTTGTATGAACGAAATCCCACAACATAAGAGAAACACTTATACCTTTTAATGAACGGTAAAGGGAATACTTTCAATTAGTTTTGAAATTTGTTATTTCATGGTTTATGCACATCTATACAAAGAATCCTCAATGGTATGCATTACAATTGTATAAGAAATGAAATACGGCAAAAAAAATTGATGTTTTGAAACCCCAAACACTAGTTCCTCGGTATTTCCTCGGAATATTCTGAGGAAATTCCGACGGATATTTTACTATCCGTCGGAATTGCCTCGGAATATTTTCATTTTACCGGGAAAATATTTCGCGAAAATTGAAATTAGAATTCCGACGGATAATGTCCGTCGGACCCTAGGTTTTATAACCACGAGCCCCTTCTTCTTCCCCATTTCTCTCTTCTTCCTCTGCGCGACTCCTCTCTTCTCTCTGGCGATTTCCCCCTTAAGTCAGACGATATCTCCGGCGATCTCCCCCTTCTCTTAGACAAATCATGTAAGGACCCTTTCCCACTCTCTTAGGTTCTATTTGTTAGGTTTTTGTGTAGTTTTGATAGATTTTTGTTAGGGTGATTGGTTAGGATTGTGATTTGGTTGTATAATAGGTTTAGAATTGTGATTTGGTTGAATGATTTGTTTTTTTTGAATTGATTTAGAATTTTTTTATAATTTTTTTATTTTTTTTTTGTATTTATAAAATCGATTTTTGTATATAAAATCGATTTTTGTATTTTACAAAATGATTTTTCTATATAAATTCGATTTTTTGGATTTTACAAAATCTTTTTTGTATATAAATTCGATTTTTTGGATTTTACAAAACATTTTTAATATCTATAAAACTTTTTTGTGATTAAAAACTATTATTTGGGATTTAAAAATATTTTTAATATATATATATATTATTAAAACTATTTTTTGTAATTATTAAACTATTTTTTATTTATTAAAACTATTTTTTGTTTATTAGAACTATTTTGGGATTAAATTATTTGGGATTTTTTTTAAAAAAAAAATTAATTTATATATTTCTGTATTTATTAAATATATTTTTTTAATTTACAGGTCTCATGATGATCAGACCCGGCCTCGACAGCGTCGTGGTCGTGGTGGTACGGGGAGCCAGTCTCGGGATTCCAGCCATTTTCAGGATTCCCCTTCGCCCCACAGCTCCAACCATACATCTCCCTCTGCTGCACCCACTCCTGCTCCTCTCGCTCCCGCTGCTGTATCCGCTCCTGCTGCACCCACTCCTTCTCCTCCGGGTCCTCCGGGAGTGATGAGTGTTGCGGAGTTGGTTCAACAGCCCGGTCGTGACCATCTTCCGTATCTCACTCCGTATCCACATGGACGGGGTCAAACATGGTAATTAAACATTTGTTTTTCTTTAAATTTGGATTCATTATTAACCGTTTGTTCTTTTTATTAGGTTCAACCGATCCGGAAACGGGATCAGCGCATGGATCAACCGTATGATGTACTCGGCCCTCGACAGGGGACATCCGACTTTCACTCACTTCCCTACCGACAAGCAGGTTCTGTGGTTTCGTCAGTTTGCGGTAAGTATTCTAATTTTTTACTTATATTTTTAATTTTAATATAAATTTTCTACTAATTGTGTTTTTTTTTCAGCAAGAGTTCAACTGGAATTCCGATGAGACGCTCTTTATCTATCACCACTTCGTCCATAAAGTTATGGACAACTATGGAAAGCAGATCCTCGAGTGGAAGAAGAAGTGGGAAATCAATAAGGTTCGATTTAGTTTATTAAACAATTTTTTAATTTATTAAACAATTTTTTAATTTATCAAACTATTTTCTTTTTTTTTTTATTAAAAGGTCCCAAAGTCGATGAACGACACGGTCTGGAAGGAGTTGTGTGCGCATTGAGATAAGGAAGAGACTAAAGAAACTTCTTCCACCAACTCCACCAACCGCAGGAGCGACCGTAAAGGGAAGGGCATCTACAAGCATAACTTGGGTGCTCAATCTATTGCCACTCTGGGAAATCGCATGGTAAGTTCAACCGCTTTTTCTTCAATTATTTGAGTTTCAGAATTTTAATTTATTGTGCATTTCTTCTAATTTCTAATGTTTCTTTAATTTATGTTTTTTTTTCAAGGCGGAAGAAAATGATGGCGAGCCGGTTGATGATCTCGCCCTAATGAGGAGGGCGTATACCAACAAGAAGACCGGTTAGATTGATGACGGTCTTGTGAGGGACGTGGTCGACCTGGTCCAAACTCAGGTGGTAGAAGAAGTGTCTCAGCTTCAAACCGAGGATGACGCTTCGACGGCTTCGACCAACTTGTCCCGGTTTCGAATCAACGAAATCGTTGAATCCGTAAGTTCTTTTTTTTTAAAAGTTCAATTCTTTTATTTCTTGGTTTAAATTTGTAATTTTGGCTATTTTCTATTCAGTCGGTTCCAAAGAAGAAGGGACGTCTGGTCGGTTTGGGTCGCCGCACCCGGTCGGTTCCTCCTTCTTCTGCAACACCGCCCTTTGTTGATCCAGAAGTACTTACGGCTCAGTTGAAGGACAAGGATGATCGCATATCTTTGTTGGAGACCCAGATGGCGGCTCAACAGGCGGGCTATGAGGCACAGAGGAGGCTGAACCAGCAAATGATGGAGATGATGCAGAGGATGTACCTGAACGAGGTGTTCCCGGACGTGCCAGACCCGTAGTTTTTTTTTTTTCCAAAAACTCGAAATGTTTTATTTTTATTTGTGAAACTTTTAATATTAATTAATATGATTTCAATTTTAATTTTAATATTATATTTTCGAATTTAAATTTCAAAAATTTTATTTTTTTAAAAAAATTAATAATTTTTACATTCCGAGGAAATTAATTATATTTTTTATTCGATCGATCGATGCGTTTTTGGACATATATCCATCGATCGATCTGTTTATAAAAAAACGTTCGGAATATACCGAGGGACATCTTCCTCGGAATATACCGAGGGACACCTTTCCTCGGAATATACCGAGGGACATGTTCCTCGGAATATACCGAGGGACATGTTCCTCGGAATATACCGAGGGACATGTTCCTCGGAATATACCGAGGGACATGTTCCTCGGAATATACCGAGGGACATCTTCCTCGGAATATTCCGAGGAAGATGTCCCTCGGTATATTCCGATCGATCTATGGATATATGTCCAAAAACGCATCGATCGATGAACTTCCGAGGAAATATCCTGACGAAGTTCTCCCTCGGTATATTCCTAGGAGATTTCCGACAAACTAGTGATCCTCGGAATTTCCTCGGAAATTTGTTTCCTCGGAATTCCGTCGGAAAATTCCGAGGGATTTCCGAGAAAAGAAGAAATTCCGAGGAATTATTTCCGAGGACTTGTTTCATTGGTTTGTCGTCGGAATAACGTTATTCCGACGAAATTCTGACGATTTTTTCTCTCAGTATCCTTGCTGTTTTCTTGTAGTGGATCCTAGTTTTCGAATTTTTTCACGTTGTGTAATTACGAGAGCTATCAACGGTTGGAGCACAATGGTTAGATTCAGTTGCCATGTAGCCTTATATATGTCTATTATGTAATCAACTGTTAGACATTATGATCATCTAATAAATTTTAACTTAAGGTAATAATTGACTATAACAAAAGATAAACACATTCTTTTTTCTTTTTTTTTTTGTAAAAAAGATAAACACATTCTTTTGTACAAAGCAAATGGAAGTTTGTGGAATATACCTTCTAAGTATTTTCTCACTCCCTGGACTAGTCTGTATTGGCTCTTAGCATTTGCTTGCGGAAAATTTATCTTAATTTTCTTCTGCAGTCGTTCATCAATTAACAAATAGATTAAAACGGAAATTGGCACAAAATGCTAAATGGCATAAATGTCTTGGAGAAAATTAGATCTAGGTTCTAGTTGGAATCTGGTCGAAGTACGAGTTAGAGATAGGCACGGATTTTTTGGGTTTACTTTAAAAAAAAAATTCAGTACTATCTAATCTTTTCAATATCAACGACATGTATGAAGTGTAATAAATGTGTGCCAAACTATCACACCAGAAACATGTTTTGCCTTTTCTTCGATATAACACAAGAAGAGGCTCATCGTCGGAACATGAAGCGGAATGTTCACGTGAAATTACTATTTCATCTAGCAATCTATTCGCGTTGGAAAATTACTTGGCAGCAAAACCCACGTGGTTCACCGAAAAAAATTGATTCTATTTATATTTTAATAGTTTGACGATAAAAATGAAATAGACCTATGGAAACGGGATAGAGAGTAGAGCTTCATATTTTTGCTTGCAATAAATTAGTAGATGATATGAAATATTAGTTTCAGTTTCGATTCTACGAAAGTTCGTTTTTAGACACCCTAACTGAATACCATAGACCATGTCTCTACTGTGGAACAGAAAAATAAAACGTGACAAAATTAATAATGTGTTCTCTCACAAGTCACAAGTATTTGTCTTGAGGAATAGTTCGAATATCATTTGCAATAATATGTTCCACGAATCATATGCCATGTGATCTAAGTGATAACAAGTCAAATCATCTGGTATACTGTTCTCGTATATTTCGAAGGATTGAGTGATGGCCTCTGTCTTGTGTTGATCATTCGAGTTCTTTACAAGCTCGGTGGGTTCGTCGTATGTGTTGACATTATTAACCCTAATATTTTTTTACAAAAAGATATATAGTGCCATAAGATGTTGTTCATACAAGACAAAATACATGTGAAGTGACCTAAAGTGTTTTTTTCTTGCCTACCTTAAAAACTCGAAAAGACATATAAACAATATAAATTCAACAATATCATGCAGTCGATTTAGACAAATCCTGAGGCGTGTTAGTTGAAATCAATATGTAATTGTAGTTTTCTGCTAGTATACAATTACTCGAAATTTCAGTATTGGGTTGAGTTTTTTTTGTTAATAAGATTATGTTACTAAAAATATGAGTTTTAGTGTATAGTATTAGTGTTAGCTGTCTATACACAAAGTTGACAGCCGAGTAACACGATTCCTCCATTAATTCGTGGCATTAAGTTTAGTTTATCATAGTTTACTAGTGTTTGGTCAAATTATAAAATTTGTTTTGAAGACCTAATAAGTTCGTATTAAAAACGTTAGAGCTTGAGTTAAGTAGTGTCAACTGTAAAAACTGATCCTAAATAGAAGTTGATTGTTAACAACTTAATTACTCCTACCTACTATTAATCAATAATACACTATCGTAATAACATAGCTAACAAATATTGCAGACTAACAAAAAAAAAGTTTCCATATCCAAAAGATACTAAATACACACTTACGTTATGCTTTACGCATATGTATATAATTTTTTACATAAAAGCAAAGGCTCATCTAGTTCTGTTTTCCTTAAGCTTATCAACAATTTTCACCTTTTTATAACCATCGACCGTGTAGATGAAATTCTTCCTTTTTATAGTTTTTCCATTATTATCATGGATCAGATGCTATACCTGTACATAAGAGTAAGAGAAGAACAAGTACTAATTAAGTAGACCCAACCTAAAGAGCTTGTCTTAACATTGGTATAAAAAATTAAACGAAATTCATATGAAATTGCATGTGGTAAGAATCTATCTCTCATATAAACTAACACAAGATTGAATTATATTACACTACTACTTTGTAGGTCATTTTTTGTTTGTGCGAATATAAGTTCCCACATCAGGAGTTTAACTAACTGGGACATAATAATATATAAAAAATTAGGACTAATCCATTTATCACTAATTGATTTTAAGTAAAAATTTCATGATAAATCAAAATTTAACTATCGTTTTATTTTTTGTATGGCTGGATATTTGATCCATAAATCTGGGGAAACCAAAACCTAGAACTTTTTAACAAATGGATTCTCTTGCGCAAACCCCCATAATTCAAATCTACCATAATTTGCTCCAATTTTCTTCCAACCAGGTTGAAGCAACTACGTGTGGATTAATATGGTTAAACTTTATAGTTGTTGTCAGGAATTCATATAATATGGGTGAAAGCGTAAAAGAAATAGAAACGAACTAACACTACAAGAAAACAACGACATACCGAGGGAAAAAATCGTCGGTATGTCGTCGGAATAATGTTATTCCGACGACATACCGACGAAACAAGTCTTCGGAAATAACTCCTCGGAAATTCTTTTTTCCCCGGAAATCCCTCGGAAATTTCCGACGGAATTCCGAGGAAATGAATTTCCGAGGACCACCAGTTCGTCGGAAAGGTCCTCGGAATATACCGAAGGAGAACTTCCTCGGGATATTTCGATGGAATTTCCGATGGTCCAATCCTCGGAAGTTCCGACGAAATGTTCCTCGGAATTTTCATCGGGAATTTCCGAGGAACGGAGCCCTCGGAAAATTCCGAGGAAGGAGTCCCTCGGTATATTTCGATGGACTTTCCGATGGTCCAATCCTCGGAAGTTCCGACGAAATGTTCCTCGGAATTTTCATCGGGAATTTCCGAGGAACGGAGCCCTCGGAAAATTCCGAGGAAGGAGCCCCTCGGTATATTCCGACGACTTATTTCGAGGAAATGTTCGTCGGAAATTTCAGAGGGTTCATTTCCTCGGAATTTCAAAAAAAAATTAATTTTTTTAAAAAAATAAAATTTTTGAAATTTAAATTCAAAAATATAAAATTTAAATTAAAATTGAAAACATATTAGATAATATTCAAAGTTGTCCAAATAAAAATAAAAAATAACGAGTTTTTGAAAAAAAAAAAAACTACGGGTCTTGCACGTTCGGGAACACCTCGTTCGGGTACATCCTCTGCATCATCTCCATCATTTGCTGGTTCAGCCTCTTCTGTGCCTCATAGCCCGCCTGTTGAGCCGCCATCTGGGTCTCCTACAAAGATATGCGATCATCCTTGTCCTTCAACTGAGCCGTAACTACTTCTGGATCAACAAAGGGCGGTGGTGCAGAAAAAAGAGGAACCGACCGGGGGCGACGACCCAAACCGACCAAACGTCCCTTCTTCTTTGGAACCGAATGAAATAGAAAATAGCCAAATTTAAATAATATAAAAAGATGATAAAATAAAAATCAAGAAATAAATGAATTGAACTTTAAAAAAAAGAACTTACCGATTCAACGATTTCGTTGATTCGAAACCGGGACAAGTTGGTCGAAGCTGTCGAATCGTCATCCTCGGTTTGAAACTGAGACACTTCGTCTTGCACCTGAGTTTGGACCAGGGTGACCACTTCCCTCACAAGACCATCATCAATCTGGCCGGTCTTCTTGTTGGTATACGCCCTCTTCATTAGGGCGAGATCATGAACTGGCTCGCCATCATTTCTTCCGCCTTTAAAAAAACATAAATTAAACAAACATTAGAAATTAGACGAAATACACAAAAAATAAAATTTTAAAACTTAAATAATTGAAGAAAAAACGGCTGAACTTACCATGCGATCCCCTAGAGTGGCAATAGATTGAGCACCCAAGTTATGCTTGAAGACGCCCTTCCCTTTACGGTCGCTCCTGCGGTTGGTGGAGTTGGTGGAAGAAGTTTCTTTCGTCTCTTCCTTATCCCAATGCACACACAACTCCGTCCAGACCGTATTGTTCATTGACTTTGGGACCTTTTAATAATAAAAAAAAGAAAATAGTTTAATAAATAAAAAAAATAGTTTAATAAATTAAGAACAACCTTGCTGATTTCCCACTTCTTCTTCCACTCGTGGATCTGCTTCCCATAGTTGTCCATAACTTTATGGACGAAGTGGTGATAGATAAAGAGCGTATCATCGGAATTCCAGTTGAATTCTTGCTGAAAAAAAAACACAATTAGTAGAAAATTTATATTAAAAATATAAGTAAAAAATTCGAATCCTTACCGCAAACTGACGAAACCACAGATGCTGCTTGTCGGTAGGGAAGTCAGTGAAAGTCGGATGTCCCTTGTCGAGGGCCGAGTACATCATACGGTTGATCCATGCGCTGATCCCGTTTCCGGATCGGTTGAACCTAATAAAAAGAACAAATTATTAATAATGAATCAAATTTTAATGAAAAAAATACGTTAAATTACCATGTTTGACCCCGTCCATGTGGATACGAAGTGAGATAGGGAAGATGTTCACGACCGGGCTGTCGAACCAACTCCGCAACACTCATCACTCCCGGAGGACCCGGAGGAGCATGAGCGGGTGCAGCAGCGGGAGCGAGAGGAGCAGGAGCGGGAAATGGAGAGGGAGAAGTATGGTAGGAGCTGTGGGGCGAAGCGGAATCCTGAACCTGGCTGGAATCCCGAGACTGGCTCCCCGTACCACCACGACCACGACGCTGTCGAGGCCGGGTCTGATCATCATTAGATCTGTAAATTAAAAAAACATATTTAAAAATTAGTTCTAATAATTTTAATAAATAAAAAACACATATTTAAAAAATAGTTTTTAATCACAAAAATATAAATAGTTTAATAATTACAAAAAATAGTTTTAATAATATTAAAAATGTTTAATAAATATAGAAATTTATATTACATATATATATATATATATATTTTTTTTAAATCCCAAATAATAGTTTTTAATCACAAAAATATAAATAGTTTAATAATTACAAAAAATAGTTTAATAATTACAAAAAATAGTTTAATAATTACAAAAAATAGTTTTAATAAATAAAAAATAGTTTAATAATTACAAAAAATAGTTTTAATAATATTAAAAATGTTTAATAAATATAGAAATTTATATTATATATATATATATTTTTTAAAAAAAATCCCAAATAATAGTTTTTAATCACCAAGAAAGTTTTATAGATATTAAAAATGTTTAATAAATATATAAATGATTTTATAATGAAAAAAATCGATTTTATATACAAGAAACGTTTTCATATTATATATACATAATTATCAATTAGATTTTTATAACCACAAAATTAATAAAAACTAAAAAAAAAAATTCCAAATCAAGTGAATACCATAATCAAACTCGATTTTACACAATCCTACCATTCACTCTAACAAAAATCTATAAATATCATTCCAAAATCATCAAATCTACTTAAAAACCTAACAAATCTAACCTAAGAGAGTGGGATAGGGTTCATACATGATCAGTGACTGAAATTGAGGAGGATTAGGGCGGAAATCGCGAGAGAGAAGAGAGAGCTCGGCGAAAATTGCGAGAGAGAAGGAGAGCTTCGGTAGAGAGGAAGAGAGAAATGGGGAAGAATATCTGGTTCGACCTAATAAAATGAGGCGTCCGACGGAAAATGTCCGTCGAAATTTCCTCGGAATAATTAAATATTTCTGTCGAAATTTCCTCGGAAATCATTAATTCAATTTTCGCGAAATATATGGCGGCTTGGTTTACCCGGTTAAATCAAAATATTCCGAGGAACCATGTTTCCTCGGAATACCCTCGGTAATTACCAAGGAAATTCCGAGGAAAAAGGGTTTGGGGTTTCAAAACATCGATTTTTTTTGCCGTATTTCATTTCTTATACAATTGTAATGCATACCATTGAGGATTCTTTGTATAGATGATCATAAACCATGAAATAACAAAATTTCAAAAATAATTGTAAGTATTCCTTTTACCGTTTATTAAAGTGTATAAGTGTTTCTCTTATGTTGTGTGGTTTTCGTTCATGCAATCGTAAAAGTGTTTGTTATTGGATAAAACACCAAAGTTTGACTTCATAATCTGGTTAAGACACTTAATGAAGGTTATATACGTGTTATTCAATCCGCAAAACGTTGTTTTCGGTTAAAAACCCCTAGTTCCTCAGAATTTCCTCGGAATATTCCGAGGGAATTCCGAGGAAACCCTTATCTTCCTCGGAATTCCGTCGAAATATTCCGAGGAAATTTCGAGGAAAAAGGGTTTGGGGTTTCAAAACATCGATTTGTTTTTGCCGTATTTCATTTCTTATACAATTGTAATGCATACCATTGAGGATTCTTTGTATAGATGATCATAAACCATGAAATAACAAAATTTCAAAAATAATTGTAAGTATTCCTTTTACCGTTTATTAAAGTGTATAAGTGTTTCTCTTATGTTGTGTGGTTTTCGTTCATGCAATCGTAAAAGTGTTTGTTATTGGGTAAAACACCAAAGTTTAACTTCATAATCTGGTTAAAACACTTAATAAAGGTTATATACGTGTTATTCAATCCGTAAAACGTTGTTTTCGGTTAAAAACCCCTAGTTCCTCGGAATTTCCTCGGAATATTCCGAGGGAATTCCGAGGGAATTCCGAGGAAACCCTTATCTTCCTCGGAATTCCGTCGGAATATTCCGAGGAAAAAGACTCTATAATCAAATCCCTAAATCGACAGAGTCTATTCCGAGGAAATTCCGAGGAAAACCTATCTTCCCTCGGAATTTCCTCGGTATTTCTATTAAAAAAAAAAAAAGTCGATGCTAGTCTGTTTCCGAGTCACCATCACCAGATGAATCTGAATCTGGATCTTGGTGAAACTCTCCAATCACTGGTTCATCCTCTACGTGAACGACCGCTTCCTCTCCGAAGTCGGTTAAATCGACTACAAGGCCAACTCCAGCTAAATCTTCTGCTGCACTTAAGTTGTCGGATGTGCTTGGTTGTAGTGGGTCTTCCAGCTCAGAACTTCCCTGAACTTGGCCTCTCGGGTTGAGTCTTGTAACAGTAACCCATGGATCATCTCTGTTCCTTACCCGGGGGTACTTGATATAACAAACCTGTAACATTTAAAAAATTATTAGTAAAATTATAAATTAATACACATGATGATGAATCATTCTGAATAATTAACATTTAATTACCTGATCGGCCTGAGAAGCAAGAATGAAAGGATCATAATATTGCAGCTTTCGCCTCGAATTTACTGATGTAACACCAAATGCATATGTTCTCACACCTCAATCTAGAGTGTTGTCGTGCCAATCACAATAGAAAACAGTACAGCGCAATCCAACCATGCTCAAATACTTGATTTCCAAAATCTCATGTATGTGTCCGTAGTATACATCATCTCCTGATGCAGAACAAACGCCAGCATCATAAGTCGTACTCGAACGTCTCCTCTTCTGAGTTGTGAATGCATATCCTCGAGTACAAAATCTCGGATATGACTTCACAACAAAGTTTGGTCCAACGACCATCTCGCGTATCCAATCGTCAAATGTTTCACCTCTGGCCAAACCAGCAGACACCTATTAATAGCACATATATATGTTATATCAATAAATGTGAATTAGTATAAATATGTGATAAATGATATTTTAATTTGTTTAATGCACTCACATAAGTAAACATCCATCCAGCAAATTCTCTCTGCTTCATTTCTTCTAGTTCGTCATTTGTGGCGTATCTATATTCGAACCGCTTTTCTGCCACGAAAATCCTGTACATATGATGACAATAATGTAATTATTTAAGATTTAAATGTCAACTTGTTAAAATAAAAATTTGTAAGCTAATTTATTTACCTCTGATATTGAAGAACATCTTCGCAGTTGGTGAGCAAATATGTTTGCAAATTACTGCGCTTCTGCTCAGTAAGTCGATGGTCCTTTGGTTTTCCGCTAAGTCGTCCAACGTCTGTGAAAATGTCTGGAACCGTAACATGATATGTTGCCCGTTCGCCTCTATCATCATGCCGAGCAGGTCTTCTGTTTTTGGTCTGAACTTCTGCTGGAAAGTAGTACTCGGCAAAGTTTGAAGTTTCTTTATTGATCATCTGTGCGACTATAGAACCTTCCACCCTACTTAAATTTTTCACCATCTTCTTTAAATGGAACATATACCGCTCATACAGATACATCCATCTATACTGCACAGGACCACCAAGTTCCAATTCTCTTGCCAGGTGAATAACAAGATGCTCCATAACATCAAAAAATGAGGGAGGAAATATCTTCTCAAGGTTGCACTGAATCACGGCTATGTTAGTCTTCAAATTTTCAATACCTTCAAGAGTCACTGATCTCGTGCATAAATCGCGGAAGAAACCACTTATCCCTGCAATTGCTTCATGAACATTTCGTGGTAATAGTTCCTTGAAGGCAAACGGAAGGAGGTGCTGCATCATTACATGGCAATCGTGGCTTTTCAAGCCAGTAAACTTTCCTTCCTTTCTGTCGATACAGTTACGCAAATTAGATGCATAACCGTCTGGAAATTCCACATCGTTTGAAATCCAATCAAAGAACGCATCTTTTCCCTCTGTGTCAAGTCAGTATATGGGAAAAGGAGCCCTACCATTCTCATCAACATGAAGTTCTGAACGAGCACATATATCGACTAAATCCAGTCTTGACTTCAAATTATCCTTTGTTTTACCTTGAACATTAAGGATCGTGTTCATGAGATTGTCAAAAAAGTTCTTCTCAATATGCATGACATCTAAATTATGCCTTAGCAGATGATCCTCCCAGTATGGCAGATCCCAGAAAATATTTTTTTTGTGCCAGTTATGTAGGTCTCCAACAGCATCTACCGGAAAACACTCATGTCCACCGACGTCTGGCGTCCTTTCTGCACCAAAATCTCTTAGTTGTGTCTTTAAATCTTTCCCACAAATTTCCAGAGGTGGACTGTCAAACACCCTCTTGTTCTTCGTAAACAAATTCCTACTCCTACTATATGGATGATCAGGTGGTAGGAATCTCCTGTGACAGTCAAACCAACACGTTTTCCTTCCGTCTTTTAGTTGGAAAGCATCAATGTTATCTTGACAATATGGACATGATAGCCTTCTATGCGTTCTCCATCCAGATAACATACCATATGCTGGAAAATCACTTATTGTCCACATTAGTACTGCCCGCATTTGAAAGTTTTCTTTACACGAAACATCGTATGTTTCAGCACCTTGAGCCCATAGTTGTTGCAACTCATATATTAGTGGCTGAAGAAACACATCAAGTGATCTCTTAGGATGCTCTGGTCCGGGAACGAGAATCGAGAGAAACAAAAACTCTCGTCGCAAGCACAAGTTTGGGGGTAGGTTGTATGGTGTAAGAATGACTGGCCATAGAGAATACTGTCTTCCACTCTTGCCAAACGGGCTGAAACCATCAGTACATAATCCAAGGTAGACATTTATTCTCTCATACGCAAAGTCGGGATACTTTGATTGGAAATGCTTTCACGCTTTTGCATCTGAAGGATGTCTGATCTCACCATCTGTTGAGTGCTCCGCATGCCATCTCATTGGTTGCGCTGTGCGTTCAGACAGATACAACCTCTGCAACCTTTCCGTCAAAGGCAAATACCACATCCTTTTATATAGCACTGGAACTCTTCCACTCGTATCTTTATAACGAGGCTTCCCACAAAATTTGCATGTAACCCGCTGTTCATCCGCCCTCCAATAAATCATGCAGTTGTCGCTGCATACATCTATTACCTAATACGATAAACCAAGACCAGCTACGAGTTTCTGAACCTCGTAGTATGAACCAGGAGCTACATTATCCTCGGGTAGAATACCTTTTACAAAATCAGCAATCGCATCCACACAGTCTTCAGCCAAATTATAATCTGTTTTAATGCCCATCAATCTTGTAGCAGATGATAAAGCTGAATGACCATCTCTGCAACCTTCGTACAATGGTTGCTTTCCAGCATCCAACATATCATAAAATCTACTAGCTTGTGCATTGGGTAAATCTTCCCCTCTAAAATGATCATTTACCATCTGCTCAGTACCTACACCATAATCTACATCCGTTCTAATTGGTTCTTCTAATCTAACCGCTGGCTGAGGTTCGCTAGTACTACCATGTTCATAATCAGTTTCCCCATGATGATACCAAATTTTGTAACTTCGTGTAAACCCACTCAAATATAGATGAGTCCAAACATCCCACTCTTTAATAACCTTTCTATTTTTACAATTAGAGCAAGGACATCTTAACATACTTGTTTTTGCTTCCGGTTGTCGGTGAACTAACCCCATGAATTCGGTTATACCTCGTTGGTATTCTTCCGTAAGCAATCTTGTGTTCGGATCCAAATGAGGTCGATCGATCCAAGAACGAAAGTAATTTGAAGAAGACATGTTTTTTTATGAATCAAATTCGTGTGTAAAGAGAGTAAGAAGGAGGATGAAGATATGGAGTGAATGAAGAGGAAGAGGGGTGCTTGTATTTATAGTTGAAATCCTGCCGACAGACCGAGGAAATTCCGACGGAATTCCGACGCCAACGGCTAGTTCGTCGGAATTTCCTCGGAATTTTAAAAATCTCCCAACGGCTCTCTAACGGCTATAATATATCCTCGGAATTCATCGGTTTTTTCCGAGGAATACATTTTTCCTCGGTATTCCATAAGAATATTCCGACGGATTGATATTTCCTCGTCAGGAGTTTAACTAACTAGGACATAATAATATATAAAAAATTAGGACTAATCCATTTATCACTAATTGATTTTAAGTAAAAATTTCATGATAAATCAAAATTTAACTATCGTTTTATTTTTTGTATGGCTGGATATTTGATCCATAAATCTGGCGAAACCAAAACCTAGAACTTTTTAACAAATGGATTCTCTTGCGCAGACCCCCATAATCCAAATCTACCATAATTTGCTCTAATTTTCTTCCAACCAGGTTGAAGCAACTACGTGTGGATTAATATGGTTAAACTTTATAGTTGTTGTCAGGAATTCATATAATATGGGTGAAAGCGTAAAAGAAATAGAAACGAACTAAGGCAATTAGCAAATACTTTCCTTTGCATTAAATGTGTGAATGAACAAATACAATCTTAAAATAGTTTAATTATGAGTTGAAAACCTGATATAATTAGGATTAAGAAATATAAAAACCATTTTATTCTATTTAGTTCTAATACAGTAGAATGACTCCAGACATACTTCTTTTAGTTTTAAATCACCTTGAACATATGTTTTATCATAAAGGATTATTCGTAAAAGGAGAACAACATGGAGAGAAATCAACGTACATAAGATGCATGTGGCTGAGGCTGTAATAGAACTGTTTTCTAACCACACTTACCTTCTTTCCTTATATATACCAACCCAACATCACTTATTTTCGTCACTAACCTTCTGCCTTAGAAAGAGACATAGAGAGAGAGAGAAATGGAAGTAATGCGAATTCTTCACATGAACAAAGGAAACGGTGAAACAAGTTACGCCAAAAACTCCATTGTTCAGGTTGAAGATTTATATCAAAAACATATTCATCAGTCTTGCGTACACACATATATATAGTATATACTGTAATGTCAAAATCCATCTATATTTATATTTTATTTTAGATAAGAAAATATAATAAAATATGTGTAAAATGTTTATGTAACTCGCAGAGCAACATAATATCTTTAGGCAGAAGAGTAATGGACGAGGCCTTGAAGAAGCTGATGATAAGAAATTCAGAAATTTTGAGCTTTGGAATCGCCGACTTGGGCTGTTCCTCCGGTCCCAACAGTCTCTTGTCCATCTCCAATATCGTAGAAACAATCCAAAACTTGTGTCCTGACCTCGACCGTCCTGTTCCTGAGCTCAGTCTCTCTCTCAACGACCTTCCTAGCAATGACTTCAACTACATCTTTGCTTCTTTGCCGGAGTTTTACGACCGGCTTAAGAAGAGAGACAACAACTATGAGAGTTTAGGTTTTGAGCACGGAAATGGAGGACCGTGTTTTGTGTCGGCGGTTCCTGGCTCTTTCTACGGACGTTTGTTTCCTCGCCGGAGCCTTCACTTTGTTCAATTTTCTTCTAGTTTACACTGGTTGTCTCAGGTGTGTTTTCTGTTTCTCTATGCGGCATTTCAATTATGACTATGATATTGACGAATGACGAGTGTATACTAAATATTTTATTTTAAAAGAAATTAGTGTCATTTGCCAACTCGCATTATGAAAACTGAATTATTAAATCTGATATACTATTATGACTTGAAAATCATAGTTAAAATAAATATTTCTAAAGTTAAATATGCCTTTTACGAAAATAAGTTAATCTATAGTTCGTAAAATTGATATACAATTTTTTTCTTATATTAGAAAGCTATTCTATTTTTAAATTAGATAGTCTCGAAAACCTAACTGGAATAGAATTATGATAATAACTATAGGTTTCATGCAAAAGTGTTGTTTCACTATACGGTACCAAGAAAATATTTACCCAAGTAATATACCTTTTTAAGTGAAATTTAGTGCGTGGGAATCTTTCTTATTCGAGATACCAAAACAAAACAAAAAGATTTGAAAACCTAGTGGTTCATACATGACATATCACACATCACACTGGAAATTACCAATTTGGTGCATTCATTTCATCAAAATATCACATATTTATGGTAATTTGTACATGCTAACAAATGAAATTATCATCTATATACAAGGTTCCATGTGGTGAGGTGAACAAAAAAGATGGGGTGGTCATAACAGCTGATTTAGACAACAAAGGAAAAATATACCTATCCAAGACAAGTCCTATGAGTGCACATAAGGCCTATGCTCTTCAATTCCAAACCGATTTCTCGGTGTTTCTGATATCGCGATCCGAGGAGTTGGTTCCTGGAGGCCGAATGGTTTTATCCTTCCTAGGTAGAAGCTCACCTGATCCTACAACCGAAGAGGGTTGCCATCAGTGGGAACTACTAGCTCAAGCTCTTATGTCCATGGCCAAAGAGGTAGTGTTTACCTTTAATTAGAACCAACATGTACTGTATATGGTCTCTTGGGGCTGTATATATATATATATGGCCCATATTACTCTATAGGGATCTGACCGTGGCACGTTACTTGACCAATTAAGTTATCCCAGTGATGGCCGGCCCCATTGAATACTTTTCCAAATTTGTTTTCTCAAATGATTTAGTTTAGTCAGTTTATGTAAATTGATACATATCATATACTGATATAGACATAGTATTGGTACCATATAAGTTTTGTTTGGTAGTGCCGAATAGCTCAAAACCACTATTCCCCCCCCCCCTCCCCAATATGACAAAAATACATACAAATTATTGTAGAAAATCAAGTAGATAACTAAGAACACCAATGACGAAAGCCATTTATAATAACTCAACTATTGTAGCCTGGACTTTCTATAAACCCATAGATACTAGCCCAGCCATAATACAGCCCAATCAAGTTTAATATATACTCAATGTCATAAATAAACGTCCTCCTTTTCTGTTCTTCGTATAAAGGGTATCATCGAAGAAGAGAATATCGATGCTTTCAACGCTCCTTACTATGCTACGAGCCCCGAAGAATTGAAAATGGCGATAGAGAAAGAAGGTTCTTTTTCGATTGATCGACTTGAGATAAGTCCGGTTGATTGGGAAGGTGGGAGTATCAGCGACGACAGCTATGACATAGTACGCTTCAAACCCGAAGCCCTAGCTTGTGGACGAAGAGTGGCAAAGACAATACGAGCTGTGGTAGAGCCGACGCTAGAACCTACATTTGGTCAAAAGGTGATGGACGAACTTTTCGAAAGATACGCAAAGCTAATGGGAGAGTACTTGTATGTAAGCTCGCCTCGATACGCTATTATTATTGTTTCACTCCTAAGAATGGGTTAGTCATATTATAACATATGCTTTCTTACATGTCTGTAGACCTACAGTGACATGATTTGGTACTTTAACTATGTAACGCCATTTGCTTCAAGAATAAAATAAACAAAAAATGTGTGCTTTTGAGTTGAAACGAAGATGTAATTTTTAGTTACTGATAATATATGCAATGTAAAATCTAAGAATTTGTCCTTATCATATCTTATTCATGCATCAAATCTACTACTCCCTCCGTTTCAAAATATATGATGTTTTAGGGAGTTTTTGATGTTTCAAAATAGACGATGTTTTTATATTTAAATGTATCTTTTAACTTTATCGAAAACTGTGTAAGCAATCATATTTTCTAATCTGTTTTGTGATTGGTTGAATAATTTTTAATATATAGTTTAATGATATTTTTTAGATAAAAAAACAAGTTTATTAATATTTGTGTCATAACCTAAAACTTAATGTATTTTGAAACAGAGGGAGTATTAAACAAAATTTAAAATGAATAACGTTTCACTCTATTTAATATTTACGCCTACAGAAAATAATATAAGATGCAAGTAATAAGAATTTTATTGTTCAATATTTATAAAGTTTATGACTGAAAAGTCATTATAGAGTAACTTATTACTCCAGTTTTAATATTACTCTGAATTTTGCTGATTGTTTACAAGTGGAAATCAACTTTTTCATTTTTACTCCATTTACTATTCAAATAATAAGAGAGAGATAAACAATAATAAATGATGTTACTCTATTGTTACTCTAATAAATGATGTTACTCTAAATGATATCATTTGCAATAATATGTTCCACGAATCATATGCCATGTGATCTATGTTCCAATAATAAACAATTTTATTCTTAGTTACAATAGAGTAACATCATTTATTATTGTTTATCTCTCTCTTGTATGTTTTCCACTATTTTTCCCCACTCTTTTTCACTTATATTTTTTACTCTTATTTACTCTGATTCTACCAATCAGACTCAAAATCAATTTGGGCATTGTCAATAATTCAGTATCTAGAAGCTGAAACTTGAAATGAGAGACATGGGATGCATATAGAAGCTGAAACTCGAGTGATTCATATAGGTTCAATTTTAGGGGATGATTGGTTGGGGCTGTAGATGTTCTGGATAGCCAAAATTTAGTCTACAGCTATATATGTCAACCAATCAAGTTTTGATTTCTTTAAAAAACTCACGGCAAAAAAAACTCCCTTGCTGACAAAAATGTGATGAGCATGCGGAAAACTTTTCAACGGCAATGAAAAAATGTTTTTTTTTATTATTGTTTCGCCTCGATACGCTATACTTCAAGAATCATAATTAAATCTTCTTTCTCTTTTTTTTTTTAATGTGGAAACTTTCTCTCTATTTAAGACTGAAAAAGGAACTTTGAAAACAAATATAAATGGACCATCTTTCCCTCTGTCCCCTCGTAGTTCCCCTGCTGTGCTTAGTGATACTAGCACTCAGTAAAATATTCAAAACCGTGATCCAAGATCAAGAGAAATCAACGGCTGATATTCCTCCGGGAAGCCATGGTTTTCCGGTGGTCGGAGAAACACTTCAGTTCATGCTTTCCGTAAACAGCGGCAAAGGCTTCTATGAGTTCGTTCGTAGTCGTCGTATCAGGTAAACACAATAAGCCTCTGGACTAGTTAGAAGGTTTCTGGCTGAAGTACTTTTAGGACATTATTTAATACTAATATTACAGGTACGGAAGTTGCTTTAGGACAAGTTTGTTCGGAGAGACGCACGTGTTCTTGTCGACGACTGAGTCAGCTCGGGCTGTTTTAAATAACGAGTCAGGGATGTTCACGAAACGGTACATAAAGTCCATAGCTGCGCTTGTGGGTGACCGGAGCCTTCTTTGTGCTTCTCAACACCATCACAAGATTCTCCGTAGCCGTTTTATCAACTTGTCGTTGACGCGCTTAGTGGATGGGAGCACCGTGGTACAGTGGTCTTGCTCACAGATTTGCTCCAGGTTTGTTTAACACACGTTGCATGATGGTTTGAATAGGAATAAGCCGTTTTTTTAATAAAAAGACTTATTTAGAAAACCGTTTTCCTTAATGAGAAAAGTTTGGCCCAACTTGGCCCATTTCGTACGCCTTTTATGTGCTAAAATAAATGGTTAAGTTTGGAAAAAGACTGATATTTTTACTTTAGTCAAATCAAAAACTGAATAAATTTTGTTTATAAAGGTCAATCTTAATATTTGAAATTTCCAAGTATATGAGCAATATGGTAACTAACGGTGCAGATAACATTCAAAGCAATGTGTAAGATGTTAATAAGTCTAGAAAACGAAGAAGAATTGGGTTCATTGCAAAGGGATGTTGGCTTTGTTTGTGAAGCCATGCTCGCTTTTCCTCTCAATTTACCCTGGACTAGATTTCACGAGGGTATCATGGTAATTTCAGTACCTTCTTTGACGTTTTAACATCAAAGTAATAGAGATTATTACACTTGGATTGGTTTGAATCACGAGAAGAGGTGTGTTATAAATGATGTGTTATAAATGATGCAGGCAAGAGGAAGAGTTATGGAGGTGTTAGAAAAGATAATTAGAGACCGGAGAAATGAAACAAATAGTCATAATAATAATAATCATGAAGATTTTCTGCAGCAGCTTCTTGCAGTAGATAGCGACGACTCTGCTTCGTCTTCTGATCATTATACTAAGTTGACTGATGCTGAGATTAAGGACAATATTTTGACCATGATCATTGCAGGTCCCATTTATTTATTTTAGTATTCATCATTTTTGGACCAGCTCAGAGATGAAAATTGCAAGTGCAAGATGCAAACACAATATAGTAATGCAAAAGTTAAATCAAGAGACAAAATACACAAGCAAACACCAATGCTTTATTAGAATCTCTCTGCTTAATTCAGCTGTTACATGTCTAGTGTTATCACCCTAACACACGCTACTGAAAGATTCCTAAGCTACCCGCTTATGTCTCTCAACCGTCAAGTACTTCATCCACTGATTCAGCACGACCCAGAACACTTCCAAGAGCTTTTCTCTTTCTTTATAAGATAAGCCTCTGTGTCTCTGTCACTCTACGGACGACCCATAGCTATCATATAGTTATTCTCCACGTTCCCGAAACCCTAGTCTCCAAGGCAACATGTATGGACATCTTCCATAACAATAAGTACAACTTTCCTTTTCTTGGAATGCACTTATTCCTCTTCCTTTAAGTCATAAACTTGCTCTCCAAGTTTATTCCTCTTTCCTTATCTCCAAGATATTCTCTTGCTCTCCAAATCTACACGACTCCGGCTCATCATCTTGACTCCAGATGGTCTTCACCACTCAACACGACGTCTGCTTTAGCAACTACGTCATCGACTACTTCAGGGCATACATCTTACATCAACAAAAAGTAAAATCATAACATCAAATTTCATTTTTTTACAAACTTTTGCCACAAAAATACAGGGCAGGACACGACGGCTAGTGCTTTAACGTGGATGGTTAAGTACCTCGGTGAAAATCAGAAGGTTTTGAATATTCTGATTGTAAGTTTTGAAATTAATACAGTTAAAAAATATATAATTCAATAGTTTCTCATGTATATTAGAACTATAGATTATATACACATTATCAATCATTTCACTTTTAATTTCTGCTTTTCAATTTATTTAACATAAAGACAATGTTAAAGGATTTTGTTTCTAAAAACATGTCACTATACCGGTCAACAGGAAGAACAAACTCAGGTTGCTAAGCAGGCATCAGATAAACCATTTCTCGAACTAGATGATCTCACTGAAATGACATATGCCTCAAAGGTAAATACATAACAACGTTCAAAGTTTCAAACGTGTTTCAATGGACAATGTTTTTAATATGTGCGCATATATAATTTTTGTACATAGATGGTGAAAGAATCTCTGAGAATGGCGTCTGTTGTGCCTTGGTTCCCAAGACTAGTACTTCAAGACTGTGAAAGAGAAGGTTTGCTTTAAGCACTTTATTTTAAGATTCAGTTTATTTGGTTAAGTAAATTATCTCAGATTACGAAAGGGCAGATTGTCTCTGGCTTTATTTAATACATTATTTTCTAATTTGAAAGGATACAAGATTAATAAAGGATGGAATATAAACATTGACGCTAGATCCATTCATCTTGATCCTAACGTATATAGTGAACCTCACAAGTTCAACCCTTCAAGGTTTGACGTACGTACAGTCTACTCTTAAGAAACCATATTTCCTTTCGCTATTCTTGTTTGCATAGTAACATTATTTTGTTTGTACTTATTATAACTAAATCCTAAAATGAAGGAGGAAGCGAAAGCAAACAGTTTCTTACCATTTGGTATGGGAGGAAGAACATGTCTTGGACTTAATATGGCCAAAGCCATGATGGTAGTTTTTCTCCACCGTTTTATAACCACTTACAGGTTCGTACAATTATCTTATATGAATGCATAAATTGTAATATTTCGGTTATAATAAAAATAATGATTGTGACCCAATGATAATAATGATTAAGATGGGAGGTGGTAGATGGAGATCCAAGCATCGAGAAGTGGACATTATTTGCAAGATTGAAGAGTGGATATCCGATTCGTGTGTCACGTAGATTGTAAATATAT
Organism: Brassica napus; assembly: GCF_020379485.1. Taxonomy (NCBI): domain Eukaryota; kingdom Viridiplantae; phylum Streptophyta; class Magnoliopsida; order Brassicales; family Brassicaceae; genus Brassica; species Brassica napus. The sequence goes on along the minus strand of NC_063451.1, from coordinate 29,647,814 downwards.
AAGTTTCAAATTAGATCTTATATGTGTATAAACAGACTCAACGAGTGTTCCTAGATACGATGTTTCATATCCAAATGTAATGTTTACAACTTAAATTGCATTAATGTCATATATTGTCACTATACTGTAGAGAAAGACAGACGAAGTTTCCACTTTGTCTTGTGCTTTGTGAACACATGATTGTAATAGTAAAGAATATTTGAACACCAAAAGAATTCTGAGGTAAATCCATAAATTATTAGCTAAGAAAGAATAAAGCGATGATGGTTGTTCATTGCTTGTCCTTAGTTGGAGTTGGTTGATTTTGTTATTCCATCAAGGATTTTTCATATTACATTCAAAATTTTGAACCTATTTGACAGGTAACTTTTTTTTAATAATAAACTCAGATTAATCTCTGAATCTATAAAATAATAACTATATAATATTTAGGGTGGTTGATATTACATTTAGTAAAAATCGGTTAGATTCAGTTAAACGATAATCACTACAGTAATGCGGCTACTTAATTGATAATTGACACTTTCAGCTCAATACAAAACCAAGTTTCGGTTTATCCTCAATTCCTTTGATGCTAAGGAATGACTCCAAAGAGAAGATTTAGTCTGCTTTTTATTGATTTGAATAATGGTTTAGTAAGTGTTCAAAAAAAAAGAATAATGGTTTGATAACAAACGTAAACTTTTTTTTTGCCTAATTTATCCAAAAAATACAATCACTACTAAGGAAAAATAGAGTTATCTTCTCCCGTGCCCTGTTCTATTTCTTTTTTGTGTGTTATTTCTTAGAAAAACATGTTTTAGTGGTTATCATATGATATTTCACAAAATTGAAGTATGTTAATTAGTGTGAAAAAAACTATTAAATCATAAAATAAGGAATTACAGGAGGTATCAAATCATTTCATTGCTCCTAATCTTTCACCTGGAAATGAGAAATTTTCCTGTATCAAAGCATTATATAAAAGAGTAATATATAACGCCTTTTTAAAACCCTTCTTTGGATTTGGTTGCGACTAAACAGGTGATGCTATTTGGGGCAAATGACAAAGACGTGATCGACAAGAAACTGCAGATAACAGTAGCGTTCGGTTCAACCACTTTGGTAAGAGACTGGATCAAAGAATGCCTCGTTCCATTAGTTTGTTATTAATTTGGTTGGTGTCAAATTACTATGAAATGAAACCCAAATTCTATATCACCATCCTTTATGCAATGATGCATGCAAATGCAATACATATCTCCGAAACACTTTCTTGGTACGTGAGTTTTACACCGTATATACAGTGAAGAGTGGAAAGAGCGGCGTAAGCAGAGCCGTGCTCACTATGTTACAAGAAAGACAATTGCCTTAGGCCCCCAACTTTCATCCTATATTCTGGGGCCCTTATTTTAATATTTCATTCAACTTTTTATAATTTTATAGATAAAAAGTTCTAATTAGCTTTGATATATGCAATATTTTTGTTGCTATAAATTTATTTACGGGCACTATCTATATATATTTCTTATTATGCTATTATAGAATTTAATATTTTAAACTTTCATATGTATTCCTAAAGTATTTTTTGTATCAGAATTTTTTTTTAGCTCAGGTAGTTTTATTTTCAATAATACATTTTTAAGTTTCCTTTTAGCCTATCTAAATCAACATATATTTAATTAAATATTACTAAACGTGTTAGATAATTTTGAATATTTATATATATGTTTTTACTTTTTGTTTAGAAAACTGAATAGCTTATATAACTTTTAAGAAATTTTATGTTTGGTTCTTCATATATACATTTATAAATATTAAATATATGGTTTTGTAGAGTTTTATGTGATAAATGTTTTATTACTAAATTATGGGAAAAATTATTTTCGCCTTAGGCCCCTCAGCACCTAGGTACGGCACTGGGCGTAAGTTCTTGGTACGTGAGTTTTTTTCTGCTTGAAAAAGGGGTACAATATTTTGGATGTACATATCAGAAGAGGAAGAGTGTAACTTGTTAGTCAAGAAACTATCCAACTCTGCGGTGGATCAATCTCCAGTCGATTTGAGCAAAACCCTTTTCTGGCTAACCGCGAGCATCATGTTTAGAGTTGTTTTAGGACAGAAGTTCCATGAGAGTCAGCTTATTGATAAAAGAGAAAGTCGACGAGCTTAATATTTGAAGCCCAGACAGCTCATGCTAGTTTCAGGACAGCACAAGAGGATCAACGATGTTTTCTTCAAGCTCGATGCTCTGTTCCAACGCGTGATCGACGATCATATGCATCCAGGAAGATCGAAAGATCAAAGGGATATCACTGAACTGGTGTTGGATGTAATGCATAAACAAGGCAAAGATGATTACTTGAAGCTCACGGTAGATCATCTCAAGGCATTAATTTCAATAAAATGAAGCACAAGACTTTTGGAAGAGAAGGGGAGTCATGAAAAACCCAGAAACACCTTCTTCAAATCCAACCACTTGTTATCGGATCACGAGAATCGAATACGCACGCAACGCAAGTGTTCAACATAATGTCTCCACCAAATGACGACGGACAATATAGTATTAACACTTGGCATTGTAAATAAAGAAGGTTATTACTAAATCAATACTATTAAATTAGGATCATGACCTATTAATATATGTTGAGTCCAACATAAAAATATACTGCATTTTAAATATAACTGTATAACATATAATACAATTGCATCTACAAAAACATAACTACCTTCATGTTAAAGGGAAAAAAACGTAACCACCCCTATAACCACTTAAACTCCTATTTTATAGGATATGTATATATCAATACTGCAACAAACAACAAATATCAAACTCCTATTTCATACCTAATTATATGGCCAATATACTAAATTTAAATTTATGATCTACAAAATATATTTTTAGAAGTAAATTTAAGATTACTAAAACTATTTAAGTCAATATATTATTATGAAAGTATTATTTATAAAAATATATACTTATGAAAAAATCAATGATAAGAAAAAATCTTATGATAGTCAATATGGGACTTCAGCATCCATCCATGCATGGTGTTCTTTGCTTAATTTTTAGTCTAAACTCTAAGGACGACGGGTTTAACAGGTTTTAAATAGATTATTCGATTAAATTTTTTTAATTAAATGTGATTTTAGTTAAAGTTAGTGAAAAACATATTAAACCATATGTATATATATATATATATATATATGTATTTAACATAATATTTTAAAAATTATTTTTATCAAACATTTTTCAAAAACTTTCTTCGGGTTTTGGTGCGGGTTGGATTTGATATTGGTTTTCAAATTTAACACTTTAAAACCATTCGAATATATATATATGTAATGTTTAATAGAATATAATATTTTGATTTTCAAGTTGATTACGAAATATTCTTGACTGGTTATATTAGGTAACTAATATGAAAATATAATATGTTGCATACTTCAGGAATAAAGTTTACAAATTATTTTTGATATGCATATAGCATAAATGTATAGTTATGCAATTTAACATATTTAATATAGTTACTAAATTAAGCTAAAATAAATTAATATAAAACACAAATATGATTACAAAAAATATCATAAATATAAAAATTAATAGAAACAAAAAAACAAAAAAATTACAAACCAACAATATACTGCGGATCAAGATCTAAAACAGAAAAATATGATTACAAAGAAACATGTATATGTTGGTTAACTTTTTAATTGCTATTATTTTATTAAATTGATTTTGTTTAAAATTTATACACAAATTTGACTACAAATAAAAACACAAATACAAATACAGAAAAAAGATTATAAAACTTAAATTTCTAAAAAAATAATTAAAACAAAAATATACCCGCCTTTTCAAAAGCGGGTCAAAATCTAATTATTTATTAATATACTAAAAAGCACATTTCTTTGATAAACTAATCATAAAGCGTGTTAAGGTAAAATTTTGACTATTAACTAATCATTTTGTGAATGCAGCTCAGACTTTTTTCTGTGTTTGCAATCAGAATGATAGGCTTTATTGATTTATTATAAATGCCCTTTATAATATTGTTACAGTACATAAAAGACTTATGTATATTGTAAAATAAAATCGGAATAAAAACCTCTCTCTAGAAACTTTATAATATTGTTACAGTACATAAAAGACTTATGTATATTGTAAAATAAAATCGGAATAAAAACCTCTCTCTAGAAACTCTCCAACTTCTCTCTCAAAACAAAGTTCATCTTCCATGTCGGTGTGTGTGTTTTCCGGCGGTGGTGCGGCACCGTCGGAATAGCTTTTGTTTTTGTTTTGTTCTTGCGTTTAAAGTGTCTGTTTAGTTTCCTCTCCAACATCGGTGACAATCGTTTTGCATCGTCTGGTTGGTTTTTGACTCTGGTGTCATCACCTTATTCTCCGGTGAGGGCAGCCGGCTCTTGACTCTGATTTCGACCTTTCTTCAAGGTGAAGTCGGCACGATCGATTCCCAATCAATGGAATGTCTCTGTTTTTAAGTCTTGGTGTTTTGGTGTTGGATGAAATCTCGACTTCGGTCGATCGAAGCTCTCTGTTATATGGTGGTTCCGATGTGTGTGAAGATCTTCTCTATGATTATAGATGTGATATGGATTAGGGACGATTGACGTTCTCCGGTCGATGGATATGAGAAGAAGATGTGGGCCTTAAAGCTGGTGGTTTCTTTGGGTGTGGTACTATTCCCGGTTAGGTTCTGGTGGTTTGCCGTGTTTCCGGCGACGACATGCAATTTGGTGAAGGCGGTGGAGACTTTCCAACACGTGGGCTTTCGTCCTCGTGCTTTGAACACGTGGTAGGGATGTGTTGTTTTCTCCTGTGCCGTGGGTTTACTTGGGCCATTGTTGGGCTTTGTTCTTTTTTTGGGTTTATGTTGTAGGTTTATATGCTGGTTGAATGCCTTTTGTGTGGGCTTTTTATATCTCTAAAAGTAATATCAATAAATATCGGTTGGCAAAAAAAAAAAAGACTTATGTATATTGTATTTTCATACATCGTACACGGTATATTGCGTGCGTACAAGAAAAGAAAAAACGGGGCAAAGCCTGACACAGGTTTATAGAGTTGTCGGCTATAAAAGTTTTGGGGATCAGCTGTGTTGTTTTCTAGTGTCATCCCCCTCTCCACTCCTTAGCAAAATGACACAACTACCCCGTAAACTTTTTTGGCTTAATTTATCCAAAGAATACAATCACTACTAAGGAAAATAGAGTTATATATCTTCTGCCGTGTCCTGTTCTAAGAGTATCAATGAACAAAAACCCTCATGAAATCCCCAACTTTTATAATCATCTCCAAAAATCGAAATTAAGAAAAGTATTATAGTTGCGCACAGACACACACACATATCCAATTTAATAATTGGTGGAACAAATAGTCCAGTCCCTTTGCATTTATGTCTAAGAAGATGACAAAGTAGCACCTCCCGATATCCCCCTCTCCAAAACAAATTACATTATTGCCCTTCATGAAGCTATTTGTAGCCTCTCCTCTACGCTACGCTCTCTCTCTCTCTCCCACTCTTGCTCGCTTAGCAAAAAGAACAAAAAAACAAAAAATGTCGAAAGCCTTAGCAAAAGTCGGAACAGCCGCAAACGCGGTTTTCCGTACGATATCAAAAGCTTACAAGAACCCAAACACACAGGATACGCTTGTGAACGCTTCTGTGGAACTCGGAACATCCGCTGCGAAGACAGCCTTGGAGGGCGGGAGCAAGAAGACTCCGCCGTCACCGCCGTCGCCGCCATCGTACATGTACCTGAACACCAGTGCCATGGTAGAGCAGCCTCAAGGCCGTTATCCTTCTCAACCTCGACCCCTCTTTCCCTGCTTCTTCCCGATGGTCTCTTCTCAGACACGTCGGACGTCGTTCGTACCCACCAACACGGATCTGGAGCCCCAGTTTCCCGAGGAAGACTTCAGAGGAGAAGGTGGTAGTTCTTTTTCCTGGAAGATGAACGGGTCAGATGTGGGAGCTTCGAAGATGGTCCTTCTCCCACGCGGGTTTCCCCAGCCTGTCTTCTCCAACGGGCCAAAAATGGCGTTCGTTTTACAAGGTAATACATATTCTTCTCTTTTTCTTTGTTTTGATCTAAAATATATGAGCTGGATCATATAAAATCTCTGAATTTGTTTGCCAACACTCGTTACTTGTGTCTCAAGTTTTTTTATTCTGTTTGATTTACAAACTTCCAACACACATGTTACTTGTAAAGTTCCAAGTTTATTCCATCTTTCTAATCGGGTTAATTAATTTTTTTTACGTAGAAAAACCCCATAATCATTCTGGAATTTGTTTTGCATCTTTCTTTTTGTTTTTTTTTTGTTTTTAATCAAGCATTAATGGCCATTTAGTAAGTTTAGAGAACTACGACGTTTTACTAGCGAGCTCAAACTTTGGCATTCACAAAATTAGCAGGCATGGGCCCCACCCAACTTTTCATTTTTAATATCTTTTGTTACAAAATTTGTCATCTTTCTTGTCTTTACTTTACTAGACTAGTTAAATACTCTTCTCTTATAAACTTTGAGCATTTATACTATAGAGTCTTTATTCCTCCGGCAACATTTTCTAACTTAACTTTGCGATCGATTAAATTTTCTTTCTTGTCACTTTGAATCCTCTCTTCTATTTTTGTTTAGTTTGAAACTAACACCTTGTTAGATGCAGGTACGGGAACTGCCGGTATTGTTGTGCCTAACGGCAACGGCGTCCTGAATGAGAGAGTCGTCCGAATCTCCGAAGCAGATGTCATAGCCGTTCCTTCAGGAGTTGTAACGTGGTGGTTCAACGACAACAGCGACACACACCTCGCCATTGTCTTCCTCGGACAGCAACGCCTTGTCAATTTCTACCTTGCCGGGCCAAGAGGAGTCTTCAAAGGCTTTTCTGCCGAGGTCGTGTGCACGTCGTTGCAGCTTGGTGAAGCAGTGGCAGCCCTCCTCGACTCTCAGACCACCCACGGCGGCATCGTGAAGCTCGGTCCGGAGCTCAACATGCCGCAGCCGAATATCATCAACAGGGACGGTCTAGTCTTCAACTCCTTTACGGCGGTTCTAGGTGAGGGAGATAGCAGCGGAGATGCCTTTTTCTTGAACTCCACCAACCTCCCTCTGCTCAACGAGGTTGGTTCGGGATCTTCGATCATTCAACTCGGCTCCGGATGCATATACCCTCCAACATACGCTTGTGCTACTAAATTCCAGATCATCCTCGTGTTCTCGGGCTCTGGCAATGTTGAAGTTGTTGGTCCTAATGGCGACAGTATCATCAACGCAGCTGTCGAAAAAGGCCACCTATTCATTGTCCCTGACACTAGTGTGCTCTCGGCTACTGCAGGCCACATTGGACTGGGTTGGCTCTCGATCCTCAATTCTCCAACGTGAGCTTCTCTGCTTTCTTGTTATTGACTTTTGTTTTTTTTTTATAACCTATTTTGATTTAGCTTGTTTACTTGCAGACCACGTTTCCTTACTTTGGCCGGGAGAGGTTCTGTTCTCAAAAGTTTGTCTCAGGCCGTGGTTCAAGCTGCATTTAACGTCACTACACCCATGGAGAGGAAGATACGTTTCCCCGGTCAATCTCACTGAATAGCATCGGTCATCTATGGTGTTTATGAGATTTTCTCTGCTAATCTTGTTTGAACCATTAAGTTTCTTGTTTACAAAACTCGTATCTTTCCTTCATGATGATATATTTATTTTTCTCTATTATGTAAAAGCATTGCTTGCAGAGCAAACTTCTCAAAACCCTTATTAAAGGCGACTTTATTTTCCCCAAAACGATTATCACACGGCTGAGATAATTACAAGAATGTTCGATCGTTTCCCTTCGTGAAGTAGCTCTTACTAGTATAACAATTTTTATATGCGAATTAAGGTAACTAGTTACTAAAATGGGAATTTAACTGGAGCCAGTAGATTTTGATTCTTTAGGCGTTTTTCCATCCCGGTGATAATGAACTAAGAAACCAATTAATTGGATCGTCTAATAGTTTACATTGCTTGTCTTATACTGATTACGTTTTATGTTTTTTTTTTTTTGCTTTAGCTTTGAGGTTAGTGTTTTACAAACAAACCAAAAATGACCTGTTCGATTTTATAATTAGTTTAATATTATCTTAACTAGGAAACAAAACCCGCACATTCGCGCGGGCATCAAATTCTTTACTAAAATTTTTTTTAATATTAATAGAATGTGTATATTTTTATTTAATACTTTTAAATTTTGTTTGTTTGGTCGACCTTCTCTCGTGTTCAGTGTTAGGAATGTCAACTTCTTTGATTAGCCTTTGTGAATTTCTTAATTCACATTCTGCATGATAATTGTTTTGGCATGGGGTATTTTTTTTACCCATAATTGGTAGTACAACTTTCCACCGGTCAACTCTAAATGTATTATTTTCAATTTAGAGATATTTTCAGTTTTATGCTTAGTCTTTATATGCAGTAGTTATTAATCACTAACATCACCGCATTTAGTTAGTACTGTTCTCCTCGAAATTACAAAGTCCACCGATTATTTTTGCTGGATTTTACTATGACCATTTCTCTTGTTGATATGTTGCATATATTTTAGATGCGTATTAAATTATTGATCAACACTTGATCTGTTCATCATATCAGAATGTTAATTTCACCTTTCACTTTTTTCTGCAGACAAAATTATATAATTGCTATGATACGGTTAGTTCAAGATCGCGTTAGTCATTTATTTAAGCCTGGTACAATAACTTTTGAATTAAAATGCCATGAGACAACATCTGCAAATTTTAAACAAAGGTCTTAAGGCAGCTCCAGGCTACAATGTCGTTTGTTGTACGGATGCTACAGCCAGTAAAAAGAAAGCAATTGAAGTTTCCAAAGTGTGATTGCAGACTATCAGTTTCTTATCACGAAGGCTACATCATGTTCAAATAATCTTGATGAGTTTATCACAGATTCACGAATATTCATGCGAACCTCTCGTGTGTTACCAACGACTGTCTTATTAAGACTTGGAATCTAACAAATTCTGTGAACACGTTCTTTCAATCTTCAAAAGAGAATAATTAAAATAAATAACAAAGAAAACACATGAATTGGACAAAAGATAGCTATTGTCAAAAAAGCTACAGATGACCAAAAGAAAATTGGAGTGGATATTTGTTGGGTCCCTCCTAGATGGAGAGGACCAATTGGGGTGACCTTAAGTAATTAATGATGTTCCCCTTTGCACTGTAGACTCACAATAATAGAGTTTAGAGAGAGAGACAAAAGAGAGAAAGAAGAGAGAAGAAGGAGAAAACTCGTAAGGTGTTTTCAAGACTGGATTTGGAGGGTCAAACGGATCCTGATTGGGCTGATATTTTGTGGGAAGCTTCTTCAGTCAGTGGGTTAGAGGTTCACCGAAGGGATTTGGTTTTCAACGGTTGGATCTTCTGTTGTCTGGGTTTTCTTGAAGCTGGTCGCCATAGTTCTTCAGCAGAGCAGTCTTAGGTGTTTGGTAAATCCAACGGTGAGATCTTCTCTTCTTGAGCTGAAATTTGGCAGAGGTATTGTCGACTTGTTTATCTTGGATTTGTACGGTTGGATTAGTTTCTGGAAGCCGGAATCTTTGTGAGCTGAGGTCGTTTGGTTGCTGCCGGTTTTGAAGCTTTGTGTTGCTCTCTTGTTGTTGTTGTTTGTGTTGGAGATAGCTCTTTGTAGCTAGACTCTCTGTTCTGTTCAGGCTGTTGAACAGGGAGGACGTGGTTGTACTCATACCATTTATATAGTGGATTTTTGAGTGGACTACGGTCCCGTGGTTTTTCCTTCTCACATCGAGGAGGTTTTCCACGTAAAAATTGTGTGTCTCATTTAGTTATCGCAACTTTGATATCTTGCCATCGTCGAAGTATTTTCCTCACAGGTTCGCACAAGGTCAGGGGAACACGACCATTAGTATTTCCGCTGCGCCGTGTGACTTTCCCCAACAGAGTGGTATCAGAGCTTCTGGTTTTAGAGCTTTGGTTTTGATAACTTTGGGTTGTTATTTGCTTGTGTGAAAGATGGAAAATATGAGCAGGATGATAAGCTTGAATGGTGCTAACTATCATCTATGGAAGGGCAAGATGGAGGATTTGCTCTTTGTTAAAGAATTCCATGTTCCAGTCTTCGAGGAGCAGAAACCTGAGAAGAAGACGGATGAAGAGTGGAAGCTGCAGCATCGCCAAGTGTGTGGGTTGATAAGGCAGTGGGTAGATGATAATGTGTTGCATCATATTGAGACTGAGACGGATGCTCGTTCTTTGTGGAAGAAGCTGGAGCAGTTATATGCTAGGAAGACCGGAAACAACAAGATGTACATGATCAAGAAGTTGATTGAGCTGAGGTATCAGGAGGGGACTCCGATGACAGATCACTTGAATGCGTTTCAGGGATTGCTCAACAAGTTGTCTGATATGGGCATCAAGTTTGATGATGAGATTCACGGTCTGTGGCTTCTCGGTACTTTACCGGACTCTTGGGAGGTTTTCAGGATGTCTCTTTGTAACTCCGCGTCGGAAGGTGTTATTTCGATGGATTCAGTGAAGAACAGTGTTCTTAATGAGGAAGCAAGAAGGCAGTCGAATGCTAGCAGTTCGCGTTCAGATGTCTTTGTTACTGAGTCAAGGGGGAGAAGTACAAGTAGAGATCCCAAGAGAGACAAGGACAGGAGCAGGAGCAAGTCTAATAGATTTGCAAATATGGAGTGCTATTTCTGTCATAAGAAAGGGCACATGAAGAAGGATTGCTGGAAGTTGAAAAACAAGCAGCAAGGAAATCAAGAAGAAAAGGTGGATCGGGTGACTCTCACCGAAGATCAGTTTCTCATTCTTCTTGAGGGTGATGCCATTAATGTCGCATGCCAGGACACCAGTTGGGTGATTGACAGTGGAGCTACTACTCATGCTACATCACAGCGGGATTTGTTTTCTACCTATACTACGGGTAATTATGGTTCTGTGAAGATGGGGAATGATGCGATGGCTCAGGTTGCTGGCATTGGTGATGTTTGCTTGGAGACTAGTCTTGGTACTAGGCTGGTGCTTAAGGATGTTAAGCATGTTCCTGATATTAGGATGAATCTGATATCGACGGGAAGACTTGATGATGAGGGCTATTTCAGTTTGCACGGTGGTGGTAAATGGAAGCTCTCTCGCGGTTCTTTGATTGTGGCTCGAGGTGAGAAGTCTTCATCTTTCTATTGGATGCAGGCTAAGGTCTCCAAAGATGTTGTTAATGCGGTGGAGAATGATAATGCCATGGAGCTATGGCATAAGAGACTCGGTCACATGAGTGAGAAAGGAATGGTTGTGTTGTCTAAGAATGAGGTGATTCCAGGAATCTCTGGTTTGCACCTACAGAAGTGTTCGCATTGCTTTGCGGGAAAACAACACAGGGTATCTTTCAAGTCTTCCGCACCTTCTAGGAAACCCGAGGTACTGGATTTGGTACACTCAGATGTGTGTGGTCCAATGAAGACAAGATCTCTTGGTGGCGCATCATATTATGTGACTTTTATTGATGATCATTCAAGGAAGTCGTGGGTATTTCCTATGAGGACGAAGGATCAGGTGCTGGGATATTTCAAGCACTTTGTGGCATTGGTTGAGAGACAAACGGGGAAGAAGCTGAAGTGTATCCGCAGTGATAATGGTGGAGAGTATCTTGGACCATTTGATGCTTATTGCAAAGAGCATGGAATAAGGCATCAATTCACGCCACCTCATACTCCACAGTTAAATGGGTTGGCTGAAAGGATGAATCGAACGATTGTCGAGAGGATGAGATGTTTGATCTCACAGTCAGGCTTATCGATGACTTTCTGGGCAGAAGCTTTGAACACGGTGGTTCATGTGCTGAATTTGTCACCAAGTGCTCCATTGGATGGTGATGTTCCAGAGAGGGTTTGGACTGGTAAGGATGTTTCTTACAGTCACTTGAGGGTCTTTGGGTGTAAGGCATTTGTTCATATTCCCAAGGTTGATAGATCGAAGCTTGAGATGAAGTCGCGGCAGTGTGTGTTCATCGGTTATGGTCATGATGAGTTCGGGTACAGATTTTATGATCCCGTTGAGAGGAAGCTCGTAAGGAGCAGAGATGTTGTGTTTATGGAAGATCAAACGATTAAGGACATTGACAAGTCCAAAAAGCCAACTCAGATTTTTGAGGGTTTGATCGATACAGAGGCTACTCCTTCTACATCGGTTCACGGTGAGGTTGAGGTTGAGGTTCAGGATAATACACCCAGTGCAGATGCTCCCGCACATGAAGATGGTAGTGGTGATCATGGTGACGATCATGGTGAGACACCAGCTGCTGAGAACCAACCCACTATTGTTAGAAGATCCGAGAGAGGTCTTAAACCGTCGACAAGGTATGATCCTAGTGAGTATGTATTACTTACTGATGGGGGAGAGCCTGAAAGCTATGATGAAGCTTTGGAGGATGAACACAAGGATAAGTGGTTTGGAGCCATGGATGAGGAGATGGATTCTTTTGAGGAGAACCATACTTTTGAGTTGGTGGAATTGCCTAAGGGCAAGAAGGCTCTGCTTAATAAGTGGGTGTACAGAATTAAGCATGAGGATGATAATTTGCCACCTCGACACAAGGCTAGATTGGTTGTGAAAGGCTACAGCCAAAAGAAGGGAATTGATTATGATGAAATCTTTTCTCCTGTTGTGAAGATGTCATCCATTCGGGTTGTACTTGGATTGGCAGCGAGCCTTGATCTAGAGGTTGAGCAAATGGACGTGAAGACTGCTTTCCTTCATGGTGATTTGGAGGAAGAGATCTACATGGAACAACCGGAAGGCTATGTGCAAAAGGGCAAAGAAAATTTGGTTTGCCGCTTGAAGAAAAGCCTTTATGGATTGAAGCAAGCACCAAGGCAGTGGTACATGAAGTTCAAGTCTGTTATGGGGGAGCATGGTTATGCAGAGACTGATTCAGACCATTGTGTATTTGTGAAGGTGTTCGGTGAGGATGATTTTATCATCTTGTTGCTGTATGTCGATGATATGTTGATTGTGGGCAGGAACATGGACAAAATTAAGGAGTTGAAAGAGCAGCTCAGTGAGTCCTTTGCCATGAAAGATATGGGTCCAGCGAAACAGATTCTTGGTATGAGAATTATTCGGGATAGAGGTGAGAAGCTGATTCACTTATCTCAGGAGAAGTACATTGAAAAAGTACTTAAGCGGTTTCACATGGACAAGTCTAAAGTGTTGAGTACTCCTCTTGCTCCACACTTAAGACTGAGCAGTCAACAAAGTCCGAAGACATATGCGGAGAAGGAAGATATGGCGAAGGTTCCATATGCTTCTGCAGTGGGTAGTTTGATGTATGCCATGGTCTGTACAAGACCGGATTTAGCCTACGCCGTTGGAGTTGTCAGCAGGTTTCTCTCCAATCCGGGAAGAGAACATTGGAATGCTGTGAAGTGGATTTTGAGATATCTCCGAGGGACTTCTGATTTGAAGATTACATTTGGGGGTAAGAAGCCTTTGCTGGTCAGTTCACTGATTCTGACATGTCGGGAGATGCTGATTCTAGCAAATCTACTTCGGGTTACTTGGTAACATTTGCGGGTGGAGCTGTGGCATGGCAGTCAAGGTTGCAAAAGTGTGTTGCACTATCTACCACTGAGGCAGAGTTCATTGCCGCAACTGAAGCTTGTAAAGAGTTGTTGTGGATGAAGAACTTCTGTGAAGAGATCGGTTTCAAGCAAGAAAAGTATGTGTTGCTTTGTGATAGTCAAAGCGCTATTTGTCTCGGGAAGAATTCTACATTTCATTCGAAGTCAAAACACATTCAGAGAAGGTATCATTGGATACGTGATGTGGTTGCTTCTAAGGAAGTGGAACTTGAGAAAGTTCATACGGATGATAATGGAGCTGATATGATGACGAAGTCATTACCGAGGGGGAAGCTTGAAGTATGCCGAGGGATAGCCGGAATGGTTGTCTCTTCCATCTAGTCGGAGGGGGAGTTTGTTGGGTCCCTCCTAGATGGAGAGGACCAATTGGGGTGACCTTAAGTAATTAATGATGTTCCCCTTTGCACTGTAGACTCACAATAATAGAGTTTAGAGAGAGAGACAAAAGAGAGAAAGAAGAGAGAAGAAGGAGAAAACTCGTAAGGTGTTTTCAAGACTGGATTTGGAGGGTCAAACGGATCCTGATTGGGCTGATATTTTGTGGGAAGCTTCTTCAGTCAGTGGGTTAGAGGTTCACCGAAGGGATTTGGATTTCAACGGTTGGATCTTCTGTTGTCTGGGTTTTCTTGAAGCTGGTCGCCATAGTTCTTCAGCAGAGCAGTCTTGGGTGTTTGGTAAATCCAACGGTGAGATCTTCTCTTCTTGAGCTGAAATTTGGCAGAGGTATTGTCGACTTGTTTATCTTGGATTTGTACGGTTGGATTAGTTTCTGGAAGCCGGAATCTTTGTGAGCTGAGGTCGTTTGGTTGCTGCCGGTTTTGAAGCTTTGTGTTGCTCTCTTGTTGTTGTTGTTTGTGTTGGAGATAGCTCTTTGTAGCTAGACTCTCTGTTCTGTTCAGGCTGTTGAACAGGGAGGACGTGGTTGTACTCATACCATTTATATAGTGGATTTTTGAGTGGACTACGGTCCCGTGGTTTTTCCTTCTCACATCGAGGAGGTTTTCCACGTAAAAATTGTGTGTCTCATTTAGTTATCGCAACTTTGATATCTTGCCATCGTCGAAGTATTTTCCTCACAGGTTCGCACAAGGTCAGGGGAACACGACCATTAGTATTTCCGCTGCGCCGTGTGACTTTCCCCAACAGAGTGGTATCAGAGCTTCTGGTTTTAGAGCTTTGGTTTTGATAACTTTGGGTTGTTATTTGCTTGTGTGAAAGATGGAAAATATGAGCAGGATGATAAGCTTGAATGGTGCTAACTATCATCTATGGAAGGGCAAGATGGAGGATTTGCTCTTTGTTAAAGAATTCCATGTTCCAGTCTTCGAGGAGCAGAAACCTGAGAAGAAGACGGATGAAGAGTGGAAGCTGCAGCATCGCCAAGTGTGTGGGTTGATAAGGCAGTGGGTAGATGATAATGTGTTGCATCATATTGAGACTGAGACGGATGCTCGTTCTTTGTGGAAGAAGCTGGAGCAGTTATATGCTAGGAAGACCGGAAACAACAAGATGTACATGATCAAGAAGTTGATTGAGCTGAGGTATCAGGAGGGGACTCCGATGACAGATCACTTGAATGCGTTTCAGGGATTGCTCAACAAGTTGTCTGATATGGGCATCAAGTTTGATGATGAGATTCACGGTTGTGGCTTCTCGGTACTTTACCGGACTCTTGGGAGGTTTTCAGGATGTCTCTTTGTAACTCCGCGTCGGAAGGTGTTATTTCGATGGATTCAGTGAAGAACAGTGTTCTTAATGAGGAAGCAAGAAGGCAGTCGAATGCTAGCAGTTCGCGTTCAGATGTCTTTGTTACTGAGTCAAGGGGGAGAAGTACAAGTAGAGATCCCAAGAGAGACAAGGACAGGAGCAGGAGCAAGTCTAATAGATTTGCAAATATGGAGTGCTATTTCTGTCATAAGAAAGGGCACATGAAGAAGGATTGCTGGAAGTTGAAAAACAAGCAGCAAGGAAATCAAGAAGAAAAGGTGGATCGGGTGACTCTCACCGAAGATCAGTTTCTCATTCTTCTTGAGGGTGATGCCATTAATGTCGCATGCCAGGACACCAGTTGGGTGATTGACAGTGGAGCTACTACGCATGCTACATCACAGCGGGATTTGTTTTCTACCTATACTACGGGTAATTATGGTTCTGTGAAGATGGGGAATGATGCGATGGCTCAGGTTGCTGGCATTGGTGATGTTTGCTTGGAGACTAGTCTTGGTACTAGGCTGGTGCTTAAGGATGTTAAGCATGTTCCTGATATTAGGATGAATCTGATATCGACGGGAAGACTTGATGATGAGGGCTATTTCAGTTTGCACGGTGGTGGTAAATGGAAGCTCTCTCGCGGTTCTTTGATTGTGGCTCGAGGTGAGAAGTCTTCATCTTTCTATTGGATGCAGGCTAAGGTCTCCAAAGATGTTGTTAATGCGGTGGAGAATGATAATGCCATGGAGCTATGGCATAAGAGACTCGGTCACATGAGTGAGAAAGGAATGGTTGTGTTGTCTAAGAATGAGGTGATTCCAGGAATCTCTGGTTTGCACCTACAGAAGTGTTCGCATTGCTTTGCGGGAAAACAACACAGGGTATCTTTCAAGTCTTCTGCACCTTCTAGGAAACCCGAGGTACTGGATTTGGTACACTCAGATGTGTGTGGTCCAATGAAGACAAGATCTCTTGGTGGCGCATCATATTATGTGACTTTTATTGATGATCATTCAAGGAAGTCGTGGGTATTTCCTATGAGGACGAAGGATCAGGTGCTGGGATATTTCAAGCACTTTGTGGCATTGGTTGAGAGACAAACGGGGAAGAAGCTGAAGTGTATCCGCAGTGATAATGGTGGAGAGTATCTTGGACCATTTGATGCTTATTGCAAAGAGCATGGAATAAGGCATCAATTCACGCCACCTCATACTCCACAGTTAAATGGGTTGGCTGAAAGGATGAATCGAACGATTGTCGAGAGGATGAGATGTTTGATCTCACAGTCAGGCTTATCGATGACTTTCTGGGCAGAAGCTTTGAACACGGTGGTTCATGTGCTGAATTTGTCACCAAGTGCTCCATTGGATGGTGATGTTCCAGAGAGGGTTTGGACTGGTAAGGATGTTTCTTACAGTCACTTGAGGGTCTTTGGGTGTAAGGCATTTGTTCATATTCCCAAGGTTGATAGATCGAAGCTTGACATGAAGTCGCGGCAGTGTGTGTTCATCGGTTATGGTCATGATGAGTTCGGGTACAGATTTTATGATCCCGTTGAGAGGAAGCTCGTAAGGAGCAGAGATGTTGTGTTTATGGAAGATCAAACGATTAAGGACATTGACAAGTCCAAAAAGACAACTCAGATTTTTGAGGGTTTGATCGATACAGAGGCTACTCCTTCTACATCGGTTCACGGTGAGGTTGAGGTTGAGGTTCAGGATAATACACCCAGTGCAGATGCTCCCGCACATGAAGATGGTAGTGGTGATCATGGTGACGATCATGGTGAGACACCAACTGCTGAGAACCAACCCACTATTGTTAGAAGATCCGAGAGAGGTCTTAAACCGTCGACAAGGTATGATCCTAGTGAGTATGTATTACTTACTGATGGGGGAGAGCCTGAAAGCTATGATGAAGCTTTGGAGGATGAACACAAGGATAAGTGGTTTGGAGCCATGGATGAGGAGATGGATTCTTTTGAGGAGAACCATACTTTTGAGTTGGTGGAATTGCCTAAGGACAAGAAGGCTCTGCTTAATAAGTGGGTGTACAGAATTAAGCATGAGGATGATAATTTGCCACCTCGACACAAGGCTAGATTGGTTGTGAAAGGCTACAACCAAAAGAAGGGAATTGATTATGATGAAATCTTTTCTCCTGTTGTGAAGATGTCATCCATTCGGGTTGTACTTGGATTGGCAGTGAGCCTTGATCTAGAGGTTGAGCAAATGGACGTGAAGACTGCTTTCCTTCATGGTGATTTGGAGGAAGAGATCTACATGGAACAACCGGAAGACTATGTGCAAAAGGGCAAAGAAAATTTGGTTTGCCGCTTGAAGAAAAGCCAAATAAAACTTAAATTATTGTCAAAGTGACGGTTTTGAAAAGTTGTGACTTTTGAGAAGTGAGTCAAGTGACGATTCAAAGAAAGAAAACGAAAGAGATACCGTTTGCATATTGATGACATAAGACACTAAATAAAACTTAAATTAAATTTTATCCATTAGATCACGTAACTGAAACAATCTCAACCGTACAATTTCAATTTTATTTTTCTATAAAAAAATACTGACATCACCGAACACAGATTTTTGATGCTATTATATATAGATTTTAAAACAATAAAATATAAATTATCTATATAATTTTTTTATGAAATTGTATTCAAAGTCTGATTTATTACTATCTTTATTTTCGCCTTTTATAATTTTATTGCTTATAACTTCTAAGTGGGCAAAGCTTTTATCCTTAACGAGCTTGATGATGAAAAAATGGATATGTCTTCATTTATATTTTCTGCAGTTTTCTCAATTGCATTATTCCATGACCCCAACCGGTGAATTAGCATGTTACTTATCTTAGAGAGCATTGATCCATTATTAAAAATTGAGTTATTTATTCAAAATTTTCCTTTTTTTTTTGTTTACAGTCACTTAGTTAATAACACGGGTAATATAAAGATCATCACTAAAATGAAATTAATTGCTATAAAAAGAGATTTGGACTGCTAGTCTTTTAGGTTAGAGATCTATAGAATTTCAAAATCTATATTAATGGAGTGGATCCCAAAAAAATATTAATAAATTTGGAATCAAATTCCGAATGTGTTTTTTTTGTCAAACAAACTGATTCATAAATCTAAGCGGAGGTTTTAATACATCGGTGGCGAGAAACAACGGAAAGCAGACATCGCAAGGGAGTCAGCTGTGACATTGTTCTCTCGGCCAAAAAAGGAAACAAGGAAGAAAGAAAAAGAAGCGGATAGAAACTCGATATCCATGAGAACTCCAAAGAGCTCCACCGATAGTGTCTTCGAGTTTATAGCTCTAGCGAACTCTTGGTTGTCGGTTCGGAACCAGACGTTGAGAAGTGAGTTGCGCTTTGCATCCTGGATAGCTGCCTCATGGCCAGCGCCTCAGCCATAAGGGGAGAAGAGACAGATTCCAGTGAGCGAGCGCCTTCCGTGTAGAGGTTAGTCGACGTTTGTTTGAAACACCAGCCAAGGCCTGCTCTCAAGGATGGTAGCCACGCCGCATCCACCTCGCACATGGCTACATTAGGTGGGAGAGAGGGTAGTTCAGTTATCCCCTGATTTTGCACTGGACGTTTCGTTGCAGCCGCTTGAGCCAGGAGCCATTCCCGAGCATAGATGACCGCTTTCTCCATTGTTACCTTCGCTTGGACTGCTCTGTTTTCGAAAAGGAGCAGGTTTCGTGCTGTCCAGATTCCCCACAGCAGCCATGAGGTGAGGTTGGTTGATATTCCTGTCGGAGGAAGGCACACCAGCATCGACATGATTGTGAAACAATCATGGAGTGTCGGGTCCGTTGGGAAGCTCGGGCATGATCTAAAGGAAGCTATTTCCCAGACTTGCTTTGCGAATGGGCATAGAAAGAAGAGGTGTACTGCAGTCTCCAGCTCATTGAAATGTGGGCAGCGTCCAGCAGTGTCGATTCCACGGGTTTGGAGACTGGAACCTAGGGGGAGGGCACCACGAGCCAGCTTCCATAAGAATAGCTTGAGTTTCGGTGATGTTGCCTCTTTCCAAACAAACCTCTACCACTTGAATAATCGAATTAGTAGCCTCATCACGCAAAGCATAATAACCAGATTTCACACTATAGAGCCCTGACTTCGTTTTGAGCCAATAGAAAGAGTCTTCAGCTTTGAGAGTGCTTGGCTGGATGAGGAAGATGGTATGTGCTTGCTCAGGGAAGATGGTTTCTACTAGTGGTCTGTTCCACTCGCTCGTTTCTCGAGTGAGAAGGTCCGCAACTACAAGATCTCTAGTCGCCTCTGTTGGCGGACCAAAGGGCAGGAGCTTTGAGGTGGGAGACATCCACAAATCAGACCAGATGTTGGTGGTGTTCCCGTTACCGATGGCTTTTCCTAGCTGTAGTTTCAGGACTTGGATTCCGGCGAGGACCCCCCTCCATCCATGGGACGCAGATGCTGGACATTGAGCTGTGAGGAGACTTGAGCTATGACAGTATTTACCCAGTAAAAGTTTAGCAAGTAAACCCTCGGGATTTGTCAATATGCGCCAGGAGTTCTTAACGAGCATGGCTAGGTTGAAGTCGCAGACGTCGCGGAAGCCTAGTCCGCCAAGGTCTTTGTGTTGCGAGAGGGCGTCCCACGAAATCCAGCAGATTTTTCGTGTAGAAGGGTCGTGATCCCACCAAAAGCGAGTGAGGGCTGACTGGATTTGATCACAGAGACCCATCGGCAATGGGAAACACGACATGGAGTACGTCGGTATTGCAGACAGCACCGCCTTCAGCATGGTCAATTTACCAGCCGCCGATAGACGTCGGGTAGACCAGGACCCAGCTCGAAGCTTTATCCGAATGTAATATTGTTATTTCACAAAGTAAATATCCCATTTTAAAACCAGGGCAATTTTTAGATCCGATATATGAATTAATAATTTTAGTTAAAGATGCATAAACCTTACATCAGAACCCCATAGAAACACTAGTGATGAGAAACAGAGTGTGAAAACAGAGGAAATGACCAAACCGAAATTACCATTGCCTCGGGTTCCGGTTTGACCAAACGCATGAGGACTTTCCGGAAATGGATTAGTTCCGTTTGTTGGAGTTGTTCCCGTTGATGGAAACGACCCGGCAGAGCTGTGTAGGTTAATAGAAGTGACCATTACCTCGGGATTGAAGGTATTAGGAATTATTAATCGTTAGGTATGAAATTAACCAATTTATATCAGTCTTACTAATACAACTAGGATAAGATTTGTGGCTTGCGCATGGTAAATTTATATGAAAATTATTTAAGAAATATCTTATGGAAAAAAATTTATATTATTGATCGAATTAATATATTTGGCTCTTAAACAATTTTTTAAAACTTTTTTTTGTTAATTACATAATTTGTATACTAATTAACTGATCTTATTTTTAAAAATATTTTAGGTCAAAAAATTATTTATAGCATAGAAACCTAACGTTTAGGCCGAAAAATCTCATGCCTACTATTTGGTTACAATGAAACTATGTCAGCTCAGTTTTATATCATGATTTAGCAATTTAAAAGTTAATTATGGTTATGAGAAGTTTACATTCATGTGCCAATCCTATCTATCTTCGATATTTTTCTATTTTTTTATGTCATTTTGGTTATTGCTCGATATAAATATTGATTTTTGAGTTTATTCTCATTTTTTTCTTTTATTTTGGCCTGAGATTTAGAAAATGTTTAAGATTCAAAATTATTAAAGAGATACATACTTAGGTTAAGATCTGCGCCTTGTGTCGAATAAATACTTATTTATATTTTTCTGCATATTATGAAATAATAAAATGATAATTATATATTAAATAACTAAGAAATTAGTTACTATTATGTAATAAATTGGCTTGCACATATAAATCAAATGACCGTTCTTGTTTATTCGCAATCATTTTATAATAAATAAATAAAAACAATCAAAACAATCAATCTTATCTATTGTATATGATATATAATTAAATTTAAACGATATGAGGTATATATATATATATATATATATTAACATAAACACCTATTAAAATAAAATTATTTATTTATATGATTTTATTATCATTGTATCTTATTATAGAAAAAAAATTAAACATTGATCACAAAAGTTTATGTGAAACTTTTAACAGTTTTAGTAATTTATACTCGTTTTGAAAAATTCAAAATACAACATATACAAAAAATCTAAATTTTTAATATATGATTAATGTAATTGTGTAATTTATTTTAATAGTAAAGAATTAAACAAAAATGATAGAAATCATACCGATTATTAGCAAATCTTCATTATTTAAAATCATTAATTACTATATATATCATAATCACATTAAGTAATTCCATAGGTTTTATTTAAGGAAATAATATATAATAAATAGCCATCTTGCTTTAGTTAATATCATATGATATCATATAGTTGGTATTAAATGTTTCTAGTGAGATATAAAAATCGAATTGGACCAACATGTTTTTCAATTTCAATGTGAGGCTGACACGTATGACTAATTAACTAACTAATTGATTGACACATAAGCAATAGGTCTTTTTTAATTTTACAAAATTGTGGTTACATCTTTTCAAATGTTCCTCAATTAGATCTTTTAAATGCAATCTATTCAAAACGTGATATCAACTGCTCTCATAAACACCACTGCCGGTAACCATTAACTCATTCTCCGACCGAGATTACGACATCCCCGAGGATTGTTTTTTCTCTTTTCCTGTATTCTTTTCTTGTATTCTACTTGTACACTAGCCTAGTCTCAGATTTTTCCCGACAAGGCGGCAGCTTTTTTCTCCATTCTCCGGCGGTTGACATACTCTTCCGATACGAAGACAACCATAAATAACTCTGAAATTAGATCAAATGAAGAAAACTGGTGAGCTTAGCTCAATAACTCTGATACCATCTTAGGATTTAGAAAACATTATTTATTAATTGTAAATGTGTACATATTTTAGCTATTTATATAAGTATTTCTTTTCATCCATCATCCATGTCACCTAATAATATAGGTCAAATGAAGAAAAAGGCAAAGCCAGTTGAGGATGCTCCTTTCCTCCAAGAAGGACATTGCCTAATGTTATATTGAGAAAACCGAGCTCGTATTATGTGAATAATGACAGCTGTGGTTCAAACCGAACCTGACGTTGGAATGAGGAATGACGAGGAAAGTGAGAGGGCTAGGGCCTGACTAGTTCAAACGCAGGGGTTGCGGTTGCGGGAGTTTGCTGATGCGGGTGGTTGCGGTTTCTAGCGATTTTAAGAGATTTGTACGACTGGTTCTGCGGTTAGAAATTTGTGCGTTTGCGGAATACTTATAATTATAGTAGCGAAATTTGTGGTTAACTACCAAATACAGTAGCAGTTAAATAATAAATTAACAATATTTAAATTTTATATAATTATAAGAATATCAAAAATCATAATATTATAATAAATATAAAAATTATATTTATAAAATTATAGTTTTAAAATTTTAAAATTATAGAAAATATTTTTATTTTAAAATTTTATAATATTAAAAATTAAAAAAATTAGTATTTTTATAATTCCAATTTAAAAATTTTATTGAATATTTTTATTTTTGTATTTATATGGTTTTTGAAAAAAAAAATAATAATCTTCCCGCAACCGCAAACGCTAGCTGGAACCAGCTTTTGATTTTAAAATATCCGGAGCGGTTTGCAGCGATTTGTAGCGATTTGTATGATTGTTTCGAAACACCGTCAACCGCTACCAGCCGCAAAAGCTGTGTTTGCGGGTTGTAGGGGGAAAACCGGTCGAAGTCCTCGGTGACATGACAATGTTGAGGAAGCCGGAACCATTGATTGGAGATAAGCTTTTTAATAGTGGATTCACTAGAATTTACAAAATCTGTATTAATGGCGTTGACCAAAAAAATATTAAAAAATTGTAATCAAATCCGAATGTAATATTGTTATTTTGTAATGTGAAATATCCCATTTTATATTCATGGAAGTTTCCAGATCCCATATATAAATTTATAAATATATTTGAATCTTGTTTTTGTCAACAAATATATTTAAATCTAATATTGTGATTTGTTTCCTTTCTATGGTCAGGTCACAATGGGTTAAGAAAATCCCCATTAAGTTTAATATTATCTTAATTTTAAAATAATAAAATATAAATGATTTATAATAATTTTTTTGAATGAAATTGTATTCAAAGTCTGATTTATTACTATCTTTATTTTTGACTTTTATAATTTTATAGTTTATAACTTTCAAATGGGCCAAGCTTCTATGTATAATGGGCTTGATGATGGAAAAGTGGATATGGTCTTCACTTATATTTTCTGCAGTTTTCTCAATTTGCACTATTCCATGACCACAAACGGTGAATTAGCACGTTACTTATCTTAGAGAGCATTGATCCAATATTAAAAATCGAGTCATTTATTCAAATTTTTTTTTTATTCACAATCTCTTAGTTAATAACACATTAATATAAAAATCATCAGTAAAATGAAATTAATTGCTATTAAAAGAGATTTGGACTTTTTTAGCCTTTTAGGTTAGAGAACAATAGAATTTCAAAATCTATACAAAAAAATTAATAAATTTGGAATCAAATTCCGAATGTAATATTGTTATTTCATAAAGTAAATATCCCATTTTAAAACCAGGGCAATTTTTAGATCACATATATGAATTAATAAATTTAGTTAAAGATGCATAAATCTAATGTAGTGAATTGTTTCCTTTTCTATGGTCACAATGGGTAGAAAAAAAAAACAATTAAGTTTGTGTTTAGAAAGTCGCATATGATGGAGTATTTCCTTCCTGCATTGCTTGCAGAACAAACCTCAAAACCCTTATTAAAAGCGACAATATTTTCCCCCAAACCAAAACGATTATCACGGCTGAGCTTACGAGAATGGGTATCATAACATCGACGTTTCGGAAAACGGAGAATTCAGAGACGTCCGGTTGTAGTTCTTGGGAAAGTGTAGGGTCAGAGTATTTAGCGTTCATGGAAAAAGGTGGATGCATAGAACCATTTTTGGATTATGTTGATTGCAAGGGAGAAGCTGAGAAGAAGAATGAAGATGCCTTTACTAAGTGTAAGAAAGCTAAAGAGAGATTGAACAAGTGTGTTGGTGCTCACCGTGAATATCATCAACCGATTTTGAAGATCATGATACCTGCTGTAGAGCTGGTGGTGAACAAGATCGAAGCCTTATTCCCACCTGAGAAACTTGTAGATACTGTTTCAACAGAATCCGCGGACCAACCAAAGGAAGGTGACGATCCGGTTTACGTGTTCATGAATGGAGGAGCATGCACAGAATCATACATGGCTTTGGAAGATTGCATCGTGAAAAGTACTGAGACCAATGAAGATATCTGTAAGTGTACCAAAGCCTTCACAATGCTGATGAAGTGTATGGATGCTCACTCTGATTACTATCAGCCCATTCTCGATGCTGTTTATGATGGTGAAGACCTCTACCGGACCCTTCTCATGAGCGCACTGAGGGGTGACTGTAAGAGGATTTAATTAATTGGGGTAATTTTTTTTAATGCTTTCTTTATCTCTTGTTTCGTGTTCATTCTGTTTTAGAGGATTTAGGTCATTTTTATGGTTTCTGTTTCTTGTTGTTTACGCAACTATCAATATTGGATTTGGCCCTACATATTGCTTTTTGAGTTAACGTCTTTAAGATCTTCTCGTCGGTCCCTCAACAAAGTGACCCACCAGGCCACCAAGGATTTAAAACATGTTATTTTCTGTTTATAAATATCATTGTCCAACCTTAGCTATCAGTCTATCACCAAATCAATAAACTCATACTTTTCACTAGATGAATTTGTTCTACGTACTCTTCTTCATCAAAAGATTAGTCAGTAATCAATACTTAACCTTACCACTTTATATTAGTCTTTTGGGTTTACTAGTTTATGAAGATTCCTCTCTACGTTGGGTCAAAAGATCAAAAAGAAAAGGGAAGTGTGAGAAAAACAGAAAGAATAGAGATGAAACCATTTTTTTCTTTCTTCGATTTAGTGATTCTGACTATTTTTTTTTGTTGGTTGATACTTGGATCAAAAAGAAAAGGGACATCTTCCATATGAATTACTTCAGAGATATTTGTTGTGTCCCATGATTTTTGATGCTGCAGCAAACCTAAAACCACAAGTTGATCATTAGCTATGGAGGCTCTTGGTCTGGCTGTTCTTGGTGGATTTCCTATCCTGTTGTCTTTCCAAACTTTTATTGTGTTTCCATCCCCAAGCCTCCATCTTATGCCTTGTTTTAGAAATTTATCCTCTTCATAGATACTTTTCCAAGCATGACTAGGTCTATGTCCCAAGGTTGCATCTAAAATAGTTGAATTTTTGAAGTATTTTGCCTTGAATAATGTTAGCCAGGAGAGAGTTAGGTTCTTTTATCATTCTCTAGCTTTCTTTGGCCAGTTAAAGAAGTAAATATTCTTAAAACCCATACCTCTGTGCTGTTTAAGATTTTGTCATTTTTCTCCATGCTTCCCAATTCAACTTTGGTCTTTCTTATGTAAAATTTTCTTATTTGTCCTGTGATTTTAGAAATGAGTATCTTGGGTAAAAGGAAACATGACATAGTGTAAGTTGGTAAAGCTGTAGCTACAGATTTGATCTGTATTTCTTTTCCAGCTGGGGAAAGCAGATGAGCATACCAACTTTCTAACTTATTATGTATTCTTTGACTTATGTAGGAGAAAGCATCATATTTATTTCTTCCTACCATTTTCGGTAGATCCAAATATCTACCAAATGCATTGATCCTAGTTATACCCAGTTTCTCTGCTATAAGATTCTGCAGTAGTTTTAGAAATATGCTTACCAAACCGTATGGCAGACTTGGAGGAAATTAACATGCTGTCCTGAGGCTGCTGCATAAGTTTGGAGTATTTTGAGAAGATTCTGAAATTCTTCAACAGTGGCTTGACAAAATAATAATAGAGTCATCAGCAAATAGCATATGAGAAATAACAAGACCATTTCTACTTGCTTTAAGTCCATGAATAAGACCTTCATTCAAAGCATTGGATATCATGGATGACAAGGCTTCTGAGCATAAGAGATAAAGATATGGGGATAACTTGTCTTAAACCCCTCTGAGGATAAATTTTCTTCGTAGGTGAGCCTTTAAGAAGCGCACAATATGAGACTGAAGTCAAGCATTTCATCACCCAACTGAACCATTTGTCAGAGAAACCTAACTTTCTTAATACTCCTAGCAGAAAAAGGCCATTCTACTCTATCAAAGGCCTTTACTATATCCAACGTAAGAGCAATGAAAGGATGAGTACGAAGTGAGGGCAATAGCTCATGAGTGACCAAGACATTGTCAGACATTAAGCGATTAGGAATGAAGGCCGACTGAAATTCAGAAATGATGCAATGCAACCATGGTTTAAGACGTCCTGCCATGATCTTAGATACCAGTTTATATGCAACATTAGTCAAGCTAATGGGTCGATAATCTTATACATGAGTAGGCGCTTCTATCTTTGGAAAGAGACAGATATGTGTACGACTTTTTTTCTGGATCTACGAAGCCTGTTTGAATGAAAAGTTGAATATGATTAAAAAGCCTGTTTGAATGAAAATCTCGCCGCCTTATCCACATTCATCTGTTGCAGAGCTCGGTATACTTCATCTTCTGTGACTGGTTCCGTCAATTTGCTGTTTATTTCATCCGTCACCTTTGGTTGGATAAACTGGATCACCTCATCTATATTGTCACTACAAGAAGAAGTATATAGACCATTTAATATAATTAAAGAATAATGTCATGAATCTCTCTTTCTGTTATTTTAACTTGCCTCTGTATCTTGCAGTGAAGTAGTTTTATTGCGACTTCTTCTGTGTTTTGCTTTGGCATGAAAGAATCTAGTATTCTTGTCACCATATTTAAGCCAGTTGGTTCTCCAGTTGCGTAGTCTAAGCGGTCTGGAGGTTAACAAAACCGGGAGAAGGTGGACTGGAGTAGATTTGAAGAGCTTTTACCGTAGAGGGGAAGTGGGTGACTCGAAGAACTATCCGACTCCTGACATGGAGACCAAACTTGACATGACCATCGAGGAGAAACTTAAAGGTTCGGGTCTGAAATTCTAGAGTTTTATTATGTGTGGCTTATGATCAATCCCGAACCGGCACACTCCACTATTACTAAATAAAGCCAGTTTGTGCTTTTCTTTAATGCATTATAAAAGTAACCTTGTATCAAAGGCCCAAAAAAGAAAAGGAGATGAGTTTTTAGATCTCGAGAAAAATTATTCGAAAAAACTGACAAATTAAGACACCATTACATCATATTTGAGATCTTCTTTCTCTTCAGCGCTTTAGGCCTTGGACATGTGAAGGATCAAGTCGACCATACTGAAATTAAACTTGATTTTGCGTTATGCTTAATTATGGGCCAATAAATTTTTATTGGACTGAACCCAAAATTAAGCTCAAATTCTAGAATTTTTTTAGAATTATCATCACCTTCTCAAGAAAAAAAATCTAGATATTGTATTAGAAAAAATCTAGAGAATAAGAAAAAAATCTAGAAAGTAAGGAGGTTATAGTAGAATAATCTAGATATTTGTAAAATAGTTTAGAAGACTATAAATACCTTTTCATCCTTTCGTTTGTAACAACACAAGAAGTTGAACAAGTAAAGTATAAGAAAGTTTTCTTTATAAGAAAGAGTGTTCTACTCAAAGTTCTCTAAATTTCTTTGAGAGTTCTTCCATATTATTCTTCATATTTGGAAGTTTTCTTGTTTCTTTCGGGTTCTCGGTTATTACGGTCTTGGGCTAGTGCTAAGTACTATCAAGGGTGGTTTCTCTACATGGTATCAGAGCCAAGATAATCTTGTGCTCATCGAGATTGGTTTTTAAAGAGAGCTTGGGTCAATTCTAAGTATGGGATCAACGGGTCGTGTTGTTGGATTGGGAATGGAAATCTTCAACCAATCTAACTATCGGTTATGGAAGTCATGCATGGAGTCATACTTGGTGAGTGAGGACTTATGAGATGTCGTCGGTGGTAATAGCACAACACCACCAAGGGGAAATGCTGCAACCCCGGAAGCGACAAAGGAATGGACACGGAAGAATGCCAAGGCGGAGTTTGCTTTGAAGAGATCCATATCTTCAAGCATATTTGAGCATGTGTCAAGATGTACTTCCGCTAGTTCCATTTGGCAAGCTTTAGATCAACTGTTCAACAAAAAGAATGAGGCCAAGCTACAATTATTGGAGAATGAGCTTGCGAATGCGAAGCAGGGGGAGTCTTCAATCTCGGAGTTTTTTTATCAAGGTAAAGAACCTATGCTCCGAGATTAATACTCTAAATCCGGAGGAGTCAATTTCTGAAGCACGGTTGAAGCGGTCTATCATTCGAGGTCTACGGCCTGAGTATACACCGTTTGTGACTTCGGTTCAAGGATGGGATACACAGCCTTCCTTGGAAGAGTTTGAAAATTTGCTAGCTTCACAAGAGTCATTAGCCTTGCAAATGTCAGGAGTCAAAATCAATGATGACTCGGGAAGCGCCTTTGTAGCTCGGAGACAACAAAGCTTCAAGGCGAAAAACAAAGATGGAGGTTCAAGACACAATGATGGAAGTGAAAGATCTTCTGTGGATAAGAAAAAGTTCAAGTGCTACCGGTGTGGAAAGCTTGGGCATTTCAAAAGGGACTGTCGAGTCAAGTTGAAGGAAAAAAATATGGTGGAGTCAAAAAGTCATACGGAAGAAGAAGAATGGGGGAAATGTTTCACGGTGGAGGCTACACATCCAGGTACACCCACAACTAAGAACTTGAGAAATGACTGGATCGTAGACTCGGGTTGTAGCCATCATATTACCGGAGACGAGAAGTTATTTTCTAGTCTTCAACGTCATGACGGGAAAGAAGCCATTATTACAGCTGATAATTCAATCCATCGAGTTGAGAAGGAAGGGACTGTTGTCATAAAAGGAGATGATGAAGAGCCGATCACCCTCAAGAATGTGTACCATGTCCCTGGAGTAAAGAAGAATCTTCTTTCGGTGGTGAATACGGTCGATTCAGGTAACTATGTTCTATTTGGCCCAAGAGACGTTAAGTTCTTAACGAATATTAAAGAATTAAAGGCTGATGTTGTTCACACTGGAGCACGCGTCAAAGATTTATATGTTTTATCGGCCTCACACGCCTATGTGGAGAAGATGAGTATGAATGACAATACTTTCATCTGGCATGCTAGACTTGCCATATAAATATGACCAAGCTTAAGGTCATGGTGAATAAAGATTTGGTTCATGGGCTTCCAAAATTGAAGATTCAAGATGGAGGAAAAATTTGTGAAGGTTGTCAATATGGAAAGTCACATAGACTTCCATTTGATCATTCAACCTCAAGGTGCAGCGGTCCATTGGAGAAGGTCCATAGTGATTTGATGGGTCCAACAAGAACATCCTCCTATTCCGGGTTTCGCTACATGTTGTTGTTCGTAGATGATTTCTCACGGTACACCTGGGTATACTTTGTGAAGGAAAAATCAGAAGTATTTCAAAGATTTCAAGAATTCAAGGTTACAGTGGAGGGAGAGTTTGGTCGGAAGCTAAAGACTCTAAGGACGGATAATGGAGGAGAATTCATGTCAAAGGAATTTCTCTCTTTTTGCCAAAAGAATGGTATTAAGAGAGAATATGCATGTCCGTATACACCTCAACAAAATGGAGTAGCAGAAAGAAAAATTAGACATCTAACCGAGACGTGCCGAAGCTGGCTACATGATAAAAATTTGCCAAAGGCCTTATGGGCAGAAGGCATGAGATGTGCAGCCTATGTCATCAACCGGATGCCACTCGGTCCAAACAACATGAAGTCGCCTTACGAGATGATTCACGGGAAGAAGCCGATGGTGAAGCATCTCAGGATATTTGGATCAGTCTGCTACGTCCATGTGTTCGACTCCCAAAGAACAAAGTTGGAAGCAAAGGCAAAGAAGTGCATCTTTGTCGGTTACGATGAACAACGAAAGAGCTGGAGGTGTATGGATCCAGAGACACATAAATACACAGTGTCTCGTGATGTTGTCTTTGACGAAGTTTCATCCTACTATGGACCACATCAAGTCTTAGATGAGCAAGATTGTTCAGGTTCCTCTAAGAATGATGAACAAATTATTCAAGTTCCAAGTGATAATGAAAGCTTTGAGAAAGAGGCTCAAGGTGAAAGGGGGAGCGTTGACCAAGATGAAGAAGAGGAGCATGATCATGGTTCTATCGCCAATCAACGATCAAAAAGGAACATTGTCAAACCCGCTCGGTTCAGAGATGAAAGGTTCGTCACCACTTACTCTTGTTACTTTGCAGCTCCTCTAGATGAAGAGGAATCATCATCTTATGAAGAAGCAAAAGGAGTTGAGGAATGGATGACCGCAATGAAGGAGGAGATTAATGCTCTCATGAAAAATGAAACTTGGAATTTGGTTCCGAAACCCAAGGATGCTCAGCATGTTTCTTATAAATGGGTGTATCGACTAAAGCGAAAATCAGATGGGAGCATTGATAGATACAAAGCAAGGTTGGTTGCTCGAGGGTTCTCTCAGAAGTACGGAGAAGATAGATACAAAGCAAGGTTGGTTGCTCGAGGGTTCTCTCAGAAGTACGGAGAAGATTATGATGAGACCTTCAGTCCAGTAGCAAAGATGACTACGGTACGCTCACTCTTATCTTTGGCTGCAAGCTTTGGATGGAAATTATGGCAGTTAGATATGAAGAATGCTTTTCTCTATTGTGAGCTTGATAAAGAAATATTTATGGAGCAACCACCTGGTTTTGAATTACAAGAGTATCCTAACCATGTGTGCAAGCTAAAGAAGGCCTTGTACGGGTTAAAACAAGCTCCACGAGCTTGGTATGGAAATCTTGCTCAATTTCTCCAGTTTTGCGGGTATATGGCATCAAGTGCTGATCCAAGCCTATTCTTCAAGAGAAGTGGAAGAGCTCATGTAGTAGTTCTCCTTTACGTGGATGATATGATCATTACTGGAAATGACGATGCTAAAATTGTTCGTCTACAAGAGGATATGTCAGTGAGGTTTGAGATGAAGAAGTTAGGCGAGCTTAATCACTTCTTGGTCTAGAGGTCGAGAGGGTAAAGGATGGAATATTCATCAGCCAACAAGGTTATGCAAAAAGGATTGTTGACAGGTCTGGAGTACACCAAGGAAAGGCACGTTCCACTCCACTGGATACTAACATAAGGCTCAAACGCGATGAAGGATCCTTGTTAGCCAATCCTCGACCTTATGGCTCTCTTATTGGAAGTCTTTTATACTTAACAATTACAAGACCAGATATTACCTTTGCGGTTGGTCTTGTAAGCCGGTTTATGCAGGAACCAAGGAAGCCACATCTAGAAGCAGCAAAGAATATATTGAAGTATGTGAAGACAACACTTGGCATGAGACTGATGTACAAGTATAATGCCAAGGTTTCTCTTCATGGTTTCACAGATGCTGACTTTGGTGGAGATTTAGATGATCGAAAATCGACTTCGGGTTTTGTGTTCTTGTGTGGAGACACAAGCATTTCATGGTGCAACAAGAAACAAGCAATAGTGCCTTTGTCTACTACCGAAGCAGAGTATAAAGCTTCAACACTCGCAGCCCAAGAATGTATATGGCTTCGAAGACTCTTTGAAGACTTGTTCGAGCCAATCAATAAATCGACTACCATCTATGGAGATACTCAAAGTGCTATCAAGCTGGCCAATAATCCAGTGTTCCATGGAAGAACGAAGCACATTGAATTGAAACATCATTTCATAAGAGAGAAGGTGCTTGATGGAACAATTGAAGCATTGGAGGTTCGAAGCGAGGACAACATTGCTGATATCTTTACCAAGTCGTTACCTAAAGGTCAGTTCGAGATACTCCGCTCCAAGCTCGGAATGGTGGATAAAATCAAGTTTAAGGGGGAGTATTGAAGTTAAACTTGATTTTGGGTTATGCTTAATTATGGGCCAATAAACTCTTATTGGACTAAACCCAAAATTAAGCTCAAATTCTAGAATCTTTCTAGAATTATCATCACCTCCTCAAGAAGAAAAAAATCTAGATATTGTAGTAGAAAAAATCTAGAGAATAAGAAAAAAATCTAGGAAGTAAGGAAGTTATAGTAGAATATGTAGTGCAAGGTTTGTATAAGAACTCGACAACTGAAATAAGAACTAACTCTTCTTATTAATCCCTTGTGGAAACTCTCTCAAAACCACAAGCTTTCAATCACACAAATCTCACACACATATCATCTCATGACATTGTGTTTATATAAGACTTTTAGATATCCTAATCCTAAAAGGAAACACTAATAGATAACTCTTAAATACACTTTGATCCTTATCTCTTAAAGATCATAATCTTCTTAGGATTAGGATTGCTTGACGCTCAAGCTTTCTTCAAGCTTACTTCAACATTCTCCCCCTTAAGCTTGAACTCCATGTCTTCCAAGTCTTGAACTCCCATTAAGTCTCTCATCTCCCTGTATTTGATTCTTCCCAAAGCCTTCGTTAGAATGTCTGCCTTTTGCTCACTCCCGGGTACATGTTCGACCTCTAGTAACTCTCTTTCAACACACTCTCTGATGAAATGATATCTTGAATGTATGTGTTTGCTGCGCCCATGAAACACTGGATTTTTAGAGAGTGCAATTGCTGAACGGTTGTCTATTCGTATGACGGTCTTATTGTTCACGGCTCCTGTGATCTCTCCAAGAAGATCTTGTAACCAGATTGCTTGTCTTGCTGCCTCTGTTGCAGCCATAAACTCTGCTTCACAAGAAGATAAAGCCACAGTGTCTTGTTTTTGAGAACACCATGTGATAGGGCTTCTTCCAAGATAAAATATATGCCCTGTTACACTTCTTCCATCATCAGGATCTGTATTATAGCTACTGTCGCTGTAGCCAATCAATCTTACTGTCTCAGACCTTGATCGTTCAAAACTTAATCCAAGTGTGGCAGTTCCTCTTAGATACCGTAAGCATTGCTTCAATGCTACTCCGTGAGAGTTCTTAGGATTAGCCATGTACCTGCTAAGGACTCCTATGCAGTATGACAAGTCTGGCCTGGTATGAAGTAAGTAGCGAAAACACCCAATGATCTTTCTGTAGCCGGTCGCATTAATACTTCTCTCTTGTTCAGACTTTGCTAACTTCAGTCCCATCTCCATAGGCGTCTGAACTGCATTGCAGGCGAGCATCCCAGCTTCTTCTAGTATCTTGAGAGCATATCGGTTCTGACACAGTGAGATACCTCCGACATGTTGATTCACCTCAATGCCAAGGTAGTAAGTAAGTCTCCCTAGGTCACTCATCTCAAACTTCATTGCCATCTCTATTTTAAAATTTTCGATCATCTTCAGATTCATGCCGGTAACGAACAAATCATCCACATACACAGCAACAACTAGAAGATCTCCATCCACTGATCTTCGATATACAGATGGCTCCTTGTGGCACTTTTCAAATCGTAGACTCATCAAGATTTTATTTAATTTGTAGTTCCAGGCCCTCGGTGCCTGCTTAAGACCGTAGAGAGCTTTTCTTAGCTTATATACTCTCTTCTCACTTCCTTTTACTTCAAAGCCTTCTGGTTGGCTGACATATACCGTTTCCTTTAGTTCTCCGTGCAGGAATGCTGTTTTAACATCGAGATGATGAATCTCCCATCCATGGGAAGCTGCAAGACCGATCAAGAGACGTATGGTTTCGATTCTTGCCACTGGTGCAAATACTTCTTCATAATCTATTCCATGTTGTTGCACATATCCCTTAGCGACCAGTCGAGCTTTGTACTTATTAATACTTCCGTCTGCGTTGCGTTTCAGTTTGAAAATCCACTTTAGGCCTATTGGCTTTACTCCCTGCGGCAAGTCAACGAGACTCCAGCATTCAAGCTTTGTGATGGATCGTATTTCATCTTCACATGCCTGAATCCATTCTCTAAACTCTCTAGCTTCTTGGAAACTTCTCGGTTCATCATTCAAACCTAACAGTAGTCTTTCTCCTTCATATTCAGCAAACAGCACATAATCGTCCAAGTACTTTGGCTTTGATCGAAATCTCTCCGATCGTCTTAACATCAATGGATCATCATCTTCTTGTTCCTCTTCACTGCTCGTATCTTTTTCTTCCATTGATGTGTTTTCATTCACAGCTCCCATCTCGATTTTACTTTGCTCTGTTTCTCTGTCTTTACACTGCTCTGTTTCTCTGTTTTCATCGGTATAAATACCATGATTTCCGGAGGTTCCTAGCGTGACTTTGAAATTTCCGACTTGGTTACTTTCTGAGGTGTCTTGCTTCCAGTTCCACCCTTTTGTTTCATCAAACACGACATCTCTACTGACCACTATTCTGTGAGTGTTAGGATCAAGTAACCTATACGCCTTTGACCCTGGTTCTGTCCCAAGGTGCACTAGTACTTTCGATCTGTCATCAAGTTTCTTTAAGAACTTAGAGTCTATTTTGGCGTAACAGATGCATCCAAACGTTCTTAGGTGAGCAATATTTGGTTTCCTTCCTCGCAAAGCTTCATAAGGTGTGACATCCTTCAATGCTCTTGTTGCTACACGGTTCAGTAGATATGTAGAGTGTCTGATTCCTTCTCCCCATAAATAGTTTGGTACCGACATAGCCTTTAGGCAGCTTCTTGTCATCTCTAACAACGTCCTGTTACGTCTCTCCACAACCCCATTCTGTTGTGGACTGTATGGTGCTGTAAGATGTCTTTTGATGCCCATGTTCTCGCAGAACTCATTGAAATCGTTTGAGACAAACTCTCCTCCTCTGTCTGTTCTCAGGGTCTGTATCCTCATCTTTGTCTCCTGCTCTACTCGATTTTTAAAGATTTTGAACTTCCCAAACGCTTCATCCTTTGCTTTGAGTAGTACAGTCCACATATATCTAGAATGATCATCAATCATCACAAAGATATACTTGTTTCCAGCACTCGTAGGAGGTGTTATAGGACCGCACAAGTCAGCATGTATAAGTTCAAGTACCTTTTCAGCTCTATAAGTACTTGCCTGAGGAAAAGATTGTCTTGCTTGTTTTCCAAGTAAACAAGAGCCGCAGACGTTCTTCTCTATATTAACTGGTGGAACACCAATGACTAGCCCTCGTTGTACCATTGATCGCATTGTCTCGAAGTTTATGTGTCCTAATCTTGAATGCCACCTTATGGAGTCACTGACTGTAGTTGTAAGCATGCTCATTGCCTCCTTTATCTTCATTCGAACCTTGTATAGGCGGTTCTTTGACCTAAGAGCTTTAGCAATCAATCTTCCATCACGATCATGCATAATAAGATGTTCATCTTTCATTCTTATGTCACACCCCGACTCTGTGGCCTGCCCTAGCGAGATGATATTACTCTTTAGATCAGGAATAAAGTAGACATCAACAATCTTTCTCGG
Organism: Brassica napus; assembly: GCF_020379485.1. NCBI lineage: Eukaryota > Viridiplantae > Streptophyta > Magnoliopsida > Brassicales > Brassicaceae > Brassica > Brassica napus. Next base: position 29,611,954 of record NC_063451.1, on the reverse strand, counting down.
CTCTCCGTTCTTGTCCAAGAACTCAATGGATCCTTTTCCTTTGATCTCAATGCGAGAATCGTCCCCAAACCTGACTTTTCCGGTAATGGATTCATCAATGCTTGAAAAGTATCTCTTATCTCCACTCATGTGATTGCTGGCTCCGTTGTCTAAGTACCAGATGTTATCTTCGTCATTCTCAACTTCGTATTTGCTTGGAACCACCTTCTCTTCGTTTAGATAAACTATCTCATGAAGCATAAGTTCGTCAGCCTCTTGGGTATCATCTTTCTCGTTTTCTACTGCCTCCTGGAACTTCAGCTTTAGCTCGGGACAGTCAGTCACATAGTGACCAAGTTTATCACAGCGATAACAGGTGACTCGTGATGCATCACGTGGAGTGTATCTTCCACGACCTCGTCCTCTGTTTTGATATCTTCCTCCACGACCTCTCCATCTATTTTCACTGTAGCGGTTTGTCTGTGGTTCGGTGACTCCACGATTTGACTGTGAATCCGAGTTTGCATACATCAATTTTCCAAGATCTTCTTGAACTTCTTCTTCGTCTGTAACACGCTCTTCATACGCTTTAAGGCGTCCTACTATGTCCTCAAAGCCAGTTGTCTTGAGATCCAAGACTTGTTCTAATGCAGCCACTATGTGAATATACTTCTTTCGGGGAAGACACTTCAAAAACTTCTTGACTAATTTAGGTTCTTCGATTTCCTCTCCCAATGCAGCAGATTTAGATGATATCTCAGTCAGTTTCCCAACAAAGTCATCTATGGTCTCTGTTTCTTTCATCTTGAGACGATCAAAATCCGCCATTAGTGTCTGCAAACGAGCCTCCTTTACTCGTTCTGCACCTACATACCTTGTCTTTATCGCTTCCCATATCTTTTTAGCCGTGTTTAGCTCTCCTACTTGTAAGATGAGGGTTTCGGGTATTGACTGGAACAGTAATGCCATTGCCATGTCGTTTTTTGTATCATCTTCTATTTCTGTTTCTATGACATCCCAAACCTTGTGCACCCTAAGTAGGATTCTCATCTTCATAGTCCACACGGTGTAATTTGTCGCAGTTAGTATCGGACACTTGATTGAGGAAGATCCTCCCTCCTTCTTCGTTATTGACGTTGTCGCCACGGTAAGATCACTCATCCTATCGTATCCTCAAGCTCTGATACCACAATGTAGTGCAAGGTTTGTATAAGAACTCGACAACTGAAATAAGAACTAACTCTTCTTATTAATCCCTTGTGGAAACTCTCTCAAAACCACAAGCTTTCAATCACACAAATCTCACACACATATCATCTCATGACATTGTGTTTATATAAGACTTTTAGATATCCTAATCCTAAAAGGAAACACTAATAGATAACTCCTAAATACACTTTGATCCTTATCTCTTAAAGATCATAATCTTCTTAGGATTAGGATTGCTTGACGCTCAAGCTTTCTTCAAGCTTACTTCAACAGAATAATATAGATATTTGTAAGATAGTTTAGAAGACTATCAATACCTCTTCATCTTTTCATTTGTAACAACACAAGAAGTTGAACAAGTAAAGTATAAGAAAGTTTTCTTAAAGAAAGAGTGTTCTACTCAAAGTTCTCTAAATCTCTTTGATAGTTCTTTCATATTATTCTTCATACTTGGAAGTTTTCCTGCTTCTTTCGGGTTTTTGGTTATTACAGTCTTGGGCTAGTGCTAAGCACTATCAATGGTGGTTTCTCTACAGACCACACGGGTACTGTAACCCCATTCGTTGTCACACCACGACACAAGTTTCACGAAGTTGTAACTCAATGCAATTCCAGCCTTTGCGTCAAAAATGCTCGACCTGTTACAATGCACACATCACATCAACAAAATTGTTTTTAAATCATTACAAACTTAGACTAGAAGATTTGAGTAATACAAAGCGCGTAGTCGATATTGTTTTATTACCTGTTGTCACCAACGAAGTCAGTTGAGACAACATCGTCCTCCGTTTTATTACCAAGGATTCCCTTTATCTTGCCTTCAGATTCCTCCCTGTGTGCATATTTGTCTACAGTCTAATCCAATCAAATTAGTTCTCTTACAATAGATATGATGAAACTTAGTGATATCTTATACCGAAAGCTTACTTGATATAGCCTTCTTGATTTCGTCGTAGGTAACAATCCATTATCTTCTAACAAGACACAAGGGGGTGGGCGTTCGGATAATATTTTAATTTGTCTTTATGTTTCTGAGAAAATTTTGTCTTTAGTCTGTCAGTTAGTTTTTTTTTCTTCTCTCTTTTTAGTTTGATAGTAATTAAAATAAATAATGATTTGATAATTTTAAGAGTAGTCAAATTTAGTAGGGGAATTACAAATGTAATATGCTATGATTGAATTATTTTTATGATTATAGTTGTATATGTACATAAAAGGGGGTTGCGTGCGAGAAAATGAACTACTTCTTACCTTACTTGTTGGATTAGCTTCTACATGGAACCTTGGGACATAACTCGGTGTTCTGTTCACGCTTGTGTAAGAATCACCTGAAACTCTAACAGATTTATGACTCTTGCAACCCAACAATAAACCACCACTGCTAGGTTTCCGACGGTTGGATTTGGCGATTTTAGGGTTTCGAGTAGCCTGGAAAGACCGGTTTTCGACAGGACTTGTAGCACCTTTAGACATAACAGATTAATCCACCACACTTGCCATTACTACGCTCTACGCTAAGCTTACCTCACTTGGCGCATAACAATCCGATGACTCTGGTTCGCTGCTTTCTTGCCTTGCAAGAAACGGTTTTGCCATCCATGTTAGGCGTTTGATCTCAAAGAGATCTGAACTTAAATCGCTCACTGTCCCATCTTCCTCTGGTTTTGAAGAGCTAGAGTGATCCCATGGAAGTTGCTTTCGAATGATTCTCTTCTCAATGAGAGGAGATCCAAATATTTCCAGAGACTTCCTTTGTTTTAATATTTCTTCTTGTTGTTGCTGATGAAGCTTCATCTCTGAGCTCAGATTTTCAGAGAATCTCATTTGCGTCTTGATCTTCTGCAGACCAGAGGTTCCTGTCTGAACGTTGACAACATCCACTGAACTCCAGTTAGAACAAACGCATCTGCTGTTGAGTCAAGAGAGATATGCGAAGAAGATCTTGTGTGAAGCGGGGATGGACGACTGTAACTCGGTGCAAGCACCAATGGAGTTTGGATTAAAGCTCACTAAAACAACGGAAGAGCAATGCATCGACGCTACAGAGTATCCTCGTCTGATCGGATGTCTTAGGTATCTCATTCATACGCGTCCGGATCTTGCGTTCTCTGTGGGACTTCTGAGTCGTTACATGCATGAACCAAAGACTTCTCATGGCTCAGCTTTGAAGCAAGTCCTCCGATACTTAAAGGGTACATTGTCGCAGGGGCTTGTGTATAAGAAATCAGAACAAAGACGTCTTGTAGGGTATAGTGATAGCGGACACTGCATAGACGAAGATGATGGTAAAAGTACCACTGGACATATGTTCTATCTGACCGAGTGTCCAATCTCATCGCATCTGAAACAGGTGATTCGAGAAAGATCAAATTCTCTGTATGACCTTCCACGTCCACGTCCTATGTTGTAAAAACGTCCACCTCTTCCCCTATTTCTAAAGTCTCCATTATAGCTTCGATGTGTTTGTTGCCCTTCCGTGTTCGAGTATAGTAGTTTGCTTTGAGTCTCCTGTTTGTCTTCTTCATCTTCTCCTACTCTTTCTTCATACGCTTTAAGACGCCCTATGATGTCTTCGAAACTAGTAGTTTTAAGATCTAAGACTTGCTTGAGCGAGGCAACTATATGTATATATTTTTTGCATGGAAGAGATGAAAGAAACTTCTTCACCAACTTCGACTCTTCTATGATTTCACCCACTACCATTTGTCCCATACAATCTCTCTCTCTTCATCTCTCTTTTGATAAATGGGTTTTGCGGTTTGGCTTGACATCAACGCTAACATCCAGACTAACTCCACCATACACATACACTAAAAAGAAAAAGCAAATAAAAAGTAAACATTTTGGATGAATAAAAGCATAAAATATAAGAAAATTTCGATATAAAATCATTATCAGCAACCCTTTTGACAAACAAAAAAAAAGATACACAAAAGTTTAACATTTTTATTTGTTGGTAATAGAAAAAGAAACCCTATTTGAAGTTGACAAATAAACAAGAAAGTAAAACCTATTTTCAATGGTTTGCCCACTTTCATATGCTTCGCTTTATTCTATCCCACATTATTGTGGCGGGTTGTTCCATTAATTTATGTGAAGCAAAGTGTAACTCAATTGATATTTCTATGGAGAAAAACAAACAGATTTGCAACTAAAAATAAACTCATGCTATTTCATTAAAATTTTAAATACCAATCTTTCTAAATTTGCCAACATTGTCATATACAGTATAATCTAATAAACAATAAATATCATCATAGTGTAATGCATTTGCAGTCTTCTACCATTATTAATCTGGGCTCTTAGGGAGAAGATCTTAGCTTCGGCTAAAAATCGTTTCTTAACTTTTAATTAAGAAAAACTAAGAACCGTCTCTTAAATAAGAGATATAAGAGCCGGTTCTTACCCGAAAAGTGAAAAAAAAACAAAACAAAACAAAAAAATGTCAAATCATGAGTTAAGAATCTCAAATTAAGAACCCGGGTTAATCATGCTCTTCTGTAAGGTATACAGATGAAATCTATAACAATAAAGTATATTATTCTCCGTTCTCCACGTAATCAAGTCATATGGGCAAAAACGTGACACGTGTACAATTTTCTTTTAATTATCAGAACCTGTTTTCTCGGCGACTCAACACATAATTTATTGGGTCAATCTTACTGGGCTTTAGAAACTTTCAAATACCCATTCTGGCAACAGCCCACGACCCTTCCAACCCTAGCCTGGTCGTCACAGTCCAGCAAAGATTCCTCCATCACCCTCATCGTTTCCATCGGGAAATTCATCAGTCTCAGCAGCTCACTGTTACGGTCTAATAACGTCGACCCATTCTAGATCATTCAATTCTGTTCTTTACTCCTTTCTTTATGAGAGATGGTATCGTTCTACATCCCTTTGTTTCTCCACCTATATAAATCCCTTTGTGAATCCAACAACATTTTAGGTTCCCTTTAAAATTCAGATGTACGAGCTGTTTGGTTGCTAATGTTGTTGGACAACCCCATCATGGAGTTCAGGTACGATGATCTCTATCTGTTCGATCCTCAGTGTTTAACCTAACTGGATATTTTCTTACTATGTTTCATGCCCTAATTGTGTATAGCCAGGCTATACGTGCTTTAAAAGAAGCCACTTGCTGTGGAAGTTTGAGCTCACGCTGGCTGGATGCACATTTATTCATCTCAAATATATATTTTTCTCTGCAGGGAAAGGGTTTCTTTAGCTCATGGAAAAAAGCACGAGTAAACGATCAGTTAACCGGATGGTTCTGCATTGACGGTTCTGTATTGGGTGCATGATAATATGATCAAGATAGATGAAAGAGTGTCTCTTTCTGCAGCTGGAGATGGTTATATTGCAAAGGTAACTTCCACCAAGGAAACCCTAATGATTCATTTATACAGAGAAAAAAAATCCTATAGGTTACATCTACAACCTCATGAGTCAAACTGTGTACCTTCTCAATCCTTGATGATTGAAAAATGGGGGACCCACACTTGCAAGGAAGGTGCTTATCCAACCTTTTAATAACTTTTTTTCTAAAAGACATGAGATACATTTTGACATATAGGTTGGAAAACCAGATGTTGAGCTACAAGAACACATTATTTTCCCTTAACCTGCAATGTTTTCTATTTTTGTGTTTTATTTTTACTGATTTCGTGTCTTTGTATTTGAATCACATGCAATAAGAAAAGAGTTTTGGCTACCAGCCTAAGGAACGGATTTCGGTTCACCGCCTTTCTCCAGTATCATTGCTGGTATCCTTCTTAAAATCTTTATTAACTCTTCAAGCTTAGTGTTGAGAAACCAACATGATCAACATCAACCACACATGTCTGAGTACAGACTTTGACAATCACAGCTTTTAACCACCAACTGTGAACAGGAACCAGTTTTTAGCATTAGCTTATTTCAAACCCTGAAACTGCAAAGTTTTTCTTTTGTCTTGGACTTAATTTTTCATGTAATGACAGTCTTAGCAATGTAGATTGCAGCTGCGATTTTGGAACTGTTAAGTTTGCGTAAAGATCAAGAAGCTGCTCATAAGGTAATTCTAAGCCAAGGCTAATCTTAAATTACACAAGCAAAACCAAGGCTATCACTTCTCATGTATTCCTCTTTCATATGTAGTAGTTTCAAAGAAACCAGTGTATCCATCTTCTAAGCCGGGAAAAGACTTATACAAGCTGAACCAAAGAAGCACATTCCTCGTATAGCTCCAGAGGTTTTGAATGTGCAAGAGAAGGATGAAAAGGTAGATGGAGATGCATGTATCTATGAGCAAGTTTTCCATAGTAAGGATGAGGACATGAGGCAAGCCATGAACAAATGAATCATTCGTGAACTGATAAATCTCTCTCTGTCTTATTTTTAACAGCTTATCTTTTTGTCATTAATTTTGACAGAGAATGTACTTTCTCAGCTGATTTTGGGTTTGACAGGCAGACTTGAAAATGATAGAGCTGTCTACAGAGGAGAAAAAGCTAGGGACTAAATACATGAAGAATATTTTGTCTTAAAATTAAGTTAAAGTGATTCCTTGGTTAAATCATTGTCACATGAAAGATGTGTTCATAGAAGTGTATGCAGTGTTATCTTTCTTTGTCGAACATCTCTATAGACTATCATTTTCAACTACTACCAAAGTAAAACTTGGAAGCTAAGAGAAAAATTGTACATGCTATAATTCAATAAAGTTTTAGATATTATCCATTATTTATGTTTTTCTTTTTACTGTTAGAGGATTTCTTTATTTATGTTTTCTTATCTCTATTTTAGGTAAACTGCAATTATGTTTATTTTAAACTTGAGATTACCTAAAGAGCTCTTCGACATGTGGTATGACATTGCTTTTCTACATGTATTTGCAATGTAACACAAAGTCAAACTATTCCATGACCGATCTGGGTGAACGTGCATCATAAGCTGTGTTATAAACACTAACGATGAACTAAAAGTCTAAAAGACATGTGGGTAAAAAGCAGATATAGTATAAACAATCAGCATTAACTTAAATAAAACAGTAGAAACGCTTATTTTTAAATAGCTTTGTTAAATACGAATAGGAGAATGACAACGAGTAAAAGAAAAGTTAACAAACATATTTGAACAACTGTATTTACGCTTTGACATTCCAAAATATCGCATTTTTTTGCCAACTCTTAAGTCATATTATTAATAAATTTATCAAATAAACTATTTTCTGTAAGATATAATCGAAAATAGCTATAAAGTGTAATTTAGGGGGCCTATTGAAAATGAAATTTGTGTGGAATCTGAAAATTTTTAAAGTTCAAAGATTTTTAAAAGTTAAGTAGATTTGATGAATTCTTGCCATATGTATTGCATAAATTGTCATTGATTATGATTGAATAGCATGAATTTCCATATATGTTTTTCTTTCCAGATTTATCTTTCAATAAAAATACTTAATTTTTTTTTATTTCAAGAAATATAGTTATTTGATGTTAAAATAATTTTTTTTATTTTTTAATATTTGAATTTGTCTTGTTTGATTTTTGTTTAAAGTTTTATAAGGTCAACCTATGATTTTTTCATGATTCTTGATTATGTTATCTTTAATAATTTTTTTATCTTTAAATTTCTTTTCACAATTATCTTTCACGTGACAACAAAAATGTAATACACAACTTTTTGTGTTTGTATAGTTGTGTTTTTTGTTACATAGATTCTAAGAATCTTATGAGTATAAATGATATTTATAAAGTTGAGTGTTATGAGTAAAACTAGAAAGAATTTATGTCCCAATAACAAGAGAGTTTACTAGAATTAAAAAATCAATAAAAATTAAACTTTTTGAATAACAAACGATTTTATATAGAATTTAAAAGTCCATAAACCAATAACAAAGGATTCTAACAAAATTGTAAGAATACATAAACCAATAACAGTAGAATCTCTAAATTTTATAACTCCTTCGAAATTTAACTACCAATAACCCTCCCTTATTTGAAGTTGAAAAATAAGCCTTCAACAGTTTTTATGTTTTCTACTTTTGTATATTGTCCCGAGGTTATGCACTATAAACCGGTTGTTGTTCCCGACTGTCGTTGCACGTCTGCTTCGTTCTTTAAGATATACTGCTTCTTCGTTTTGCGAGTTTGTGGGGATAGACATACTGCTCCTCGACGTAAAGGTATTTACTATTTGTAAATACCATTTGTTTCTTCAGTCATGCTTTTGGACCTGACTTTAGAGGTTACAGTGAAAACTGATTTTTTTTTTGACATGCTCTAAATGTATACAGTAGTCTTACAGATAAAACTAAATTATAACGCTAAAAAAAATACATTACTATCTAAATTTTTCATATCTTATTATATAAAGCTTAGTTCTTTAAAGTTGCTAATTAACATAATCGTGACACTAGGCAATTATATATTTTAAGATTGTGACATGTGTTAATCTATCTCATAATTAAAAAAAATATACTAAAATATTAACAAAAATAAATTTTATTAAAAAGTAAATATAAATATTATTTAATAGTAATTTTCCTTTTTAATAGTAGTTTTTCTTTTTTAAAATCCTAACCAAAAGATTATTTTAAAATAATTTTTCTTCTAATATTGTGACATGTGTTTAAATATATAATGATTTAAAAATCTATACTAGTAAAATGGACTTTTTAAGGCTCCATAGAGCGTCCACATCAGCGAAAAAAACTTATTCCGAAAGATGACACATGGCATTATTATTTAAAAAATAGAAAATAAATAATAAGTAAATTTGCAATATAAAGAAAAATAAATAATAAGTAAATTTGCAATATAAGAAATAGAAACATTGCATTAAAAAATAATAAGTAAATATACAATATAAGAAAAAAATAAATAATAAGTAAATATACAATATAATAAATAGAAATATTACATTAAACATCTATCATAATATAATCATTTGATATAAAAACAAAAAAAAATTAGAATAAGTAAATATACAATTGAGAAATGAAAAACTAAATTAAACATCTATAAAATAATAACTAAATACAAAATATAAGAAATCGAAATATTATACTAAACATTATCATATTAAAAATTATCTTATTAATAGAATAAGTAAATATAAACGATAAGAAAAATAAATAATAAGTAAATATAGTATATAAGAAATAAAAATATTACATTAAATATATATCGAAATATTATCATTGATATAAAAAAGGGACCTTTTGAGGCTCCATAGAGCGTCCACATCAGCGAAAAAAATTCTTCCAAAATATGACTTTTGGCATTATTATTTAAAAAATAGAAAATAAATAATAAGTAAATTTGCAATATAAGAAAAAATATATAATAAGTAAATAAACAATATAAGAAATAGAAACATTGCATTAAACAATAATAAGTAAATATACAATATAAAGAAAAATAAATAATAAGTAAATATACAATATAATTAACGGAAATATTACATTAAACATCTATCATAATATAATCATTTGATATAAAAACAAAAAAAAATTAGAATAAGTAAATATACAATTGAGAAATGAAAAACTAAATTAAACATCTATAAAATAATAACTAAATACAAAATATAAGAAATCGAAATATTATACTAAAAATTATCATATTAAACATTATCTTATTAATAGAATAAGTAAATATAAAAGATAAGAAAAATAAATAATAAGTAAATATAGTATATAAGAAATAAAAATATTAAATTAAATATATATTGTAATATTATTATTGATATAAAAATAAAAAATAAGAAAAGATAAACATTAAGTAAATACACAATATAAAAAATGAAAAAACTAAATTAAACATATATCTGAAAAATGTAAAGTTAAATAAATAAAAGTAAATTTACATTATAAAAATATTACACTAAACATAAATTATAATATTAGAATAAATAAATATAAAATATAAGGAAAATAAATTATAAGTAAATATACAATATAAAAATACAAAAAATACATTAAACCTTTATCTGAAAATATATAATAATGAAAATAATAAGTAAATATATAATATAAGAAATAGAAATATTACATTAAACATCTATCGTAATATTATGATTTGATATAAAATAAAACAATTAGATAAATAAATATACAATATAAGAAATAAAAAACTACTTTAAAAGTCTATGTGAAAATGTATAGTTTAACATTTTATTATTTTCAAATATTTTTGTAAGCAAATATACAATATAAGAAAAATAAGCATAGAATCTAAGATTTTTTTTATCACATTACACATCTATCATAATATTATCATTTGATATAAAAACAAGAAAATTAGAATAAATAAATTTATAGTATAAGAAAAAAAAAGGGTAAAATACAATTAAGAAATGAAAAGACTAAATTAAACATATCTCTGAAAAAATGTATAGTAAAATAAATAATAAGTAAATATACTATATAAGAAATACAAGTATTATATTAAACATCTACCGTAATATTAGAATAAGTAAATATACAGTATAAGGAAAAATACAAAATAAGTAAATATACAATATTAGAACTGGAAAAACTAAATTAAACATCTATCTGAAAAATGTATAGTAAAATAAATAATTAATAAATATAGACTATAAGACATAAAAATATGGATCATCTTTTTTGGAGAGTTAATCCAAAAATGGAGGATCATCAATTTGCGTGGATATTATGGTATATTTGGAAAGGTCGAAACAACAAAGTTTTTAGCAATTTGGATGTTGATCCAAGAGATACGCTTAAACTATCGGAATTAGAATCAACACTTTGGGCGGAGGCACATGTAACAAATAATCAGAGGGTTGCAAATCAAGTACATGAAATAATTGTACCAACAATACCAGGAAAAGGGTATTTCATAGATTGCTCATGGAAAGATAAGGAACAATTCTTAGGACAAGGCTGGTACATCACTTTAGCGGGTTTTGATGGATTGCTAGGGGCACGGAATGTCCGGGCAAGTCTTTCACTTCTTCATTCGGAGATGGAAGCGCTAATATGGGCAATGGAATGTATGAGGAATTTACGGTAATTTCAGGTCACATTTGCGATAGATTGTTCTCAATTGATAAAGATGGTTTCGAACGAGAAGAATGACCAGCGTTTGACAATTATCAGGAAGACATTAAACTGCTGAAAAGAAGCTTTCTAAACTCAGAGATCGTTCATGTACCTCAGACAGAAAATCAAAAGGCGGATAGCTTAGCACGCAGTGCTAGGAAACAATCGTCTTTCGTCATTCACATGGACAGAGTTACCGGTTTGGTTTACAGAGTCAGTCAGCATGAGTTTGTAGATGATTGATGTAAAAAAAAGACATAAAAATATTAGTATAAAAATAAATAATAAGAAATATTATTATGATATTTTATTTTTATTCTAATATTATAATAGATTTATAATTTAATATTATGTAATATTTTAATATTATTGTTAGTAATATAAATCATATAGAAATGTTATATACTATAATAAGTAAATATCAAAAATATAAGAAAAAATAAATAATAAGTAAATATAGTATATAAGAAATAAAATATTATATTAAATATATATCGTAATATTATGATTGATATTAAAGCAGGAAATTTATAATAAATAACTATACAAAATAAGAGAAGATCAACAGTAAGTAAATATACAATATAAAAAATAGAAAAACTAAATTAAACATTTATCTGAATTAAACATTTATTAAAGAGTTAAAATACATCTATGCTATAAGGTTAAATAAACTAGACTTAGGGCTTAGAATTATGGGGTGGAGTTTTGTGGATATGATTTCAAAGTTTGAAAAATAAAAAAGAAATATTAAAAAATTTAAAATAAAATGGGTTATTTTGGTCATTTTCTTATTGATGACTGTTTTGTGACAAAAACTTAAAAACGACTATTTGAAAGAATTGCCTACAAATTAAGAAAATTTAAATAATAAGTAAATATATAATATAAAAATAGAAAACTATATGAAACATCTATATGAAAAATGTATAGTTTTTTGTTTTTTTCTAAAGAAATTACTATTCACATAAACATACAATTTAGAATTTTGTTGTTGTTCAGAATACAACGTCCAAATGAATAACTATATAGTTGACATTTAAAAATCAAAATAGCTCCGCGTGTAGCGCGGATTAACTCCTAGTATATATAATAAGATAATAAAATCTTATTATATAAAGCTTGGTTCTTCAAAGTTGCTAATTAACATAATCGTGACACTTGGCAATTATATATTTTAAGATTATGACATGTGTTAATCTATCTCATAATTAAAAAAAAATATACTAAAATATTAACAAAAATGAATTTTATTAAAAAGTAAATATAAATATTATTTAATAGTAATTTTCCTTTTTAATTGTAGTTTTCCTTTTTTTAAATCCTAACCAAAAGATTATTTTATAATAATTTTTCTTCTAATATTGTGACATGTGTTTAAATATATAATGATTTAAAAATATATATAATAAGATAATAAAAATGAATTTTGTAAAAACTACATTTAAAATTATTTAATAGTAAAAACAAAATTTTAAAAATATTTAGTATTATTATTTTTAGAAATTTTCCTTTTTCAAAATCCTAAAAAAAATAGATTTGAAAACAATTGATTTAATATAATTTTCTTTTTCTAAAATTTTAATGAAAATAAAATTATAAAAGATTATATTGATCTTGATTCTTCAAAATTGTTAATTAATATAATTGTGACACATGTCAGTTATCTATTTAAAAATGTGATATGTGTTAAACTATCTCATAATCAAAAATATATATACTAAAATAATAAAAATGAGTTTTCTTAAAAATAAGATATGAATATTATTTAATAGTCTTATTATTATTATTATTATTATTATTTATAAAATGTTTGCTTCTTCAAAATTGGTAATTAACATGATTGTGACAATGTCAATTATATATTTGAAAATGTGATATCGGTTAAAGTATCTCATAATCAAAAATATATATACTAAAATAATAAAAAAAAAATTTCTTAAAAATTAATTATAAATATTATTTAATAGTCTTATTATTATTATTTATTATAATGTTTTTTTTAAAAGATACTAAAAATAGAGAATTATAAAAGATAAATATTAATTTTTAAGAAAAAATGTTAAACAAAAACGAATTGTAAAATCCTATAAGTACAATAAATTATTTAATAAAAACATAAAGAAAAACTAACTTTTAAATAAATAATATTACATTTTTAAAGCCTAATTAAAAAAAATTAAAAAAGTACTATTATTATTTTCTTATAAGTAACTAACTTTATTTTTTAATAGATAATTGTATGTTAAAAAATTATGACAAAAAACTACAAATATTTCACATCTATATTTAGGTTTAATCTTCCACAAATTATTTTTACAAAACATAATAGTATTTACATGGAAAGTATTACGAGAGTATTTGCTTTTAATTTCTTGATGCAACTCAACTTTTTTTAACCTTATTATATTTTATGATGCTACCATAATTTTTATTTTTGATGTTGTTGTCGTACATGAGTATGTGTAAATATGATGAATATGTGTTCGTGTGTATAAGAAAAAAATATATAAATAATAAACAGAGTTTTTTCTATTAGAAATAAAACATTTGTATAAAAATCTAAAAGAAAAACCAATTATAAAATAATTAAATCCCTTTTTAAAAGTCTAAGTAAAATAAAAAATAATCTTATTTTTCTTATAATTAATTAACTTTACCTTTTAATAATTTTGTGTTAAAAAAATTTAAACCAAAAATTAACTTCAAATATTTCACCTGATATGATTGTGACATGTGTCAATTAAAAAAATTAGATTGTGAATGTGTCAATAAAAGCTGGCATTATGTGAAAATAACTTTTTCTTTTCCTAAAATCCTAAATAAAAGATTTCTAAAAACAGTATATATTTTTTTCTAATTTTAATCAATTTTAAGATTTTTTTCTTTTTTAAAAATAAAATCCTAACTAGAGAGAATTGTAAAATTTTATTTAATAGTAATTTATACTTAAAAAAATTAATGTTAAGCATGATAGTAAAAATTATTATATTAACGAGAAAATTTGTAAAAATATTAGTGATATTGAAAAAAAAAAAAATTTTTAAAATGGAAACTTTTAAAAATAGTTAATATTAACTAGAAATAATTATTTGATAGAAATTTTATTTTTCTAAGTCTTAGAAAAAATATAATTGTAAAAGATTATGTAATATTAATTTCTTTTTCTAAAATCCTAAAAAACTGTAAGAGAATATTAGATAGTTATTTTCTTTTTTTATAAAAAAATCCTAAACAAAAGATATTTGTATCATATTTTTAAGTCCTAACCAAAAGAGAATTGTAAAAGTTTATTTGATTACTAAAAATTATCTAATTAACAAAATAAGTGTAAAATTAATATTGATACGAATTGTAAAAATAGTAATTTTAATGTTTTTATTAATAACTAAAAATAATTATTTGATATCAATTTATTTTTTTCAGAAATTCTACAGAGAAGATAATTGTAATAGGTTATATGACAATAATTTTCCTTTTCTAAAATCTTAGACAAAATTGTACAAGAGTATTAATATTATTTTTTATTTTTTAATTGTAAATAAATAGGAGATTTATAAAATAGAATGTTTTTTCTTTTCTAAAATTCTAACAAAATAAAATTTTCATGACTTATTTAATAAAAAGCTAAATTAATACATAAGAACATGTATAATAAAAAGTTTAATTGTATTTGACTTTCATTTTTTTTTTACTTTTCATTCAATTTTTTATTTTGGATTGTGTTCAGTTTAAACGTTTAGGTTTAGTATTTTCGGAACTACAAAGTTTATAACAATTAATCTATGCACAATGATTATAAAATACAAATATTAACTTGAACTTATGTATAAAAATGAATTTTAATTATAAAATAAATCTCAAACAACATATGCAAAAAAAAAACAATCATAAAACTATAATAAAATAATTTATTATTTTATAGTTTTTATTAAATCAAAATATCAAACAAAACTCATTGCAACGCAGCGGACTCATATCTTGTATATATATATATATATATAATCTCATCATTTAATACCTTCTTACTACTATTTAGGATTAAAAGTACACAATACTAAATTAGTTATGTTTCTTTAGGAATAGAAGGACATATGATGGATCAAAATCTTATAGTTTAGAACTTCTTAATTTCTAAAATTTATGAGCTAAAATGGACCAGCGGTTGATTTAATATCTATGCTAATTTTAAATGATCAGCGTTAACAGCGCTCACCAAAAACGATTCATGTTATACATATAGCTTCACATCCCCTATGGAGACATTTATCTACCCAAATCATTCTCACGCAAAACCATTACGTGCATTTGAGTTTTTACAACAAAAGACTAGGATTCACATTCTTGAGTGTTACTTACCCGCTTTACAAGAAACGAAGGCTACAATATTTTGCCATCCAAACAATATTACCAATGTTTTTAAAACCGGACCGGCGAACGAACCGGAAATATTTTGGGTCACGGGTCATTATGGTTCGACCGGGTTCGATCCGGTTCGATTAGATTAAGCTGCATCTAATGATGTTTTCTATGTATATTTTTACAAAGATAAATCATCTCAATAAAATGTTTCAATAACCATAATGTTTAGAAAATCTTCAAAAATAACAAACTGAAATGTAATAAAAGTAATAAAACACTTTAATAATCCAAATCTAAAATTTATAAGAAAAAAAAAACATTTAAATTTTGCTCTCCAAGTCTTTATCACTCTAATCTGAATCACCTTTAAAAAAATATACACATTAGTTAAAAAGACTATATTTTGAAATAAAATTCAAAATCATGCCATGATTGAGTTCTTCGCCATCTTTAGGATATTCTTCAAAGAAGTTTATCTTCTAATTCAGAAAAATCAAGTTCTCCTCCTTCTTCTTCCACAATCCAAAACTCAGTTTTATCAATTGACTCATAATCAACGGGATCATATGATCTTTTTGTCCCATACCTACGTAAAGAAACAATAGCATATTACCAAATGAATAATAACACACAAATATTTGTTATAAACTTCACAACTAACTAACCTGTTTTGTAAACGCAAGTTGTAGTGAACATATACAAGATCATTGAGTCTTTGATGCTCCAGATTGTTTCTTTTTTTGGTCTGAATGCGTTCAAAGACACTCCAGTTTCACTCACATCCCGATGAAGAAGCTGTTTGACTAAGGATTCGGATTGCAAGCTTTTGCAAATCAGGAATATCACAACCAAATAGTTTCCACCATTCATCTGTAAGTACAATAAAAATATATATTAGTAACTAACCAGAAGAAAACATGTTACATTGGCATATATTTAACGACATTACTTACCGGGTCGAGTCGTTTTGCTACAAGTAAGTGCCATTTCTCGATCTCTATAGCAACGAAAGGTTGATACCAACTTTGTTTCACTTAGACTGCCCTTCTGCTTCTCAATCAGATTTAGCACCCCTCTTGTAATCTCGGCTTTATCGCAGAAGTTCTTTTGGTCATACAAGAAGGCTGGATTCAAAAAATAAGCTGCAGCATAGATATCACTACGCAACATCCTATCCCACCTATTGTCAATGATCCTCGTATAAGACCTATAAAGAGGCTTTTCTTTCTTGAATATATTTTTGATGCCTAGCCGTGCCCTATACATCCCTTCATATACATAAGGCAACGATGGTTTCTCATCAGCATCACAAATACGCAACAAACGGATCAACGGAGTCATAATCTGCACAATCAAAAAGCACTCCTTCCAAAAGTCTTCATTAAAGATAAGCTGTTTCACAAGTTTTGCTTTCTCAGATCTTGAGATTTTTCTGAACTCCTCATCAACAACCATACTCTGCAAAATATCTTTATGGGCATGTAAACTTTGTAAAGCTATGAAACTTGTAGCAAACCGAGTTTCCCCAGGGCGAATTATCTCTCTCCAATCCGGCCTGTTTCTCAACCAGTTCAAAATATGCTTATGGTTATACACAAACACAGTGATCTTTGATGCATTGCTGGTTAAATTATGCACATGAGGCAGCTTTCCCACATCTTCTAATATCAAGTTAATGCAGTGAGCAACACACGGTGACCAGTATATGGTAGGATATCTTTCTACAAGCCTACCACCAGCAGCTTTGTAGTTAGGTGCGCTATCTGTCACCATATGGACCACATTTTGGGGTCCAATCATGTCCACAATCTCCGCAAATAGGTTGCACAAATTCTCTTCATTTGTACATATTCCTGAAGCATCAACAGACTTGATGAAAGTTATCCCCTTAGGACAGTAGACCAAAAAATTAATCAATGGCCTTTGCCTAGTATCTTTCCATCCATCTTCCATCAAAGTACAACCACTATCAGCCCATGTACTCCTAAAAGAGTCGATAATCAAAGAAACTTGCAGATTTGCATCACGTAGTAAACCAACCCTTAAAGCATGATAAGAAGGCCCTACATAACCATGACCCATGCTTGCAATTTTGCTGATCATAGGCTGATAGAACCTAGAATTAACTGCATTCATAGGCATACATACATCATAGAAAAATAATGCTATAGCCATATCAGCATCATGAACCTTTTCCTTACTTTGCAAGCATGATTTTATAGTTGGCTGTGTCTGATCTTCTAGACCCCTTTTAAAGTATGAGTTTACGTCCGTACCGACCTTTCTTTTCTGACTTGGAGGCACACAAACTTGAGTAGAACCTTCACCATCATCAACATTGTGAAGTTGCATATTCACTCCTCGCTTCTGTTTTGCTTTCTCCTCATTTTCTTTCAGTGATTGTCTCATTGTGTGTTGAACTTCTGGAGGAACCTTTGTGCATCCGTTTGTGCTTCCTTTCACTCCCACCATATGTTGTTTCATTCTATTGATTCCACCTCCATGATTAACCTTACCACAAAACTTACATGTAAGAATGGTTTTCCCATTTGAATCTAAAGTATGAGTGACATATGTCCATGCTAAATCTTGTTTTTGACGAGTGGAACGTTGTGATGGTTGTTAATGTTCTGTGTTTGAATTTGATGAAAGTGAAATTTCTTGATCATTATCTTCCATCCTAAGTACACTGCAAAAGTTTTGCAGAGACATCAAAGACACAAACATAAGTTTTTAATTATTAGTCTCACCCACAAAAATAATACCTTGAGATGTAGAAAATACCTTGTGACTTTGTGAGTCGTGAGATGCAACTTGCAGAGACGCCAACGACTCAAAAGTATAAGACGTCAAAGACGGCAATACCTTGGGAGTTGCAGTTTGTTAACAAGCCCTATTTAAAAAGGAAAAACTAATTATTTTTTAAACAAAATTTTGGTTTTAAACGAACCAGGGTGTTACCGGTTCGTTGGGTCAACGGTTCCCGGGTTTTTAACGGTTCAATATGGTTTTTTACTGGTTCAATTGTAGTTGGGTTTTGGCATCAACCCAACCCAGACTGATGTCCGGTTCGCGGTTGAACCCGGTCGGACCGCCGGTCCGGTCCGGGTTTAAAAACATTGAATATTACCAAGGGCTGCCACCAAAGATATCTTTATAACCAAATGAAAAAGTTCATCTTACTTTATTTGATAAGTGGTCAATTACTTTTCTATCTCAATCAAATAATTCAAAACCCAACAATTTTTATGTACTACACTACTTACAATAATTTCCATAATTTATGTCAGACGCAGATTATAAAAACAATCACCCCTTTAGTAATTATATTTAAATCTCCTCTTATTCGCACATATAAATTTCGTAAACTGCATATTTATACAATACAATACATTAATACACTAGAAGTAAACTACATAGTCGATTGGTTGGACTGTAACTGTAGAATTTAGTATGTATGATTTTTTTACTTACTGTAAGAGATGAGCTTTAAAATTTATAGCGACAACAATATATTTTTTACAGCAAAACAGATGGGGCTTTAGAAAATAAAAATTTTGCAGCCATTTTTTTTATTTTTTTGGATGTAGCTTTAAAAATTAATATAAAGCATGATTTGAAATTTTAATGATTGTAGATAAAAATTAAAGCTAAAGTCAGCTCCTACAACGCAACCAATCATCCTCATAACCAAACAAATGTCCACAATGCTGTCCGAACAAAGCACCACATAAAATATACAAAACGAAATACACATGTTAATAGATCAGATAGCACACCGCTTGAAATGCAACTTCAAACTGATCGCAAGGGACAACTTGATATTCAGGGTAAGCCTTACCGGCGGCTGCCTCGGAGTAAGCTCCGGGAATGCCTTGACACGCGATGCCTGGGGATCAGTGCATGGGAGCCAGGGAAAGATCACTGACGTTAAGAGCAATGCTAGACCATGATTAAGATATCACTTAGTGGATTCAATATCATTTTGAATACAAAGTATTTAACTTATACGACCATAATGAAGCCCCTAACATTTTTCACATCCATGAGATGGACAAAGCACGTGAAGATTGTTAATACTTTAAGAAGATGAACGAATTAGTTGTCATCATTCAAACAAGATAATCACAAAACAAACACGTGCATTTACGTGTTTCCTTTTAGAACACCGATTTTATTTTATGTTTTAAGTTAAACTATATTTACTTTAGTACAACTATCAGCTATTTATTCAATTTTTATTACATTAATCTATGAAAACTACTTATGATATTTCTCTTTGGCCTAACAATTAGAAAACAAAGTAATATACTATTCTCGCTAACCACTATCAAATGGATAAGAAAACAATTTTGAACTGATTAGGGAATAAAACTTACGAATCCGGCGCCACTAGTTTGGAATAAAATAAACCTGAAGGCTAAGTAACGACCACTGAAGATGGAAGAAACGCGTGTACCCAACCTCATTGGTCAGTTTTTAGACAGACATCAACGAGTGACTAGTCTCATTATGACACAGTTTGTTAAACTCCATTCACTTCAAAAAGTCTCCATTGTTCTTAAAAATTTGCTAAAAACCCATCTCGACTCTCTTTCTCCTTTGATCATATACTCTCTCGAGTTGCCTCTCTGTTTCTCTCTCTCTCTCTCTCTCTGCCCATACATGGAAGACGGAGATTCTAACCAAGAACATCCACAACCTCTTACCACGAACCACGACGCCACCTCTCCCAAGAAGCCATCCACTTCCTCCGTCGTCGTTGACAAGCTAAAACGCGATGAATGGAGCGAAGAGCAGTGTCGAGTCTACTCGAAGCCTACGAGACGAAATGGGTACTCAGGAACAGAGCCAAGCTCAAGGGCCAAGACTGGGAAGACGTGGCTAAACACGTGTCTTCACGCGCTAGCCACACCAAGTCTCCCAAGACTCAGACGCAGTGCAAGAACAAGATCGAGTCCATGAAGAAACGGTACCGTTCTGAGTCTGCCACTGCCAACGGATCATCTTCTCCGTGGAAATGCTTCCACCTCTGTCCACCTTCAGCCTCAGCCTGTTTTGCCTCTGAATTGCTCTGCTCCTTTGCTCTTACTCGAACCTCCGTCGCTGGCGGTGACTCATCCGCCGCAGCAACCTCCTGCTGCTCAGATGTCTCACGGATCCAACGGCGTCGGCACGGTTAAGGTCACTAACCAATCTTTTCACTTTTTTTTTGTTAATTTCAGAGTTTTCCAATAACTAATCGCCTCTCTCGAGATTGGGTCTTAAATCTTCTCTCTTTTTTTTTTTATTTTTTTTGTCTTACGAGTGTTGGAAACTCTTCTCTTCTGTGTTTACTGATACAGCTGCCAGCGACATCCACATTCACAAGAATCTCTCTCTTTTTCTAGGGTTTCTAAAAGCTTCAGTTTCTCTTGCAGGTAGTTTCTAAAAGCTTCAGTTTCTCTTGGTTTTGATTCTTGATTTTCTAAGGTTGATCTGCCCTGCATTTTGTTTCCTGTTTTATTTTATTTTCTCCCTTTTATTTTTGAAGATTGTCACATTAAGATGAGAGATGAAATCATCAAAAAGACCAACCTTTTATGTATGTAATAATTGATCTTCTCTGTTTTTAAGTCACTGAGCTGAGCTTAGACAACTTTTTACTCTGCATTTTTCATTCACCTTCGAACTAGGGTTTCTGTACAACCAAATTAATCTCGATTACACAATTACTGAAATGGGTTTCTTTCAGTTCGTGACGAAAAGAAAAACACTTTGCCTTTATAAAGAATTTGACTTTAATCCTCGGAAGTTTGTTGCTTTCGAAACTGTTAATAATAAAAATGAGTTTGGTACAATGGATTATATGTTTTAACCTCTCCTCCACTCAGATTTCTCCAAAGTCTTTTTAAAAAACTCCACCTTACACCAATGCTTTATTCTATTTTATTTTTTCCTCTAAAATAATTAACTCTATAATAGAGTTGGATATTGCTCCAAAGGTACTCTATTTTAGAGTGAAAAATAGAGTAATGAACAAAAAATAAAAAAAATTACTCTATATATAGAGTAAAAAATAGGTTTACACTATTATAGAGTAGAAAATAGAGTATCATTAGAGCATTTTTACTCTATATAGAGGAGAAAATAGAGTGGGTTGGAGATAGCCCTTACACGACTCTTCTTCCTCTGCTTCTATTTGTTTTTTTATTTTTTTATTTTTTGCAGGAACTCATTTTCCGACCAAATTCACCGAGTTAAAGACATCACAGTAATAAAATCTCTTCAAATTCACTAAACATGGCGGTTTATTACCCAAGTAATGTCAATTGTTACCAGCAAGACCCAATCTATCTCAACCATCATCATCACCAACAACAACCTTCCTCCTCATCCTCTGCCGCCGCATCTTTCGTCGGCGGCGAAGAGAATGTTCGAAACGAGATGGATTTCATTCCACCAACGGGTATTCAAAATCTCAACGGAGACGTTCCCGTTCCGAGCAGCGAGTTAACCTTCGGCGACGGTCAAAGACTATCTCTAAGCCTCCTCGGCACTCAAATCTCTCTTCCTTCTTTCACTATCAGCAATACCAATCGGGTTTCACCACAAATACTCCAATCTCGGTTAAGGAAACGCCGCCGTTTAGCAAAGAGATGTTGCTGTTGGGTCAATCTGATCCTTCAACCGGTTCAAAGTTTGCTCGAAGAAGTGGTTAGTGTCGAGAAAGAGATAAGCCAGATGAGGAAGAAGAAGAAAGGTGAAGACTTTAACAGTAGTGCAAAGGAGACAGAAAGTGGAGGGGCATTGGTGGTGAGATATCGATAGAGTTATCTACAATGGAACGTCAAGAGCTTCAGAGCAAGAAGGACAAGCTTTTAACAATGCTTGATGAGGTAATTATTTAACTAACTCTCATCTCTTATAACTTAGTTAATTAACTTAACTCACATCTTCTTGTGGTTGTGTTAATTGTTGTAGGTAGATAAAAGATATAACCAATATTACCATCAAATGGAAGCATTAGCTTCATCATTTGAGGTAGTAGCTGGATTTGGGTCAGCTAAGCCTTACACATCAGTTGCTCTCAACAGAATCTCTTGCCATTTCCGCTCTCTTCGCGACGCAATTAAGGAACATATTCAGGTTATCAGAGAGAAGCTTGGGGAGAAAGGAGGAGAGTTGTCATTGGATGAGCAACAAGGAGGAGAGAGAATACCGATATTGAGGTATTTAGATCAAAGGTTGAGACAGCAGAGAACTTTCCATCAACAGATTGGAATGGTTAGACCTTCTTGGAGACCTCAAAGAGGTCTCCCTGAAAGCTTTGTCTCTGGGCTTCGCGCTTGGCTCTTTGAGCATTTCCTTCATCCGTATGTGTTTCCTTCTCTCACAAGTCACATCCTTTATGTTTTCGTATTACAAAACATTTTAAGAGAGTTTATGTTTGTTATATGTAGATACCCGAAAGAATCTGAGAAAATGATGCTTGCAAAGCAGATAAGACTGTCCAAAAACCAGGTAACCTGAGCTTTTTTTCTGTCTTTATCTTTGTGTTCTGCTTGAACCACTCTGTGTGTAATGTAATTAGGTTGCTAATTGGTTCATAAACGCGAGAGTTCGTCTATGGTGATGATGCCTCTGAGTTACTAACTTCCAAGTCTCCCAACAGCACCAACCAAGAAGACTCCTCCTAGCAGCAGCAGCAGCCGGAGAACAAAACAAATGTTGCCTTCTCATCAGAACCTAAACCAGGCTGTACTTCAGCCAATGAAGATGACCCACAGCTACATCAGATGAACCGGTCAGCTGATTATGATAGTCTAATGAACTATCACGGGTTTGGTGTTGATGATTACAGTTACATAGACGGAAACAACCAGCAGGAGAGCAGATTTTCCAATGGCCATCACTTGCACGACTTTGTCGTTTGAACAGAGGACATGATTCTTGAGGCGCAAGAAATGTGCTGTCTTGCATTTTTATAGGTAGGCATATAACACACACATCTGTGGTTTTTGTGTATAGAGTAGTACACTTGTAACGCAAGTATTTGATTATGTGTGTATAAGATTTACGGTGGTATGAAGAATTATGAACAACCGCTTCATTTTACAACGGAGATTAACTTTTTGACTTTAATTTTAATTTGGGCTATATCATATTTATATGGGCCTAATGCCCAATTGTTGACGTTGACTATCGACGAACCTACGAAACAGTCTCCTAGATCCCACTGATGTCACTATCAATCAACCTTATCCATATCTGACAAAAGTGTCGTACACATGGCATTACGATTAATTTATTCGGCTACGGTTACTTGATGACTTGTCGAATTTTTATGAGTACTTCACATACAAGTGAATTCTCATTTTTATCCTTCTCCATGAACATAAGCAAAAATGCAAGAAGTTAATTAAAAGGGTAAATTAGTCAATTGACACGACAATAGAGTTTTTCTTTGTGTAGGCCAAATGGTCAGTCGTGTCTAATAGATATAATAGAGTTCGATATATTGAGCAACATGATGCAAGCTGTTGATGAAGAACGGTATGATGAAGCAGGTAAGGCTAGGCTCTCTGCCTCTCACTGACTCCTCATGAAACCGTTTGAAAGAATCAAAGATCAGTGAGCTTGTTTGGTTACAATGATGTTGCAGCTGAGTACAGAGAAATGCTTGGTTACTTCCAAGCAAAACACAAATTAAGGAAATACAATTGATAGGTATGCTAAGATAAAAAAAGCTCATCTACCTTGGCTAAAACGCAACCAAAGTGGTGGAAGAGACGCTTGCAAATTGCAAAAGAAATAATATCTTTCGTGCGATGGAGGAAATATTGGAGAATACTTTGTTCTCTATCTACACTTTGTGTACGTAGTAAATTCCCGTATATAAAAGACGAAATGAAAAAAAATGAGTGTAGCATGATCGTGAAATCAGTGTGATACATGTCTTCTCAAATATGGGAAAGTAACTAAGCATACTCTAGTTAGATTTAATGTTTTAGTGATAAATCTACTTGTGGTCTTAGTCTAATAGTTTAACTAATCTGTAAAACTAAAGAGGAAGGCGGTTTGGGAGTTAGATCCTTGAAGGAAATAAATTGGGTAAGCGGTCTCAAACTGATCTGGAGAATTCTATCCTCTCAATCCTTGTGGGTTAGTTGGATTAAAAAATACCTCATCAGGAAGGGGTCCATATGGACGGTGAAAGAGAGCACTCAGAGTGGTTCTTGGATGTGGAAGAAGATTTTGAAGTGTTGAGAATCAGCAAAGCTATTCTATCGGGTTGAAGTTAGGAATGGGAAGGAAACTTATTTTTGGCATGAGAAGTGGTCTTCGTTGGGTTGTTTGATAGATGTCCTAAGATATGGAGGTCATATCGATTTGGGTATTCCACTTAACGCAACTGTGGAGGATTGTAGAGATCATAGACGAAGGCATCATCGAGTAACCCTTTTGAATAGAGTGGAGATTGAGATTGAGAAATACAAAGCAAGCTTGGTACAGGAGGAGGATATGTCCTTGTGGAAAAATGAGGACGGAAGATATAAAAAAATATTTTCCACTCGAGAAACATGGAAAATGATCAGAGAGAAGTATCAGTTTTGTGATTGGTATAAAGCAGTCTTGTTCAAATATGCAACGCCAAAGTTCTCTTTTATTCTTTGGATTGCTATGAATGGAAGATTATCAACAGGAGAAAGGATGAGAGGATGGAATGTGAATGTAGATACTTCTTGTGCTCTGTGTCAGGAACCAATGGAGACCATGAAGCATATGTTCTTTGAATGCTATTACTCAGCACAGATATGGGAAACTCTAGTAAAGGGGGTGATGAGAGATGAGTATACATGGGATTGGGAGAGACTTATCAGACTACTGTCTGGAGGATCGGATTGGAACAGAGTAAAGCTGTTTATAATGAGATATGTGTTTCAATCCACAGTTGACACTATCTGGCGTGAAAGGAACTTAAGAAGACATGGTGAATCCCCATCTCCGAGTACCGCTATTGGTTAAGAGGATTGACAAAAACATGAAAAACAAGCTTACAGTTATTCAGAAGAAGGGAGATAAAGATTTTGAGGAAGAGATGGTTACTTGGTTTAGCACAAGATTGATTTGAAGCTTTGTTATGCGTAGAGGAAAATTTGAAAATTAGGAAAAATTTGTTCTATTTTCATAAACTCTAAAATAGGAAGCACTTGTTTGTAACAAGGTATTTTTTCTTTGAATTAAATTTAACATTCAATTCAAAAAAAAGTTTAACTAAGGATTTATTAATAATCTTACATCAGAAAATATGAATTTGAGTTAAAAAAATATAATTTATCATTAATTATGTAAATTAATGGTTAAAATTTTATAAAAGGTTTTTAGTATGGTATAAGAGCAGCTACATCCACTAGTATTTAAAGTGTAGTTTCTTATCACCAAAATAATAATATTATAGCATTATGTAATTAGTTTTAGAAGATTGAGTTATTGATGGAAAGACACATGACATTAGAAGTGAATAGATTGTTCTTAAAATTGGGAAACAAATATTTTGTGACTCTCTCTCTTATTTTCTTTTTATTTTTCAGTTTCTTTTAGAGTTTAGATACCCTTTACGAATTTCATTTGGAGTTGCTCTTAAGCAGAATATAGTACAATTAAAACTGCCAAACAATCATAAAACAAAGAGATGTATACTGTTATAGAATTTTTTTATAATATTTTCGTAATCTATAGTAATATAAATAAGTAAAAAAGTAGATGAAATTTGCATTGAGATTTTATTTTGCATTGAGATTTTATTTTAATCAAGTCCTTCGTTGAACCTGCTTGTGGCTTTGGATTCTGTAATTGAGGTCAAAAAGAAAAAAAGGGAAAAAGAAAAAAAAAAAGGTGGGTTGTGACATGATTCGTATAATGTATGGTCCTGCATGTTAGAAAAAGGGATGCATCGTCGATCGCCCATGGTTATATGACCAAACAAAGGACTCGTCACAAATTTCAGGTACAGTTTGTTCACCTCTTTTACTAGTAACTACCGGTGTCCGCGTTGCGCGCTGAATATTGTTTTGTTATTGATAAGAACATGATTTTTTGGATAATGTAATTATGTTGTCGTTTTTATTTTTTAAGAGCATTATTTGGTGTTTTAAATGTGTTATGTAGTAGTAGGTGATAAGTTAATATATTTTGTGTTTGTTTTTTTGAATAATGTGTTATTGTGTGTACAGTACTTGTTAATAGTGAAGTGAACCTCTAACGTAAAAGAATATTGAATTTCAATAACTTTGCATCTACGCATTTGTTGATTAATTCTAAGATTAACGGTTTTAAAATTAAAATTGTATTATATTTTTTCATATTTTTGAAAATTAAAACTTTTAAGATATTTTTTGTCATCTTCCCATATTTTGACTTGAGCCGTCACCGTCTATGTAGTTCGTTACCTTTCTGGTGTGCGGTGCTTCTCACCATTACCGGAAAAAGACTCACTTCTTTCTCTTGTTTTTCTTTGGATTCTTCACCTCTGAGATTATATGGTATTTGTTGTAGATCAGATTTCTGAGTTTTCAGTTGTTCGGTTGATTGTCACGGTATTGTAGGCTGTTCCAGTCAATATTGATTGCTCATCTTTTTCATTAGATTTCAACTGATGTTAGGAATTGTATCTCCTTGGTTGGGTCAGAGTTTAGTCGTCTTTGATGTTTTATTCCTCGTCGTTGGCTTACCGTCAATAGTCTTTGCTCGCCTTGGTTTTCAAGATCTAGTTTTTGGTGTTCTCACTTCTATGCTCTCTTTCATAGCTCTTGGGCGGCTCCATAGTTTGCTGATTTCGTTTCGTCTCTCTTTCCCTCTCTATTCTCGCATCTCTTTGCAGCTTTCATCGCATCTCTGGTGGCTCTCCCTTTCACCATGTTTGCCACTCGAGGTTTAGATAATGTTTTCGTTCGTGTATGCTATGTGGGCTTGGAAGGTAATTTTTGGTCTCAAGTTTAGTTTCTGATTTTTTGGTGGTTGTCTTCCATTCTCCCTTCCTAAAGTTGTTTCTTTTCTTTCCATGTTTCCTTTGGTATAGGTGTGCGGAGTTAGTCTCTTGGAGATTTGGTCTTTTCTATCCAGAGCTTTGTGTTTTTTCACTGGCATGGTCGTCTTGTATGCTCGTGTTTAGTTTATGAGATGTTTCTTACCTTTTAGCTACTGGTTGTGAATCCGGTGCTTTAAGCATATATCTTTCTGATTCTTGGTGGCTTTGGCCTTTCGATTATTATTCTCCATATGGCTCGTTTTCTTGGTTATTTGTGTTGGTGCTCTAATATCTTATTCTTAGTTTGATTATCTTATGATATTAATAGTGAAATAAATATATAATTTGTAAATAAAATAAGAAAAATTAGTAAAAAAATAATAAAATGGTGAAAGTTTATGTATTTTTAGTTATTAATAAATTTAAAATTTAAAATATATTTATATTATTTTATTTATTTCGGACCAATAAGTGCGAGAAAGATTAGATAGTACACAATTAGAAATTTATGGAGTAAATTGTAATAATTTAAAAGAAGAAGGATTTAAAATACAAAAAAAAACATGAAGACACATGTCAACAAACCCTCCTTCCACATGTCATAAGAAGGAAAAAAAGCCAACTTTATATATATAGATCTAATACAACCTCCCCTAAAAATAAGGAATCATGCATGGCAATGCCACACACAACAATCGTGTTTTTTTTGCTGTGAGTTGCAAATACATTGAATTAGGCTCAGCCAAGCTTTAACAGAATGTGAATCGATTCTTGAAATAGTACTATATGCTTTGACATAACAAGAAATATTAGTTAGGCCATGTGAAGTGTCTATCAAACTAAAGTTGATCTATAAAACTAAACGAAACTTAGAGAATATGAAAGAGACTACATTTTCCAACCACAATCAAAACAATAAAAGAGGTTATTCTTTGTACTATGAGGTTAAGAATCCAACCAAATTGTACCAAACTTGAAACGTATGATGATCCTAGTTTTCGAAATTTTTCACGTTGTGTAATTACGAGAGCTATCAACGGTTGGAGCACAATGGTTAGGATAAATTTTCCGCAAGAAAATGCTAAGAGCCAATAGTCCAACGCTGGGAACCGACAACTTCTCTGGAGTTTCCAGCACTGATACCGTTTTGGATCAAAGTACAAGGGATTCCGGTACATCTCTGGAAAGAAGGAACAGTTAAGCAAATAGGAAAAGATATTGGAGGCTACGAGGGAGCTGAAATCACCAACCTATCAATCCGAATGAGAGTTCAGATAAATGGAAGACTACCACTTATCAAGCATACAACCTTAGAACTCCCAAATGGAGATGAAGTTGTAGTCACGCTGGTTTATGAACGACTGGAGAGACATTGCACCACATGCTTCAAGTTAGACCATGAGGAGCGAGATTGCTTGGAAGCAAAGGCGCAGAGGAGAGCCCTAGCTGAAGCCTCGGAGGCAAAAGATAATTTGAAGGAGAACCAGGGATCGCCTCATAACAAAGACGAGACTTGGAGGGAATTTGAATTTTTCCAATTCTCCTCTTCAGGGCAACAAGGGGGCAGGGACAGAAGGAACTACAACCCTAAGCGACGTTACGCTCACGACCACAGACGTGGCCAGACGGGCCCTGGGAGCGAGAATGCGTATAGATGTCAAGGACGCCCACGTGGAGGCACTGACTCTGGAAGGTCGCAACATCAAAGTTGGGAGAGAAGAGATAACTACTCTAGAAATTACTCTAACCGCCAAATGATCTACCGAGAGGTACAAAGCAAAGCTCTGGCTGCTGGGAGCCGTAGAAGGGGTTCCTCAGGGCCCCAGCGGGAAAAAAATCATGAGAGCACAATCTCTCCGGCTCAAATTGGAACTTCTGTAAGGGGGGCTCCCCTTCGGAAGGAAAACACGGATTTGACTAATCATCAAACACCAAATGATGTTGCTTTACCTCAGGAGGCGGTTGAGGAAGCCATGGGGGAACTAAGGGAGGTAATGACACAATACACTATCTGTGTGGACCCATCGGAGAGTGCGGCCAGGAGGGAGAGACTCAAACTGGCAGAGGAACATGGAAAAATTGAACAAACTGCAATAAATATGGTCCGAGCTTCCTTGGCAACTCAGCATGGAACCCTCCTACTGAAGAGAACGTAGAACCCAATGAACGTGTTCTGGTAAGACAAAGATTGGGCCCCCCACCTTCAGTCAAGCAAAGATTAGGCCCGCTCCCCATGGAAATGGCATCAGACCTACCTAATGCAACCCCCATTGTCAAGAGAAAATCGGGCAGACCACCAGGGCCAAGGAGGGTGGCTGGAAGCCCCAAAGGCATAGCTGGAGCAAGTGCGAAAAAACGCCTAGTCCAACAGACCAAACCAGCATGTCGCAGACGGCTCCAGACTTCAAAATATGGTGTATCACCAAACAAGAAAGGAGTACAAAGCAGACCAGGGCCCTCAAAGCCACAGACGGGGGATACTTCTAGCACAAGTGACTACGAGAACCAACCAATCTGTAACCTCGTACCGGCGATCAAGAAGAGGAAGAAGACGGATTTTCAGAATCCGTCACTTCCCGGTCCTTAAAGATAATGAGCTGGAACTGTCAAGGGTTGGGGAATCACTTGAAAGTCCAGAGGATACGGGAGATCAGTCGCACTATATCTCTGGACATCTTCTTCATTATGGAATCAAAAAACCCCACAGCGGTTGTACTGGAAAAAATTGAGCACTTGGGCTATGATTTTCACTACCTGGTTCCACCGAAAGGACATGGAGCAGGAGGATTGGGTCTATTTTCGAAAGAAAAGATTACTCTTGATGTTTTAGATGCAACCCCCAACCTTGTAGACACTTGCATAAAGTATGAAGGAAAAATATTTTTTGCTTCATTTGTCTATGGCCACTCTGATTACATTCAACGTAGACCTCTCTGGAACCATCTTACCGCACTGGCTGTAGCACGAGAAGCACCATGGTTCATAACAGGCGATTTTAACGACCTCCAATGCAACGACGAAAAAGTTGGTGGACCAGTCGGAGCTTAGGGCTCTTTCAGCGACTTGAGGTCTTTTTACGCTGAAAGCGATCTCTATGACCTTCAACATTCCGGCAACCCCCTCTCCTGGCGAGGACAAAGAGGAGAACATTTCGTTAGATGTCGTCTTGACAGAGCCGCAGCAAACTCTAGCTGGGCAGAGAGGTTTCCGACAGCTAGAAGCATGTATATGGAGTATGAAGGATCAGATCATAAACCGCTACTATCCATCTTCGAACCAGGAAGGAAGAAAGCTAAAGGCATCTTCCGCTACGATAGGAGACTGAAAAACAATCCAGAGGCTTCACAAGTTATTCTTGAGGCATGGAAAGAGGGTACAAACAAATCAGTATCGGAACGGATTGCAAGTGTAAGGGGAGCCCTTTCGCTATGGCACAAAGAAAAGAACTTGAACAGCAAAATAAAGATCCCAGACAATGACGTTAACCTGATACAAACTATCACTGAAGGTCTACAGAAGGCGTACGCTGATGAAGAAGCTTACTGGAAGCAGAGAAGCCGTCTTCTATGGCTGAAACTTGGAGACCGAAACTCAGGGTACTTCCACGCTGCTACGAAGAATAGAAAGCGAGCAAATACTTTCTCGGTCATAGAAGATGAAGAGGGGAAAATGGTTTACAAAGAATGCCATATATCTACGGTGATTGTTGGATACTTCCAGAAGCTCTTCACAAGCGTGGCACGAGAAGGTTTCATATAGTGGAACAAGCGCTGGAACCCAAAGTGTCAGTGGAGGAAAACGAGGAACTCATTGCGATCCCCAATGCGAGCGAGATCAAGGCAGCTATATTTTCAATCCACGCAGATAAGGCCCCGGGGCTGGACGGGTTCTCCGCAAGTTTTTTCCACTCTAACTGGGAGGTCATTGGAGCTGACATCGTGATGGAGATCCAATTTTTCACTACCGGAACTGTCCCACCAAAGATCAACGATACCTTTATCCGCCTTATCCCGAAGATCCAAAACCCGCAAACGGTTGCAGACTATAGGCCCATTGCACTTTGAAATGTATACTATAAGATAATCTCGAAAATTCTAACGAAGAGGATGCAGCCGCTTCTCCCACTGGTGATCTCAGAAAACCAGTCCACTTTTGTCCAGGGAAGAGCCATATCGGATAACGTTCTCATTACACACGAAGTCCTCTACTATCTCAAGACGTCCAAGGCGAAAAAGCGAATCTCAATGGCGGTGAAAACTGACATGAGCAAGGCTTATGATAGACTTGAGTGGGAATTCATACAGAGAGTGCTGTTGCGGTTGGGGTTCCACGCAACATGGGTGCAATGGATCATGGCCTGTATTACTTCTGTTACTTACGCCTTCCTCATCAACGGCTCGTATAGAGGAAGAGTTAAACCGAGTAGGGTAATCCGCCAAGGAGACCCGCTATCACCTTACATATTCATTATATGTAGTGAAGTTCTCTCGGGGCTATGTAACAAAGCTCAATCACAAGGCATATTAGAAGGCATCAAGGTGGCAAAAGGATGTCCTCGCATCAACCACCTCCTCTTCGCCGATGATACGATGTTCTTCGTCAAGGCAACCAAAGAAAGCAGCGAAGCATTGGGACTAATACTGAGATAGTACGAACTAGCCTCAGGCCAAACGATAAATGCCAACAAGTCTTCGGTTACTTTCTCGGCCAAAACCCCATACGCTTTCAAGACGATCATCAAGGAGAAGCTCCAAATCCAAAGAGAAGGCGGTGTTGGGAAGTACCTCGGACTACCAGAGCAATTCGGACTACGGAAAAAAGATTTGTTTGCGTCCATAGTTGAGAGGATCAAACAGAAAGCAAAGGGGTGGTCGAATCGTTTCCTATCAACTGCCGGAAAGCTCACGATGCTGAAGAGCGTGCTTACTCTGGTTCCGTCCTTTGCGATGACATGTTTCAAACTTCCTCAATCTCTATGCAAAAGAATCCAATCTGCACTCACGAGGTTCTTTTGGGACGGTAAGGATGAAACCCGCAAAATGGCATGGGTCTCGTGGTCGACGATGACCAAACACGCAGCGCAAGGGGGCTTAGGACTCCGAGACATACAATGCTACAACGATGCTTTCCTAGCTAAACTGAGCTGGCGACTTACCCAACACCCAAAAAGCCTCATGGGGCGGGTCCTTCTGGGTAAGTATTGCACCACAGAGAGCTTCTTAGACGTTGCAGACAAAACTACTGAATTTCATGGATGGCGTGGAATTTTGATTGGCCGGGATCTGTTAAAGACAAGCACTGGATGGGCAGTGGACGACGGTAGCTCAATTGAGGTCTGGAATGAGGACTGGTTGAGCTCTACCCAACAACTCCGACCGATGGGACCGGCTACGGAACAACTGAGAGGGCTGAAAGTTGCGGAGCTTATCGACCAAAATAGAGGGGATTGGGACAGAGAAAAGATCCAGAACATCATCCCCCACTGCGAAGAGCAAATCCTAAACATCAAACTCAGCAAAGAGGGCGTACCAGATAAGATCATCTGGCTCAAAAACATCACATGGGATTATACAACAAAGTCTCGGTACTGGACAGCCGTTGAACTTATGGAGCGAAACGCGGGAACCCCTCAACAGATGAATTTCGACTGGACAAAAGGGGTTTGGAAACTTCATGTGGCACCAAAGATCAAACTCTTCTTATGGAAGACCTTCCAAGGCGCCTTACCAGTGGGAGAACGGCTCGCGGCCAGGAACATTGCAGTCGACACAAAGTGCAAGAGATGTGGCCAAACTGAATCTATCCATCATCTATTTTTTCAATGTGAGTTTGCAAAGAGAGTGTGGGATTTTGCTCCTTTCACCTCACCTATGGATAGCAGCGGATTGATAGATTTAGCTATTAACTGGCTGAACCTGGTGGATTTAAAATGCTTACCCCCGACCGGGATTCCGTCGGAGGGACTCACACCTTGGATTATGTGGTCGATCTGGATTGCAAGAAACAACCTTCTGTTTAACCAGAAGGCCTCCTCGCCGGAAGATGTGATATCCCGAGCAATCTCCTCTGCGCGGGAATGGCTGGAAGCTCAAGAACCACCTACGAAAGGGCAAGGACAACACGTTGAAGTAGAGCTACCACTGACGAATTGCTACAAGGTTCAGACAGATGCAGCATGGCGAGAAGACTTAAGAGGCGCAGGACTAGGCTGGACTATCACCAAAAATGCGGAACGCTCAGACTTTGGAGCTCACTGCTTCTATGTCTCATCACCTCTGATCGCCGAAGCACTCGCGCTAAGGGAAGCTCTATGCAAATGCAAGGAACTGAACCTGCAACGCTTTATCTGTGAAACTGACTCAACGCAGCTGATATAAGCAATCAAGACGCAGAAGCCACCACTTGAAATCTATGGAGTCCTATCTGATATTTTTAAGTTGATACCTTATTTCGCGGTGATCTGCTTCAAATGGATACCAAGAGGTAAAAACAAATTGGCAGATGCCTTAGCAAAGCATGCTTTATTAGCTGTTTCTAATGTAATGAACTCTGCCCGTTTAGGGCTTTAAGTTTTAATGAAAGTTGGTGTTACAAAAAAAAAAAAAAAAAATATTAGTTTCAGTTTCGATTCTACGAAAGTTCGTTTTTAGACACCCTAACTGAATGCCATAGACCATGTCTCTACTGTGGAACAGAAAAATAAAACGTGACAAAATTAATAATGTGTTCTCTCACAAGTTCTCCACAAATATTTGTCTTGAGGAATAGTTCGAATAATATGTTCCACGAATCATATGCCATGTGATGTAAGTGATAACAAGTCAAATCATCTGGTATATATTTTAATTCGGATATTTATTCGATATATTTTAATATCTTAGATTTGAGACCTTTACATACTGTTCTCGTATATTTCGAAGGATTGAGTGATGGCCTCTGTCTTGTGTTGATCATTCGAGTTCTTTACAAGCTCGGTGGGTTCGTCGTATGTGTTGACATTATTAACCCTAATATTTTTTTTACAAAAAGATATATAGTGCCATAAGATGTTGTTCATACAAGACAAAATACATGCGAAGTGACCTAAAGGTTTTTTTTCTTGCCTACCTTAAAAACTCGAAAAGACATATAAACAATATAAATTCAACAATATCATGCAGTCGATTTAGACAAATCCTGAGGCGTGTTAGTTGAAATCAATCTGTAATTGTAGTTTTCTGCTAGTATACAATTACTCGAAATCTCAGTATTGGGTTGAGTTTTTTTTGTTAATAAGATTATGTTACTAAAAATATGAGTTTTACTGTATAGTATTAGTGTTAGCTGTCTATACACAAAGTTGACAGCCGAGTAACACGATTCCTCCATTGATCCGTGGCATTAAGTTTAGTTTATCATAGTTTACTAGTGTTTGGTCAAATTATAAAATTTGTTTTGAAGACCTAATAAGTTCGTATTAAAAACGTTAGAGCTTGAGTTAACTAGTGTCAACTGTAAAAACTCATCCTAGAATAGAAGTTGATTGTTAACAACTTAATTACTCCTACCTACTATTAATCAATAATACACGAGAAATTCTTGGGTTCACCCCATAGGATGAACCTTTAGATTCACTAACCAATAGTGTTTGAGTATTTGATATTTGATATCTTTTAAAAAAGGAAACAAAATTGAATTTCCAAATAAGATTATATTTTTAAAATAAAACAATAAATTAACATAAAAATAGTTACAATAAATAAATATTGTTAAACCGTTAGCAAAATACTAAATCATATACCCTAAATCCTAAACTCCAAACCCTAAATTATAAACCTTAAATCTTGGATAAACCGTAAACCATTGGAAAATTTTAAACCCTAAATCATATATTAAAAACTAAATCTTAATAACACTAAACCCTAAACCCTAATCACTAAACCCTAAAACCTAATCACTAAACCCTAAACTCTTAGATAAACCCTGAACCATTGGATAAATCATAAACTCTAAATAAAAAATATTTAAAATTAAATCCTAAAGTTTATGATTTATCCAAGGATTCAGAGTTTACCCAATGGTTTAGGGTTTAGTGATTAGTATTTAGGGTTTAGTGTTATTAAAATTTAGTTTTTAACGTATGATTTAGGGTTTAAGATTTTCCAACGGTTTAGAGTTTATCCAAAGTTTAAGGTTTAACGTTTAGGGTTTAGAGTTTAGGATTTAGGGTATAGGGTTTAGTATTTTACTGAAGACTTAACAATATTAATTAATTTATTTTTTGTAACTATTTTTATGTATTTTTATGTATTTTATTTTAAAAATATAATCTAATTTGGATATTCAATTTTATTTTCTTTTTTAAAAAATATCAAATATCAAATACTCAAACACTATTGGCTGGGGAACCTAGAAGTTCACCCAAGAATTTCTCCTAATACACTATCGTAATAACATAGCTAACAAATATTGCAGACTAACAAAAAAAAAAGTTTCCATATCCAAAAGATACTAAATACACTCTTACGTGATGCTTTACGCATATGTATATAATTTTTTACATAAAAGCAAAGGCTCATCTAGTTCTGTTTTCCTTAAGCTTATCAACAATTTTCACCTTTTTATAACCATCGACCGTGTAGATGAAATTCTTCCTTTTTATAGTTTTTCCATTATTATCATGGATCAGATGCTATACCTGTACATAAGAGTAAGAGAAGAACAAGTACTAATTTAGTAGACCCAACCTAAAGAGCTTGTCTTAACATTGGTATAAAAAATTAAACGAAATTCATATGAAATTGCATGTGGTAAGAATCTATCTCTTATATAAACTAACACAAGATTGAATAATATTACACTACTACTTTGTAGGTCATTTTTTGTTTGTGCGCATATAAGTTCCCACATCAGGAGTTTAACTAACTACGACATAATAATATATAAAAAATTAGGACTAATCCATTTATCACTAATTGATTTTAAGTAAAAATTTCATGATAAATCAAAATTTAACTATCGTTTTATTTTTTGTATGGCTGGATATTTGATCCATAAATCTGGCGAAACCAAAACCTAGAACTTTTTAACAAATGGATTCTCTTGCGCAGACCCCCATAATCCAAATCTACCATAATTTGCTCCAATTTTCTTCCAACCAGGTTGAAGCAACTACGTGTGGATTAATATGGTTAAACTTTATAGTTGTTGTCAGGAATTCATATAATATGGGTGAAAGCGTAAAAGAAATAGAAACGAACTAAGGCAATTAGCAAATACTTTCCTTTGCATTAAATGTGTGAATGAACAAATACAATCTTAAAATAGTTTAATTATGAGTTGAAAACCTGATATAATTAGGATTAAGAAATATAAAAACCATTTTATTCTATTTAGTTCTAATACAGTAGAATGACTTGTAACCAGACATACTTCTTTTAGTTTTAAATCACCTTGAACATATGTTTTATCATAAAGGATTATTCGTAAAAGGAGAACAACATGGAGAGAAATCAACGTACATAAGATGCATGTGGCTGAGGCTGTAATAGAACTGTTTTCTAACCACACTTACCTTCTTTCCTTATATATACCAACCCAACATCACTTATTTTCTTCACTAACCTTCTGCCTTAGAAAGAGCCATAGAGAGAGAGAGAAATGGAAGTAATGCGAATTCTTCACATGAACAAAGGAAACGGTGAAACAAGTTACGCCAAAAACTCCATTGTTCAGGTTGAAGATTTATATCAAAAATATATTCATCAGTCTTGCGTACACACATATATATAGTATATACTGTAATGTCAAAATCCATCTATATTTATATTTTATTTTAGATAAGAAAATATAATAAAATATGTGTAAAATGTTTATGTAACTCGCAGAGCAACATAATATCTTTAGGCAGAAGAGTAATGGACGAGGCCTTGAAGAAGCTGATGATAAGAAATTCAGAAATTTTGAGCTTTGGAATCGCCGACTTGGGCTGTTCCTCCGGTCCCAACAGTCTCTTGTCCATCTCCAATATCGTAGAAACAATCCAAAACTTGTGTCCTGACCTCGACCGTCCTGTTCCTGAGCTCAGTCTTTTTCTCAACGACCTTCCTAGCAATGACTTCAACTACATCTTTGCTTCTTTGCCGGAGTTTTACGACCGGCTTAAGAAGAGAGACAACAACTATGAGAGTTTAGGTTTTGAGCACGGAAATGGAGGACCGTGTTTTGTGTCGGCGGTTCCTGGCTCTTTCTACGGACGTTTGTTTCCTCGCCGGAGCCTTCACTTTGTTCATTCTTCTTCTAGTTTACACTGGTTGTCTCAGGTGTGTTTTCTGTTTCTCTATGCGGCATTTCAATTATGACTATGATATTGACGAATGACGAGTGTATACTAAATATTTTATTTTAAAAGAAATTAGTGTCATTTGCCAACTCGCATTATGAAAACTGAATTATTAAATCTGATATACTATTATGACTTGAAAATCATAGTTTTTTTTTAACTTGAAAATCATAGTTAAAATAAATATTTCTAAAGTTAAATATGCCTTTTACGAAAATAAGTTAATCTATAGTTCGTAAAATTGATCTACATTTTTTTTCTTATATTAGAAAGCTATTCTATTTTTAAATTAGATAGTCTCGAAAACCAAACTGGAATAGAATTATGATAATAACTATAGGTTTCATGCAAAAGTGTTGTTTCACTATACGGTACCAAGAAAATATTTACCCAAGTAATATACCTTTTAAGTGAAATTTAGTGCGTGGGAATCTTTCTTATTCGAGATACCAAAACAAAACAAAAAGATTTGAAAACCTAGTGGTTCATACATGACATATCACACATCACACTGGAAACTACCAATTTGGTCCATTCATTTCATCAAAATATCACATATTATATGGTAATTTGTACATGCTAACAAATGAAATTATCATCTATATACAAGGTTCCATGTGGTGAGGTGAACAAAAAAGATGGGGTGGTCATAACAGCTGATTTAGACAACAAAGGAAAAATATACCTATCCAAGACAAGTCCTATGAGTGCACATAAGGCCTATGCTCTTCAATTCCAAACCGATTTCTCGGTGTTTCTGAGATCGCGATCCGAGGAGTTGGTTCCTGGAGGCCGAATGGTTTTATCCTTCCTAGGTAGAAGCTCACCTGATCCCACAACCGAAGAGGGTTGCTATCAGTGGGAACTACTAGCTCAAGCTCTTATGTCCATGGCCAAAGAGGTACAGTGTTGTGAATATGTTTACCTTTAATTAGAACCAACATGTACTGTATATGGTCTCTTGGGGCTGTATATATATATATGGCCCATATTACTCTATAGGGATCTGACCGTGGCACGTTACTTGACCAATTAAGTTATCCCAGTGATGGCCGGCCCCATGAATACTTTTCCAAATTTGCTTTCTCAAATGATTTAGTTTAGTCAGTTTATGTAAATTGATACATATCATATACTGATATAGACATAGTATTGGTACTATATAAGTTTTGTTTGGTAGTGCCGAATAGCTCAAAACCGCTATTCCCCCCTCCCCAATATGACAAAAATACATACAAATTATTGTAGAAAATCAAGTAGATAACTAAGAACACCAATGACAAAATCCATTTATAATAACTCAACTATTGTAGCCTGGATTTTCTATAAACCCATAGATACTAGCCCAGCCATAAGAATATTGGATCAATTGATAATCCAGTCCAATCAAGTTTAATATATAATGTCATAGATAAACGTCCTCCTTTTCTGTTCTTCATATAAAGGGTATCATCGAAGAAGAGAATATCGATGCTTTCAACGCTCCTTACTATGCTGCGAGCCCCGAAGAATTGAAAATGGCGATAGAGAAAGAAGGTTCTTTTTCGATTGATCGACTTGAGATAAGTCCGGTTGATTGGGAAGGTGGGAATATCAGCGACGACAGCTATGACATAGTACGCTTCAAACCCGAAGCCCTAGCTAGTGGACGTAGAGTGGCAAAGACAATACGAGCCGTGGTAGAGCCGATGCTAGAACCTACATTTGGTCAAAAGGTGATGGACGAACTTTTCGAAAGATACGCAAAGCTAGTGGGAGAGTACGTGTATGTAAGCTCGCCTCGATACGCTGTTGTTATTGTTTCACTCCTAAGAATGGGTTAGTCATATAACATATGCTTTCTTACATGTCTGTGGACCTACAGTGACATGATTTGGTACTTTAACTATGTAACGCCATTTGCTTCCAGAATAAAATAAACAAAAAATGTGTGTTTTTGAGTTGAAATGAAGATGTATTTTTTAGTTACGGAAAATATATGCAATGTAAAATCTAATAATTTGTCCCTATAATATTTTATTCATGCATCAAATCAACTATTAAACAAGATTTTAAATTTAATAACGTTGCTCTCTATTAAATATTTACGCCTAAAGAAAATAATATAAATGCAAATAATAAGAATTCAATTGTTCAATATTTATAAAATTAATTTGGGCATTGTCAGTAATTCAGTCTAGAAGCTGAAACTTGAAATGAGAGACATGGGATGCATATAGAAGGGAAAAAAACCTTCAAGGTGGCAGCCACTCACACTTTAAACCCCGAGAGTATTTCACAAGCACTTTAAACCTTCAAAGTGACATATTTATCAAAAGAAACCTCCAACCTGGCTTACTTGTACATCAAGTCAAAACGGTAACCGGTACTGTTCAAAATCGATGACATATCGTTTTTTTTTTTAATTATTTTGTTAATAAAATAAATATTAAAATAAAGAAAATATAAAAATTCATAAAAAAATTCAAAACAAATCATCAAAATCACTAAAAAATCACAAAAAATCAAAATATTCACCAAAAAATTTTAAATTATTT
Source organism: Brassica napus (assembly GCF_020379485.1). NCBI lineage: Eukaryota > Viridiplantae > Streptophyta > Magnoliopsida > Brassicales > Brassicaceae > Brassica > Brassica napus. The sequence continues at coordinate 29,571,491 of NC_063451.1, read as the reverse complement.
TATTAATAAAATAAATATAAAATACAATAATATAAAAAATTCATAAAAAATCATAAAAAATCATAAAAAGTCAATAAAATTCACAAAAATTCAAAAAAATCACAAAAAATATTATATCTTATTTTATTAATAAAATAAATATAAAAATAATCATAAAATTTTACAAAAATAAAGATTCACAACAATAATTATATTATTTTATTAATAAAATAAGTATAAAATATAAAAATCCATAAAAAAATTCAAAAAAATCATAAAAATCACTAAAAATTCACAAAAATAAAAATATTCACCAAAAAAAATTAAATTATTTTATTAATAAAATAAATATTAAAAATTCATAAAAATTCAAAACAAAACATAAAAAGTCAATAAAATTCACAAAAATTCAAAAAATTCACAAAAAATATTTTAAATTATTTTATTAATAAAATAAATAGAAAAATAATCATAAAATTTTACAAAAATAAAGATTCACAACAATAATTATATTATTTTATTAATAAAATAAGTATAAAATATAAAAATCCATAAAAAAAATTCAAAAAAATCATAAAAATCACTAAAATTTCACAAAAATAAAAATATTCACCAAAAAAAATTAAATTATTTTATTAATCAAATAAATATAAAAAATTCATAAAAATTCAAAACAAAACATAAAAAGTCAATAAAATTCACAAAAATTCAAAAAATTCACAAAAAATATTTTAAATTATTTTATTAATAAAATAAATATAAAAATACAGAAAATATTAAAATTCATAAAAAAAATTTAAACAAATCATTCACAAGAATCATTTGAAGATAATGATTTTTTTCTAATCTGAATTAGAGTAATCATAACCCAGAGACTGACTGCTATTTTGGATTTTTTTAATCTATTATTTTCTATGTGTGTGTAGGTTGGATTTGGAAAAGTTCAGGATTGTTGAAGGGAAGAATGTATATTAATGATAGCTTGAGGGTAGCCAGTTTATAGCACTCAATGCACGTTATTCCTTAGTTGCTTCTGTATTTTATATTTATTTATTAATAAAATAATATAAATATTGTTGTGAATCTTTTATTTTTGTAAAATTTTATGATTATTTTTATATTTATTTTATTAATAAAATAAATTTAAAATATTTTTTGTGGATTTTTTGAATTTTTGTGAATTTTATTGACTTTTTATGATTTTTTTTGAATTTTTTTATGAATTTTTTATATTATTGTATTTTTATATTTATTTTATTAATAAAATAATTTAAAATTTTTTGGTGAATATTTTGATTTTTTGTGAATTTTTAGTGATTTTGATGATTTGTTTTGAATTTTTTTATGAATTTTTTTTATTTTCTTTATTTTAATATTTATTTTATTAATAAAAAAAAAAAAGAACCGACACATCATCGATTTTGAACAGTACCGTTACCGTTTTGACTTGATGTACAAGTAAGCCAGGTTGGAGGTTTCTTTTGATAAAAGTGTCACTTTGAAGGTTTAAAGTGCTTGTGAAATACTCTCAGGGTTTAAAGTGTGAGTGGCTGCCACCTTGAAGGTTTTTTTATGCGATTTTCCCTTCCCATACTTAATGTAATAGCTACTCATTTAATGTTTTATCCGTTTCAGAAAAGGGTTAATATCTCTATTAGTTATAAACTTTGATCCGCCATTGCACCTCCTTAATCATGAGTCCTTGATAGCATATAATTTTTTAAAATATACAGCAGATCTTAACGTCCAAATTCTCATGTATACATCATTTTCTACTTGCTAAGCAGATTAAATGGGTTTGACAAAAAAATGGAATATTAAGGGGGTGTATTGGACTAAGAATTTTAGGAGATTTGGGTTTTTTTCTAAAATCCACTGTTATTCAACTACTGATTCTTTATATAGGTGATTTATATAGGTTCAACTTTAATCACACGATTATTGGATTTTATTTCTTAATGATATTAGAAATATGGAGATTAAAGCGGAATGTGACGTGAGTGTTACAATTTAATAATTACTTGCTGACAAAAAAAGTGATAATCACTTTAATAAGTGGAAAACAAGTTAATCATGCCCACTCGTGAAAATGGAATGCAATAGGCCCAACAGCCTCTCTTCACCGTCCACGTGTCTACCACTTTATGCTTTTATTCTATTTTATTATTCTTTTGTTACAACTTTCAGCGCCTCACGTCACATTCGATGACAAAGACAATTTTATAACAAGAGCGACAAAATATCATAATAACATGATTAATCCGGAATTCTTAGAGTAAAGTTTTTAGCGGAAGTTAACAAAACTGTTTATTAATTTTTAACTAAAAAAGCTAAGAACCGGTTCTTAAAATCCTTATTTAAGAACCGGTTTTAGTTTTTTAGTTAAAAGTTAAGAAACTGTTTCTTAACTTCCGTTAAGAATCATATTCTAAGAACCCATGTTAATCATGCTTTAACCATTTTAAATACTAAAGCATTTTTGCATTGCCGTTAAAACGTTTTCCGCATGCTCATCATTTATTCTTAGTTTTTGTAACGATCGTGATTACTTTCAAAATTTTCACAGCACCGTTGGCTTAAAACTCTCAACTGGTCGTAATAATGTCCATTAACAAAATAAATAGCAAGTTAGCGGTTATCTAGTTTTTATGGGTTTTAAACGAAGAAAATTACATGAGATTTTACATGTAGATTTAATGTCTTGTTGTGTAGCTTCTCATCAACTGAATTATTTTCTGTATAACAGTATATATGCATGCACGCACACACTTGCGCGAGCATACATATATACTCAACTCAATAGATTTATAGTCTAAAGAAACATCATGAGGAGGGAAAAAGGAGAAACATCACTCACTCGTTACAAAATATCCTCCTATATTTATAGACTAATTAATAAGCTCGATCCAAGATTCTATACTTCAAGAATCATAATTAAATCTTCTCTCTTTTTTATGTGGAAACTTTCTTACTCTTTCAGACTGAAAAAGGAACTTTGTAAACAAAAATAGATGGACCATCTTTCCCTCTGTCCCCTCGTAGTTCTCCTGCTGTGCTTAGTGATACTAGCACTCAGTAAAATATTCAAAACCGTGATCCAAGATCAAGAGAAATCAACGGCTGATATTCCTCCGGGAAGCCATGGTTTTCCGGTGGTCGGAGAAACACTTCAGTTCATGCTTTCCGTAAACAGCGGCAAAGGCTTCTATGAGTTCGTTCGTAGTCGTCGTATCAGGTAAACACAATAAGCCTCTGGACTAGTTAGAAGGTTTCTGGCTGAAGTACTTTTAGGACATTATTTAATACTATTATTACAGGTACGGAAGTTGCTTTAGGACAAGTTTGTTTGGAGAGACGCACGTGTTCCTGTCGACGACTGAGTCAGCTCGGGCTGTTTTAAATAACGAGTCAGGCATGTTCACGAAACGGTATATAAAGTCCATAGCTGCGCTTGTGGGTGACCGGAGCCTTCTTTGTGCTTCTCAACACCATCACAAGATTCTCCGTAGCCGTTTTATCAACTTATTCTCCAAAAAATCGACGGCTCTGATGGTTAGACACTTCGATGAACTCGTCGTTGACGCGCTTAGTGGATGGGAGCACCGTGGTACAGTGGTCTTGCTCACAGATTTGCTCCAGGTTTGTTTTACACACGTTGCATGTGGTTTGAATAAGAATAAGCCATTTTTTCTTAAGAAAAGGCTTATTTAGAAAGCCGTTTTCCTTAATGAAAAATGTTCGGCCCAACTTGGCCCATTTCATACGTCCTTGTGTAAAAGGAAGTTTGGAAAAGGAAAATGATATTTTTACTTTAGCCAAATCAAAAACTGAAATTACTGAATCAATTTTTTTTTTTTTTGAAACTAAAAAGAAATGAATCAATTTTGTTTATAAAGGTCAGTCTTAATATTTGAAATTTCTAAGCATATGAGTAAGATGGTAACTAACGGTGCAGATAACATTCAAAGCAATGTGTAAGATGTTAATAAGTCTAGAAAACGAAGAAGAATTGGGTTCATTGCAAAGAGATGTTGGCTTTGTTTGTGAAGCGATGCTAGCTTTTCCTCTCAATTTACCCTGGACTAGATTTCACAAGGGCATCATGGTAATGTCAGTACGTTCTATGATGTTTTAACATCAAAGTAATGGAGATTAATTATTACACTTGGATTGGTTTGATTCATAAGAAGAGATGTGTTCTAAATGATGCAGGCAAGGGGAAGAGTTATGGAGGTGTTAGAAAAGATAATCAGAGAAAGGAGAAATGAAACAAATAGTCATAATAATAATTATCATGAAGATTTTCTGCAGCAGCTTCTTGCAGTAGATAGCGACGGCTCTGCTTCGTCTTCTGATCATTCTACTAAGTTGACTGATGCTGAGATTAAGGACAATATTTTGACCATGATCATTGCAGGTCCCATTTATTTATTTTAGTATTCATCATTTTTGGACCAGCTCAGAGATAAAAAAAAAGTAAATCATTACATCATATTTCATTTTTTACAAACTTTTGCTACAAAAATGCAGGACAAGACACGACGGCTAGTGCTTTAACGTGGATGGTTAAGTACCTCGGTGAAAATCAGAAGGTTTTGAATATTCTGATTGTAAGTTTTGAAATTAATACAGTTCAAAAAGAAATTATAATTAAATAGTTTCTCATGTATATTAATACTATAGATTATATATACACACTTTTAATTTCTGCTTTTTCAATTTAGTTAACATAAAGACAATTTTCAAAGGGTTTTGTTTCTAAAACATGTCACTATACCGGTCAACAGGAAGAACAAACTCAGCTTGCTAAGCAGGCATCACATAAACCATTTCTCGAACTAGATGATCTCACTGAAATGACATATGCTTCAAAGGTAAATACATAACAACGTTCAAACGTGTTTCAATGGACAATGTTTTTAATATGTACGTATATATAATTTTTTGTACATAGATGGTGAAAGAATCTCTGAGAATGGCGTCTGTTGTGCCTTGGTTCCCAAGACTAGTACTTCAAGACTGTGAAATGGAAGGTTTGCTATAAATACTTTATTTAAAGATCGCCTTCAGTTTATTTGTTTAAATAAATTATCTCAGATTACGAAAAAACAGATTATCTCTGGCTTTTTATAATACATTATTTTCTGATTTGAAAGGATACAAGATTAATAAAGGATGGAATATAAACATTGACGCTAGATCCATTCATCTTGATCCTAACGTATATAGTGAACCTCACAAGTTCAACCCTTCAAGGTTTGACGTACGTACATGATACTCTTAAGAAACCATATTTCCTTTCATTATTCTTGTTTGCATAGTAACATTATTTTGTTTGTACTTATTATAACTTAATCCTAAAATGAAGGAGGAAGCAAAAGCAAACAGTTTCTTAGCATTTGGTATGGGAGGAAGAACATGTCTTGGACTTAATATGGCCAAAGCCATGATGGTAGTTTTTCTCCACCGTTTTATAACCACTTACAGGTTCGTACAATTATCTTATATGAATTGCATAAATTGTAATTTCGGTTATAATAAAAATAATGCTTGTGACCCAAAATTAATAATAATGATTTAGATGGGAGGTGGTAGATGGAGATCCAAGCATCGAGAAGTGGACATTATTTGCAAGATTGAAGAGTGGATATCCGATTCGTGTGTCACGTAGACTGTAAATATAAAAGTTTCAAATTAGATCTTATATGTGTATATAAAAAGACTCAACGAGTGTTCCTATATACGATGTTTCATATCCAAATGTAATACTTACAACTTTGCATTAATGTCATATATTGTCACTATATATACTGTAGATAAAGACAGACGAAGTTACTACTTTGTCTTGTGTTTTGTGAACGCATGATTATAATAGTAAAGAATATTTGAACACCAAAATAATTATAAGGTAAATCCATAAATTATCAGCCAAGAAAGAATAAAGCGATGATGGTTGTTCATTGCTTGTCTTTAGTTTCTGTTGGTTGTTTAGTTATTCCATCAAGGATTTTTCATATTACATTCAAAAATTTGAACCAGACGCCTTGGCTTATTTGACAGGTAACTTTTCTTCTAATTCATATATATGGAAACTCTGATTAATCTCTGAATCTATAAAAAATAAATAATAACTATATGATATTTAGGGTAGTTGATATTACATTTAGTGAAAATCGGTTAGATTATAAGACTCAGTTAAACGATAATCACTGCAGTAATGCGGCTACTTAATTGATACATGCACTGACACTTTCAGTTCAATACAAAACCAAATTTCGGTTTATTCTCACTTCCTTTGATGCTAAGGAATGGCTCCAAAGAGAAGATTTAGTATGCTTTTTATTGATTTGAATAATGGTTTAGTATTTAAGGTACAATAATAGTGGTATTATATTTGGTTTTAAAAATGGTTGTGCAAGTGGATAATTGTTCGCCAAAAATATGGTTTAATAATTAAATTCCTAAAACGTCCAACTATGTGTCATGGACAGAAGAAAAGCTTGATTAAAGAAGATCAAAGTACAGGTTGTGGATCATCCTAGGAGCAAGTGTTTTGTTCTAATGTCAGCTTCGGCATATGGATATATATTCTTTGTACCATTACTATTTTGTAACAATGATGTATGGGCTGTAATTTCAAGTAAGATATCAAGAAGTCTGGCTACAGTTTTGATGGATCTGTAATATCGTGATCTAGACTTATATACTAAAATATCTTATACATATAAAATATTAGTTTCTTAAATGTATTAGTTCATATTGTAAATATTTATCTAGATCATAGCAATGGCTAGAATTTTTGTTGCAAAAAACTATAAGCTGTTAAGTTTGAACTTCTTACCAACAATTTAGTTTTATTTCTGGTGCTCTTTTTTAAAAGCTATTAGGATTATCTATTACACTTTTATAAACCTATATAAATTATAGAATTCATTTATATATACCTTACCTTGCAACACTGATACAAGTTTATGTATGTTTTTTGGTTGTCAATGACAAATGTGTCGGGATCAATAATATTGTATTACTCATCGCAGTGAGAGGACGTGGACTCATATATGCGTCTGGAAAATATAATAGAGAAACAACAAAAGTAAAAATGTTGGTGACCTGGTGGCAATTATTATAGAACAAACAAAGTAGTGGATAAGAACATATCCTAATAACTTCGGAGGTGTTATTGGTTTATATATTTTGATTGATTTAGAAATCCATATAGTATTTATAAATCCAATTAAAATATGTAAATCCAGAAGTTTTTTCTCGGATTTGAGTCTTTGTATTTTTAACTAAAAAATTCAAACAAATCCATTCAAATCCATTATTAAATCAAATATATTAGTAAATCCGTACGATTGAGTAACACTTGATTTGATATAGAATTTATGAATCATTAAACCAATAACACATGATTTTAATACATATTTGAAAATCATAGAACCAATAACACTAGATTTAGTTCGGATTTTCAAATTCATTAAAATACAACAACCAATAACCCCTACTTCGTAGGGGTTATTATTAATTATTAATAATAATTATGGACAAACTTTCCGGGAAAATATTATTAATTAGATTACAAGGAGCTGCTATTGGCAATAAGATCAACAACTAATCAAATAACTACCAAATGGTATTTATTTCATATATGTAGTTTATTTATAACAATGTCACAAATTTAATACTCCCTCCGTTTCATATTAAGTGTCGTTGTATAGAAATTTTTTCGTTACAAAATAAGTGTCGTTTTCGATTTTCAATACAAAATTTATTAATTTTATGCAGTAATTTATTTTTTTATTGGTCGAAATATGGTTAGGTGTATAGGTAATTGTGTTTTTATATAGGAAATATACAAAATTAATTGTTTTCTTAATCTGTGTGCACAAGATCAAAATGACACTTAATATGAAACAGAAAGAGTATACTTTTTAGTTAAGTAGATGTCCCTCAAATGATATACCACAATCCAAATCAAATGTAGAATAGTAAAAATTGAATTCTACATATTACGGGATTTAATATAAAATGTTTCTCGTATATTTACATGGAAATTTCCATATATTTTAGGAGTTCACACCGTTTTCTCGAACTCTTCTTATATGAGTCTATAACCAGGAGACAATGAAACAGTCATTAGCACGTCTCATATTATATACAAGCTGAACTAGGAGAGAACAATGTTTCAAAAACTAATTGGCTTGAACTTGTAACAGTTCTCCTTTTCCTACATTGTCTTGTTTTACTAACGAAGTAGATTAAGACCCGCGCAATGCGCGAGGGATAAATATTATATATAAAAATTATTTTATGTATTATATGTTCTTACATATTATGAAATAATAAATATATATTGAATAATTAAAATTCAGTAACTATTAAATATATAATTAAATTGGTACGAACGTATAAATCAATTTTATTAATCCAGACAATTTTTTTAAAAATTTGATAGGATATGTAATTAAATTTAAATGATATTAACATACATAGTATATTTTAATATTAATGTCTATTAAATGATGCTTTCTACTCATATGTTTTTTTATCATGTGCATAATAGCAAAAACTTTAAATTACTGATAACAAAGATTTCATTGTGGGATTAATAATTTTAGTAATTTATAATTTAAAAATAATTATCAATGTTAGTTCAAAACTCTTATCAAAAAAAATTATTCAAAGTAAATTTTGATATTAAAATATTTATTTATTCAATATGGTTTATAGTTTAATTTCGAATGATATATATACATATATATTTTAAATCTTAATGATTAATTAAATTAGACTTTTATTTATATGATTTTGTAATCATTTGTATTTTGTCATAACAAAAATTTTAAACAATGGATCGCAAAATTTGAATGTGAGACTTTTAACAGTTTTAGTAATTTAAAGTCGTTTTTTAAAATTCAAAATATAATATATACAGAAAAATCTAAATTTTTATAATATGGTTATTGTGATTTTTTAAATTATTTTAATAGTTTAAAATTAAACAAATTTGATAGAAGATACATTATTTTTTTATCAGATCTTTATTATTCAAAATCATTAATTGTCATATATACTTTAGCCACATTAGGCAATTCCATAATCTTTATTTAAGGAAATAATAAATGACATTAATAATGAATTTATGGTTAGTTTAATAAAAAGCTTATTATATAATTAGATTGACCAACATATTTCTCTAATTATTCTAAGAATCATTCTAGTGATGATACGTGGCCACAAAAAATAGTTGTAATGTTTCACAAATAATATATAGGGGATTGAATTGACATAATGGTCATGGTTTCATAACAATCAAAATGTTGGCAGTTGGTTCCTTTGGTTTTTTTTTTGAAACAAGGTTGGTTCCTTTGGATTTAACATAGAATTAACTACAAAAAGCTTATAACTTCACTTAACCCTAAAATCAACCCCAAAACTAGTTGTTCAATTAACTTAAATGAATTTGTCAATTTATAATTCGGTGTTTTAGGTCGGTATTTCAGCTGAAGTGCTGATTAAACGTTAGGGCTGGACACGGATCTGATATCCGGGTTTTTGAAGGTATTTGTGATTTGCTTCGTATATTACGGATATCTAATTTTTCAATTTGCTTTGCTTCGGAAAAATACTGATATCCGGAAAAACGGGTATCCGGAAAATAAATAGATATTTACCGGTATTTACGAATACTTACAGATATCTCATCGGCTTTGATTAATACAAATAATCTTAAAAATTCAATACGAATTTATTTTTTTAATATTTTTTTTTGCATGATATATATAAAATAAAAACCAAAAGAAATAGTGAAACTACATATTTTGTAAATTTTAAACTTAGTTAACAATTATAATAACACAAAAATTAAGAAAAAAGTTATAATTATTTTATAAATTTTTTTCTCTTCGTTTTCAAGTAATACTTTTATATAAGTAATAATGTGAATATAATTTGTCAAATCATATGTTATAATAATAATTATATAAACTTATACATTTAAAATATTAAGTATAATCAATATGTACATGTATTTATATATTTCCGGATCGGAGCGGATATCCGCTTCTTAAAATTTTGATATTTGTGATTTGCTTCGATTTTAACGGATATTGATTTTTAATATTTGTTTTGCTTCGGAAGTCTACGGATATCTGGAAATTTGTGATCGAATCGAGACGAATAACGAATCGAATCAAATTTAACGGATAAAATGTCCGGCCCTATTAAACGTAACTAGTGAATAAGTGGCATCCTTCCATGTGAGTGTGTGACACAGATTATTAATAGTCTCATCTATATTAGATATTTAGAATACAACATTATTGGCCGTAAAAAATAACCTATGTTAACATTTTTTACTTTTACATAGTCCCCACGCCAAGCTCTAATTCGAAATGGCCAAGTACGGACCACCACTACCAGTAGAGCCAGAACCACCCACGGGCCTACGACTACGATGACGACGACGATCAGTTCCATCGTAATAAGGCTGATCTTGCAACTGGGGGACACAGTTCTGCCACTGGTCAACGCCGCCGTTTTGAAACCGAGAGACTCCGTTTTGCCAGTGATCAGCGACGCCGTTTTGGCAATTCATTTTCTTCTTGTACCCCGTGATAAATGTCTCCACCTTCATACGAAACTCCTCGCTGCTCAGCTCATCCATCGCATGCGACCTCCACGACGCCGTTTTCATCAGTACTCTCTCTGACTCCGTCCTTCGATACTCCACCGTCGACCTCTTCTTCTTCTTCTCCAAACTCGTCGTCTTCTTATAACTCTTAGAGCTCGTCTCCATCACTACTCGTTCATAACACTTACTCTCCTCAACCGTATTAACCGCTTGACACGGTGGCACAGTCTCGTAGTAACTTGACTTATTATAATATTCACCACCGTAGTCTCCAACCTCCATCAGGGCAGAAGACGGCTCCGGGGAAGAGCGGACGGCGGAGGGTACGGCGGCGATATATTCATCATAGAGATCTTGTTTCTTTTTATTGGTGGTGTTGAGGAAGCTAAAGTATATAGAGCCGATGAGAACGTTTAGGATGATGAAGATGAAGAAAACGTTTCTTAGAACCAAACGGAACCAACCGAACCAAAGGTCAACGCCGTCGAGTACATTTATAATCGTCGGGTAACCACAGTAACCGGTGAAGGCTAGGACGGTTGAAACTTTGACAATGAACAGAACATTCTGTAAGCTAAACGTATTGTCGTGTCCCTTAGTTGGCTCATCGTTCTCCTTCTCCATTGTTTGTTAGTAGGTGGAAGAATTATTGAAGGAAATGTAAAATGTTAACGATTTTCTATATGGGGAGAAGAAAATGTTATGTTGGAGAAAAGAGATGCACAGATGCTGAGACAGATACGATCACTAGAGACTTGAGTGGTCCTTTTATAGAGTGCCTTGATATAAAAATTTACATGGTTAATTTAAAATATTTGCTTGGGCTTTTAACTTTTATAATAATATTGTCGACACTCCACCAATAATGTCTCAGTTAGCTTGTTTCTTTTGTTTTCTAGTTAAATGATATGAATTATAAAAATGTAGTCTGTGGAATTATTTTAGCACATAAACTAATGGTTGTTTGCTGTCTATCTCAATTAAGGTTTATTATGCCTTTAGCCAATTAGATTGGATTGAAAACTCGCAGTTGCTACTATAATACTATATAGATATTGTGTTATGGTTCCAATACAACACATCATTGTGCTAAGAACTATTTACAGTTCAGTAATTTTTTTTATAGATTTTAGATTGCAGGATATTACTCCAAAACTACTATCATTGGCATTCCTTGGTAGATATCTTGGTTTTATTAAAAAAAATATAAATTTCCAATTATATATCCCATACACATATATGATTCGTAGCCATCATGTTCAATTTATAAAAATGGCTTATCCTATTTATATAGCAAGTTTTCCTATATGAAATGACACCCAAAGTTTAATGAACATTTCATTAAGTAAATTTTTGATTCGGGTGTACATAGCGTAATTACGTGATCTCTAACAAATATTTACAAGTGTAGTATACGTAGTTGAAGAACATCAATTAATTGATGGAGAAGTTGGTTAGCATATATAAAGCTTTATAAACTATAAAGCATACGCATACACTTGGAAGCACTTCGAACCAGACACGTGAAATCACGCGCCGTCAAGGGGAGGAAACTAAGAACGAACGAACTTATCCACACAATATGATAGTATCAGCACTCACGAGGGTCATGGAAATTGAAAGTGGTCGAGATCCGAGAATCACGTGAGATGGGATGAGTCACGTGCTCAAAAGCAATTTACAGTTTACTACACATAATAAAGATTGAGATGCTGTTTCAAAAAACAAACGATGGAGATTCATGTAACATTTTATAAAGAGGTGCTGAAAGGAAATTACAGACAAAGACTGAGACTGGTTTATTTATGGTGCAGCAGATCCAAACACTGTCCGATTCTGTGGTCGCCATCAAACAATCTTTGTCATAATCACAACATTTTTTAATATTAAAAAAAACCCCACGATATCAGCGAAATAATTAGATGTTTACAGAAGAAAATCAAAGTAATTAATTCTTTGTACGGTTACATGCATGTTCGATACAAATTGTAAAGCTTAGCCAGGTTCCAGTTCTGGTTTGACCACCGTACAATATCGTTCGAACAACTCTGACTTAAATATATAATTTAATTTTTTTCTGAAGGCTATATAATTTCATTGCTTTGTTTGCATCCACGTTCAAATGTAATACTGTCTTGACTTTTGATATATATACAAATTCAAATGTTTGTATCTAGTGTGTGATAGTGTCATGTAACATGTCCGAACAAATTAGACGTCAGAACTCTTTGATAACAAAGTCTATAGTCAAAACTCCTACTGATTTTCGGATAGAGTTTGGATAAATAGTAGGCTGGGTGGGTTTCATCCCGTTCACACTATACTCTACACAAAAGACAGATCTAGAGAATGCGTTTCTCTATATATAAAGAGCCTTTCAGCTAGTGAATATTACCATATAACAAAATTTCATGGCTTCTTCTTACACACGTTTGCTTTTGCTTTGCCTATCCATCTTCCTCATCGCTTCCACTGGTAAGATCACTCCACTCATGATGTTTCTTAAGCTCAACTGGTATCTCTAGTCACCCTTTTTACATTTTTTAATATCTTTTATTTTGAGATTTTTTCAGAGGTGATGATGGTGGAAGGAAGAGTTTGCCAGAGGCGAAGCAAGACATGGACAGGGTTTTGTGGCAACACTCGCGGCTGTGACAGTCAGTGTAAGAGATGGGAACGTGCTTCGCATGGGGCATGCCACGCTCAGTTCCCGGGGTTCGCATGTTTTTGCTACTTCAACTGCTGAAGCAAGCAAAAAGTTCTCTGAATCTTCTTCAAGTGTCACGGTGTCGTCTTCTTTTATTCTCTTGCGAATCATGTACGTAGTCCCTATGACAAAACCATAACGTTTACCTTGGGTCCTAATAAAATCCCGTTTGTGCCGGGAGTTACCACTACATATCTATTGTCTAGTGAAGTTGTGATAAAAACTATAATAAGAGGTTGTCTCGCAGTTTTGTTTATCTACATCAGCAGGGCAATAACTTGTTTGATAGAGCTAGAGCAACTAACTTACACTAGTGATTGCTACAGCTTCATGATCACAATCTCTATTCTTGAATTAACTAACTACCCAGTAACAATTAAAGTTACGGGTTAAGCTCTTTTAGGATTTGCATACTCCCTAAACACTAACTAGCGTATCACTCATGTCAAACACAATATTCACTTCGTAACTTCATAACATTACTCTGCTTCCTGAAGGAAATAACGGTAACCCTTATGGCCGAGTAGCCCACACTCGATCGTTGTGATCCACAGAGATACTACCCCTTCCCTGATAAGCCTTTGAACATTTTGCATATAAATTTGGAAAACAACAACATGCTTATTGAATTAAAGTGAGACCTTCAGCACCGATACAAGGCATTTGCTTTAAGTAAATGCTGTATGCTTCTTTGTGAAGATCATAGAGCTTAAGAGCAGTTCCAATACGAAACGGCTCTTTAACGCACATGAATAGCACATGTTTCAGTCTACTATTATTATTATTATTATTATTATTATTATTCAATCTTCATGTTTCATAATATTGATTCAGAATTTCAAACAACAAAGTAGTAGCATCCATAGTTTGGTCTGACAATACCATACATTCCTAAGAAACCATGATGAAAAGTCGAGCAAAAGTTTCTCCAAAGCTGTAATTTCACTCTACTCTAGTGTACTCTACACGCCATTATTCAAACCAGACATCTTCTTGAGACATCTCATAGATACTAGGTATTTAAGGTTTCGATCAGAAAACATACCCCGAAAAATCAGTTCACATTTAAAGGACGCTTGGCTTAGACTCGTTGTTGTTAGGGAGTTTAAGCTCTGGTGGAGTTTCTCTCACAATACCAAGCATGGAGTCATACTCCTCGTCTTTTGCAGCATACCTCTTGCGTAGAACCTTCTCAAACTCGATCGCATTTAGTGGCTTTGCATTCTCTGCAGCGTGAGCCTTCGCGAGGTTTGAGTAGTTTTCAGCTGACACTGGGATAAAATCAATTTCCTTACTCTTGAGCTTCCTGAGGAACTTTGCTGGGTTTCCTCCCCATATCTGAGTCATTATAGACCAATATGGTAAAAAAACAATGTTAAATCTGTCAGTAAGTATGGCTGTAGAAAGAGTTTAATCGGTCATGATGAGATACAAACACCATTTTGTATTCACATGCTGATTGTTTAAAATGCAATTTCACCTAATTGACCATAATCATTAGTCTTTAAATGAAAGTTGAGCTTTTACAACACTTCACCTAAAAGGATGATAGATTATGTTTTATCCAGACCAATTCATAGACTAAACTGTATTTCAACTTCACATCTAATCTCCCTCCACTGATCTCAGAATTAGAAAAGGTATCATAAATGAAATAGCCTATGCTGCCTAAGTAGCAATAGAAGTATGTCAGCACACATAAGGTTATGGGTCTTCAGATAATGCAAATGTTTGACGCAAAACTATACCTCTCCGGAAGGAATCCTAGTGTTTTGTCGCACAAGCGCACCAGCAGCAACCAGGGCATGCTTTTCAACCACGACACCGTCCAGAAGTGTCGCTCCCATCCCGATAAAAGCCTCATCCTCAACAGTACATCCATGTAAAACAGCACTATGACCTGTTACAGATCTAGTTTAAAACTATATCCCAAATGCTTTGCGGAGATGAATGAATATCAGAACAAAGAGCAAGAGTTTGCCACTAACCAATGGTTACATTGTCTCCAATGATGGTTGCAGGGACCTTTCCGCTTAAGTTAGATTTTGCCACATGAACAAGTGAGTTGTCCTGAATATTAGTTCCTGATCCAACACTAACAGTGTTCACATCCCCTGCACAGAAAACAAGAGCAAGTCATAGACTGTATGTTATTCCACTGTTTACTGGTAAGAAAGAAAAGGCTTAACCTTACAGTACCAATGCTGAGTGTCATAACAACATTCTGTACGGAAAGACTTACCATTTAATCTAAAGAAAGATATCACAGAAAATAAAATAAAATAACAATCCAGACTAGCCTACGCATACTTCCACAGAGGATCAAAACTCAAATTCGATATTAGAGGATATTCATCAAGAGAAAATTGGACTAATGTTGCATCTACCGTAAAAAAGCTGAATAAATTTAACATCCATTCAAAAAAAAAAAAAAAGAGATTTTCATCAAGAGAATATGTAGTATACTTGTGTTAAGTCTCCTTAGGTGATGCTAGGAAGCTCCATATTGAGCAGTGTTATTCATCACTAAACCATAAAAGAAGACTCAAGAACATACATTCCTTCTCTACTTAGTTGACATAGCTAAGGATACATACGTAGACGATAGAACTCAACCAAAGCTTGGGTCAGTATATGAGAAATCAAATCAGTCAAACACCAAAAACACTGAAGCTTAGTAACATTTGCTCACCTCGTAGTACGCATCCATACCAAATAGACGATCCTCTTCCGATCTGAACGTTCCCAATGACAGAGGCGCTTGGTGCTACAAAAGCTTCCTTATCCACAATCGGAGCCTTATCGAATACGTTCATCAACGTCCGATGCCTAGATACTACAGAGAAAGCCACGATTACACACACACAAAAGACCAAAACCTAAGCAGCAAAGCACAATCCTATAAGATTTGAATCAATGAATCCCTTCTGCTAATCAAAAACATCAAATACCATATCTGCAACCTAATCGGAAGAGCTGATTATTAACCTAATCGAAGCTTATTTTTGCGAATTCGAAAACAGAGTGGTGAAATCGAGGTACAGTGAAGCTTACGTTGTTCACGGAAGCAGTTTTTGCCTTGGAGGCGACATCCGAGGCGATCGAGAGCCTGACCGGTCTCACGGATCCAGAATCCGACGGAGTAAAATGCTCTGCCTAAGGTTCCCATTGTTCGTCGTCACCTTCCTAGGCGAGGAATCTACAGTGAAGCAGGGGGGGGAGGGGGGGGGGGGGGGCAATTGCGTTGGTTTATTCTGGTTAAAGCAAACCGCTATATTCTAAACTGAACCAAAATTAGATTTTTATTATCTCTGAATCAATGGTTTATTAGCTCATTTGTTCTTAAAAAGGTTCTAAACTAAAGCTTACGTGTTATAAATTACGGAGTGGATTGCCAAGACAAGAGGAGAAAGCCCGTCAGCCACATCAAACCCAACCGCGGCCGCAAGGAAGAGAGAGAGTCGGCCAAAGCCTTAGCCGACTTAGGATATAGATAGTTTTCTTTTCCTATGTTTTGGTAGTTTTCATATTTCCTCTTGGATAAGGATATGTACACTTTCCTTTTATCTTTATCTTGTAATCCTTATATAAAGGAACCCCTTGATCATTAATAACAGAATATTCAGACTCTAAACTCTCTATTTACAACACGTTATCAGCACGATAGACTCCAAAACTCTGAGACAAAATCTAACCTAAAATTCGTCACACATAAACCCTAATCTAGGCGCAACTTAAAATCGATCTATCTCTCAAACCCTGAAGAACCAGACGACGAGTCATATATCATCTTGAAGCTCTTGACGAGAAGAATCCATCAGCGCAAACCGTTCGTCGATCCGATCTCAGACGCGCCCACAATCGCAGAAACAATACTCAGCGCCGTCTTGATCTTTTGGAACCCTAATCCCGAAGAACCCTAAATTGTTCTTGGTTGCGTTCCGGCTTGCAAACTCTGATCAAGCTCAGCTTCAGACGTTCCATGTCTGTGATCAACGTCCTCAGCCTCAGCTCAGCTTGCGTCCAGCTCAGACCAAATCCCCGACCAGACGCAACCATCCGCGAGAAGAAACAAGCTCGCGATAGCTCTCGGCAACGCGACCCCGACTGCACGCGTTCGTCTCAGACTCATCTCGCGACCCCGACTGCACGCGTTCATCTCAGCCTCATCTCGCGACCCCGACTGCAAGCGTCCGTCTCGACTCGAGACCCGATAGGAAGTAGACAGCTCGCGTCCGCGTCGCAGCTCGCGTCCGCGTCGCAGCTCGCGTCCGAGGTTCATCCATTCATCTTGGAGGTCCGGTTTCTACAATCTGCAAAACAAAGGTAATCCTAATTCTGAGAACATAAATCGAACCTGGTTGTTTTGTAAAGATTGAAACCTTAAAAGATAATCTCTAAAACTAAAAGCCATAGGTTAAATAGATCAATCCCCTATGAGTAAATCGAAGCTCTATAAGTTTGATCTAAACCTAAAAACGAGATTGATCCATTGATCAATTAAAATCAGAACCTTAAAGGTTTTTGAATCTCAAATCAAATCCCCTTGATCAAAGATCAAAGTTTTCGAAATCCCCTAAAACCCTAATTTTGGAAAAATTGGTTTTAATTTTGATTTGAAACTTGAGTGTTTGATTGATCGTCTAGAGCTATGATTAGGATTGTTTTAAAACTTGAATCTGAATCTTGTTTAAACTAAAACCCTAATCTCGAATTTTAAAATTCCTAATGGCCTTGAAACCCTTAATCTTGATTGATATTTCTAAAGGTCTTGAAACCTTAAATCTCTCATTACTTAAAGCTTGAAAGATTGATTTGAAGAATTTACTTATTGAATGAGAGTTAGGTTGCTAGATTATTTAATTCTAAAACTTAATAGATATGCAACTAAGAAATAGAATTGAATGCATCTAGATCCCGTTTTGTATATGGCCGTGTAGCCTAAGACATTGTTCATACTTGCGGCCTTGTGCCCTTGATTGATTAAAAGCCGTGTGGCTTAGTGAATATCAAAGTGACCGTGTGGCCTAGTATCCGGATGGTTATAAAGTGGATTGCATCATGATCCGATCCTTAAGATCGTTGTATCAATAACATGGCCGTATGGCCTAAGCATCACATTGCAAAGCCGTGTGGCTTAAGCATCATAGATAGACTTATGAAATCATATGCACTGATTATTTGAATTGGTTGCAAGAGTTCTAAATCATAAATTGATTAAATGATTTCAGATATCGAGATTTGAGCCTTCGGATTATGCTGCCCTAAATCTCTCTGGAGATAATTATCAAGAATGAGAAATGAACACTTCAATTGCCCTGAAGTCTAGAGGACTCAGGAGATGTATCATTGAAGGCAATAATGCAATTGAAAGTGAAAAGTATAGAGCCATAACAATTATGCGCTACCATCTCACTGAGGAACTGAGAAATCAGTATGAAAATATAGAGGATCCTTGTGAACTTTGGACAAGACTAGAATCCAGATACTCAATGATATTTTGGCGAAAGACCATGAATGAATGGAAGCTTCTCAGGTTCCAGGATTTTGAATCCTTGGAAGAATATAATTCTGCTCTAATGAAAATCGCCCATAGTCTTGAACTATGTGGTGAAGTGGTAACAGATGATGATTTATTATATAAAACATACTCCACATTCCATCCAAAGGATGTACTGTTATCACATAAGGCTAAGGGTTTCACAACCTATAATGACCTATTGTCATACCTATTTGTAATCAAGCAAAGAGAGCAGAAACTTAAAGATACTATTAGTCGATTTGAGAAACTTCAGAAAAGATACATTGAGCAACGAGATATTGAGATGAGACTTCCTGAAGCCAATGAGGCTAGAAATGATAAGGAAGAATCCAAGAAAGCCGCCTGGGAAAATATAGATTGTGAGGCCGGCTTATACATTGACTAAAGAAAGATCTCGACATGATAATTTTATTTTAAATCTATGATTTTATGATTTGCTTTTAAACTTATTTGATGTTTCACGATTTTATATATATAATAGAATTGATTTTGAATTCATTATCTTGTCTGATCTTACTTGAACATATAAATGATTTTAAAGAGTTGCCTAAAGGGCATAAAGCCAAGTAAGAAATCATGAATGGTTATAGTAAGCATAGTAAAGAAACTATGGCTAAGACATTGCCTTAAAAGACATTATACACACCCAAAAAAACATGTGACCCATTGAAGTTATAATGTATGGTTTCCAAGTAGAAACAATGGGTAAGGAAGGAAACAAGTTCCTTTAGACTTTAAGAAGAAAAACGCCTAAGACCTTGAAAGAAAGTGGTCGAGACTATACCTATGATCTCTACTGATCAAAACTATGCTACAGATCAGTATGATAAAGAGGCAAGAGATGTGGTAACCATATTGAGATAACACCACGAAATTTTACACTATATGGCATGATAGGATTAGCCATCCTAAAGTCTAAACTTGATGCAAAGATTGAAAAGGCACAGAGTTATCCCGTAAAAGATCTCACGTTGTGAAACATGTACACAAAGGGAAACTCATTAGGCTTAATTGTCCCAAGCACCACGACCTTATAGTATGGTCATGAGGGGGAGAGAGGATAAACCCATGATCAATACTACAAGTTCGTGTATGGTCTACGACCATGTTATATGGCTCGGTCATTACTCGGCCATAAAAGACCATTCCTCGGCCGTGGAGGCCATGATACAAACGGCCAAACCGAAGAGGCCATTACTCGGCCGAAGAGACCATGTTATGGTCGGCTACAAAGACCATCACCTATAAACGGCTTGGCCACGACTTGGTCATGACTTGGCTATATAGTGCAGGCTTGGCCGCATATAAGCCATTACCTATAAAAGGTTCGGCCATGTAAGCCATTATCTATAAGACTAAGATTCTAAAGTCTATAAGCTTGGAGACATTATGAATTTACATGTATAGAATGATAATATGCATCAGGCCATATAAGTGAGCATAGATATTCCCATCTCAGATTGAATACGGGTCATAAAACCAGACATACACCATCTTAAGAGATTTTGAATAAACCACCACATACATACATGTGCCATCTAAGATGGAACCTCAGAAGAGGATTGGGAATATATAAGAATAAGATCTTCTCCACGAATTCAAAGGACCGTGAGCCAAAACATGGGTGTTTAAAATAGTGGCCAGGTACGGATTGCATGAAACAAATGAATCCGGATATTCGATATTAAAGGAGAAAGATTATAAGCTGGATAAAAGAAAGATTAAAGAAAGTAAAAGAATGATAAGAATGGTTTTAACCATCATTGTCTTGGCAAAGATCCTCGGACTAGAGATTATAATTTAAGACGTCCAAAGAAAGATTATATAAAGCTAGCTAATTGAGAAGCTAATCAAAATGCCAGACACTGACCCGAGAAATGACTAACCAGCTTAGCACCAAATGAATGTCCTAGAAGAGACATAATCAAGTTCCTATAGAGTCTATACAAGATAGACCAAGTATTCCATAAGACAAAGGAATCTCGGATAGAAAAATGGTGCATAGAATACAGATCCGAGATTATAAGATAAACCATACCAGACATTGAGAAAAGGCTGCGCAGCTACACATCTAAGGTACCAAACCATGTAGTCTTGGGACGCCAAGCTACTAGGTAATAAAGGTCCTGGATAATAAGATCTCAAATCTATAGATCATGTCTGGAACATAATGGAACCACATGAAAGTGTCGACACACACACACATTTGTATAAAGATACATAAAGTTATAGCACTTGAACATAAAGAGATGAACGAGGATCATGAACCCACAAAAGAGTACTCATACAATCACAAAAGATCATAGAGATTAGAAAAGATAAAACTTGGAGGTTCAAAGTATCTAAAAGAGAGATGGGCGTATTGGCCATATACATATACAGAAACGTCATCTGATAAACCAGTGAAATAGATGGATCTTGTGAGATAAAGAAACCGTGAGAAAAGGCACATGATCACGAGGTCTAGAGTGTTCATGTTTCCTAATAACAGCATTAGATCATAGCTTGTTACACAAGGTACTCACAAAGATCAAAGGAACAGATTATAAGGAGATAAACTCCTATGTGGTGGATGCTGCTACAGATTTTCAAAATTGAAAATGCTCTGGTCATAAGAAAGATATTAGATACAAATGATGTAGTAAGCAGCATATGGATCACTGGATAAGATGAAAGAACAGCTTTGTTCCTAAGCTGATTCATG
Organism: Brassica napus; assembly: GCF_020379485.1. Classification (NCBI taxonomy): domain Eukaryota; kingdom Viridiplantae; phylum Streptophyta; class Magnoliopsida; order Brassicales; family Brassicaceae; genus Brassica; species Brassica napus. The sequence continues at coordinate 29,549,926 of NC_063451.1, read as the reverse complement.
GACTAAAACATAAAGCAGCTGCATATAGTATGTAAAGGACATTGATCACGCATGATCATTGATCTTGGAGTTGTATAAAAGACAATCCAATAACAGTCCATATACATTTGAAATCCCTTGTGTTTATACTAAACCTAAAAGAGGTTAGTAGACTGATACAGAACGTATCTGTAGGCGTCCGGTCCTTCGACTAAAGACGTCCAACCCTTAAGCTAAAAGGCATCCGGCTTTCAGATAAAGGCGTCCGGCCCCTTCTGCTAAAAAGGCGTCCGGCTCTTATCCTTTGATCACGGGCTAGTAGAGACAAAGGATCAACCGGATACAAATGTATTGTAGTCCATAAGCTTGTGAAAGCCGAGATTCATGACCTAATAATATATACTTAGCGTGTGATATGATCCACAACAACTAAGGTCATGAAACGCCATCATTAAGATAGGAATGCAAATTGAATACGACATTACCTAAGGCAAAGAAATCAATGTCCACATCCATGAGAGTGTTCGGCCGCAGAGCCATAATAAGAGATTATAAACTCACAGCAATGATCATTGATCTTGAACACTCATGAGACAAGTAGTGGTCATGTATAGACAAGGTCTATGACCCAGACATGGATCGGCCAGATCGAGACACAGGTTCATGATAACCACGTCTAGTACATTGTCCATAAGTACTTAGTTTGTCCGATCAAAGTAAAGAGTTAAGAGTAGACGATCACGTCTAGACTATGGACATATGCAAACACGATTTGCAAAGACCCAATAGTGATCTCCGAGGACAATGTGATTCACATTGCTTAGCACGTATGCTTTACCGGGGACACTTGATGTCAAAGGACATGAGAAATGACCTAAGAAGTCGAAGTGGTCTAATTACGGTTCAGTAATGATACTGGCTGATTACTCCCATCCTATACATACAGGAAATATCACGCACCAAGATGCGTAGAATGTAGAACCTACACTGAGAATCACATCAGGGGGAGTAGTGCGTGTTGTACTCTTTTTCCTTCATCATGGTTTTGTCCCACTGGGTTTTCCTGATAAGGTTTTAATGAGGCAACATGAAGCGTACTACAAATTATGTATGGTTATGGCATCCAAGGGGGAGTAATCCTGTATGGTTATGGCATCCAAGAGGGAGTGTTATAAATCATGGAGTGGATTGCCATTAACCAAGACAAGAGGAGAAAGCCCGTCGGCCACATCAAGCCCAACTGCGGCCGCAAGGAGGAGAGAGAGTCGGCCAAAGCCTTAGCCGACTTAGGATATATATAGTTTTCTTTTCCTATGTTTTAGTAGTTTTCCTATTTCCTCTTGGATAAGGATATGTACACTTTCCTTTTATCTTTATCTTGTAATCCTTATATAAAGGAACCCTCTTGATCATTAATAACAGAATATTCAGACTCTAAACTCTCTATTTACAACAAGAGGTTCATTATTCTGATCATTTATAGTTTGGTGGTCTGGTTTTGGAAGTAAGCACAGTCTAAGTGAACCAAGGTGCGTGGAACCAAGAGTGGATAGGTGTGGGAAGGTTTCTCTCCGTTGGATCAAGCTAGAGGTGATCTTGATTTGGCCTAATAATTTTACTATTTATTCTGTATTTATTTAAAAATATCCACCGGAGAGGATCACATAAATAACAATCATGATGTTACATATTAATTTTGACTTAAAACATGAATAGTTTAAAGGATTGAATACTTTCTTTTTATATCCACCAAAACTTGAATTCCTTCAATTTCTTGGATTCTGGTCTAAGAGATCATCGGTTTCTTGGGTACTCAAGGAATGCAATTCCAAACTTCCGGGGCTGGAATGCGAACAAATTACATGGATGATGCAAATTACGGCTTGGATATTTTTCCAAAGAATATGATTTTCACTTTGCTCTTGTCACTGCTGTTGTTTTAGCTTTTATGACATCCAAACTTTCCATCTGTCGTAAGGAAACATATGTTTTCATTAACAAACGATGAATCTAAGAAAAAGGTCTGTGACTAACCATAATATATCATTTAACTAACCATAATATATCTCATTCAACAAACCATACCATAATATGTACAAACCATAGTAAAACCAGAGAACGCTATTCCTCCTCTCCAGAAGCATGGTCTAAAATTTATGACAAAAATTTAAATGTATCTCCACTTGTGTCTTTGTAAATCGTTTCTGCACCCCCACAAGAATATTTTTTTAAACATCGTTAGCTGATATAGATTTATATAGAACAATGTTTCATGATTCTGGAGGAACTAACCTCGGATGGGGAAACATGACCTTGAACATTGAGAACTTCATGCTTTTAAGAAGTCAGGGTAGAATTGTGGCTCACCAAAAATTGGTACATAAGGTAGACATTGTGCTTAGAAGTTTCCCAAAACAAACTTCTCAACTACAATACAAAAAACCGACTTTTGTTAGATGTCCACTGAGAAAATTTTCAGTCCAGTAAAAATCCGTTTCTTTCTAACTTATGCGGACTGGAGTAGGAATTTGTACATCCTCATTATGACATACATCATATGTTATGAATAAAATTGAATGACAAAAAATATGCATCGATGATAACCTGAAAATGAAGGATGCTTAATTTGATAGATCTTAAATTCGTAAAAAAAAAAAAAATTTAAAAGACTCTCCCTTTATGTGTGACCATGCAATACAGAAATACTAAGGTGATTATGCAAATGAGATATGGTAGCAATTGAAAGCAATATTATTTGTGAACCAAGCAGACAACATCTAAATGCGAAGTATCAGCTATTTTATTACTCTAAAACCAAAGAAAGCCACACTGTAGAGTTAAAAAATAACTCAATCTCGACTAATGAACCTATATTAACTATTTAGCTATACATTATCGTAGACACTTAAGAATGGCAGAAACCAAATAATATTAGACTTGTTAAAAAGGCATATATGCTTACAAAGTAGTCAAAGTCGTCGACATTGCAGTGGGATGCAGACATGTCATCCCCATGAAATTTCTCATCTAAATCGTCCTCAGCATCTTCCGTTTCATCATCAACATTGTCAATGTACAGCATCCTCGGGTTGGTAATTAGACATTTATTTAGTTTTATTAAAAAGCACCTGCACATGTCGAGAATAACCTTTATTACAGTACTCTGAAAGCAAGCGACCACAACAGTATCTTCTTACAACTGATTTTGGCATAAAACCACATAGACTTAAGTGTATAGACGATTACTATCTAAATGATGTTCTGGACACCATATTAATCTTTCGGATAGAAAGATGCTAGCAATCATCAATGTTTGTCTTGTTGGAAATTGGAAATTGTTAGATGGCACTTTTTTCTAACATACCTTTTTCTATATGACATCTTTCTACATGACATGTTTGTAAACTGTTTAACATACATTTTTCTACAGGACATCTTTCTTCGATACAAACATTCCGCAACAGTTGGATCCGAATAGATGTAAATCTTTAGAGAGCTCACCCACGTCTCTGACGTCAGATACTCTGCTCAGAAGAGTAGAAAGACGTTTCTGAATCATCAGGGGCATTCTGAAACGGATGTTGCTCAAATGCCTGATCGGCGATCTCATCCAATCTCTGGTAAAGTCAAACGAAATCAATTCTATTAATGCAGGCTGAACTTCACAAAATCAGAATCGTTTAAATAGAAAAGGGAGAGAGGGAAGAAAGTGAATAAGAAAGCGAAATTGTATGGTTTTTCATTTTAATGGAGCGTTAATAGTTGGAAGACAAAGTGGGAAATGGAAGAGAAAGAAGAGTTGTAACTGGTGTCTTTACTCTTTAGGTTTCTCCGGCGGAAGGAATATTACAGAGACGAAAGGTCATTTGTCAATGGTGCTTTGTCAATGGTGCTGACATGTCATTTTGTGATAGGTTAATTTAATTTGCATACGTGGATAGGCTCATATCTCCCTTTTATTTATTGTAAGATGAATCACGACAAATGGATTATAATCAGTATACTAGTTGCATTGATGTTGTCGTTACGTTAACATTGTGCTAAAAACGTGAAAACCTTTACCGATACGGTTCAAAATTTTCAAATCGTATCTCGCCATGCACCAACACGTGGAAAAGATAACATGTCCTTCTCAAACGTTGGCCAATACTGGACCACTGCTTTTGGTCGAAGCACTAAAGCGAAGAGAGTGTGAGAATTGTGTATAAAAATACACTGAATAACTCAACAGTGCTTTGATCACAGCAAAAGAAAAACTCAAGATGGCTCTCGAAGTATGCGTGAAAGCCGCCGTTGGTGCTCCTGATGTTCTTGGCGACTGTAAGTGAATTCCTCTTCTCTATGTCTCTGTTTAAGCACTGATTTGCAAGATCTGAGTTTTGGTTCTTTGAATGTCGTTTCAGGCCCGTTCAGCCAAAGGGTTCTTCTCACCCTCGAGGAGAAGAGTCTGCCCTACAAAATGCATCTGATCAACCTCTCCGACAAACCTAAGTGGTCAGTAACTCATTCACCGGATGTGTTGAGCTTTGTTTTAACCGGAAATTGGATTAGGTTCGGTTAGCTCAAATGCTAACCGGACATTGGATTAGCATGGTTTATATATATATGATCAGAGCAGGTATTGAACATACAGGATGAAACATTAGACTATGACCTCAAAAAAATTAGTGTTTAAGTATGTAGTATCATTTGGTCCCAACTAATTAAAATATATGTTTAATAAAATTATTTCAAGCCTCATATATGATGCAGGTTCTTAGACATTAATCCTGGAGGGAAAGTGCCAGTGCTTAAGATCGACGGCAAGTGGGTGCCTGATTCCGACGTCATCGTCAGCCTTCTCGAGAAGAAGTATCCTGAGCCATCACTCAAGACTCCTCCCAAGTTTGCCTCTGTTGGATCCAAGATCATGAGTACTTTCGTGGCTTTCCTGACGACCAAAGACTCAAGTGACGGTCCTTTGCTTCATGAGCTACAAGCCTTGGAGAATCATCTCAAGTCTCACGATGGTCCTTTTATAGCCGGGGAAAAGGTCAGCGCGGTGGATCTAAGCTTAGCACCAAAGCTTTACCATCTGGAGGTCGCTCTTGGCCACTTCAAAAGCTGGTCTATCCCTGGGAGCTTGACCCATGTTCATAACTACATGCATGCTTTGTTCTCCCTCCACTCCTTTGAGAAAACAAAGGCTGAGGAGAAGTATGTGATCGCGGGATGGGCTCCCAAGGTCCACTACTAAAACTACTATTTCCATCTGTTCCGCACCACTATGAGATTAACTGGTGTGGTGTTGTGTTTCATGGTTTATCTTCTCTACCAGTCAAATAATGAATGTTGACCTATTATGCTTTGTATTGTATCAATCAAACCATATTAATGTTAATAAGGCATTCTGACATACATTATTCCAATTTATACTTAATATATTATTTTGTTTTAAAATTTTAAGAAATTTTAAATAGATATAGATTTATAAAAAATGAGTTTCTGAATACGAACCTTAAAGATTTGACCCAAACCCAATCAACCTAAATTTATAAATACCCAAACCCAATCAACCTAAATTTATAAATATTCAAATGGAGCTTAAATCTTTAATCTAAAATGTAGCTTAAATCTTTAATCTCCAAAACCTGAATCAGATCCGAACCTACAATCGTCCATCCTATTTGATAAGTTTTATGTGCTTCCAACTTAAAACCAATTGGTGTGGATTGGCACGAGTCCCTTATATATTACTCAAATCTCTTTCATATTTTCGATTCAATAGCCTCCCTAATGGTGCGTATAACCATTAATCTCGCAAAATCCATCATACCCTCTCCGAAATCATGCTTTATTTTCTAGCGATCTTGGCGGAACTGAGCCTTCTGTGGACCATCAACTAATGAGATGATCGGGCCACTGTCTGGGCCAGATTAATGAGTCAGAGTATTAGGTCCGCTCTGATACCATGATAAGTTATCTCAAGGGTTTGTTATGGACTTACAACTTAAAACCAATCGGTGATTAGTGGATTGACCCTAACCTTCGGAACTTTAGAACATTTATACTCGGTCGAGCGAGTTTAATACGATTTGACCCAAACCCAGTCAACCAAAATTTATAAATATTCAAGTGGAGCTTAAATATTTCATCCCAAAAATTTGAAACCCGAAACCGAATAGATCCAAATAGCTACCCGAACACCCATCTTACTCCAATAGTATTTTGGATCTTACTCATTTTCTGTCTTTTGAAAACATCTAAAACTTGATTATGGAGAACTTAAATAGACAAATACATTTATAAGCCGAAAACTATGTCACTACGCTTTGCTGCTTTTGGCATATACATGTTGTTTAATTTACTCGCATGAAACGAAAGCCACCTCACGTCGTGCTATTTTCGGTGTAACCTTAACGGTGGATCTTTAAATAAAACCAAACTATTTAAATTTAGGGCACAATCCAACAAAAGTAGTACAACACGTAAAAATCGTTGCAACTTTAGACAGCTTAAATAATCTGATTATGACCTTTTCTTAAACCATTCTTTTGTTTTAAATATTGAAAAGAAGAACGGATGGCGAAAACATGGGTAGCTGTGGTGTTATCCGTGATGCTACTCGTTTCCATAAACTCGGTGGCAATTTGGGCTGAGGAGGAACAGCCTACGATTGGGACGAGGATAGACTCAGCCGTGACAGGCGTCACCAATGCATTCAATGAACACGGTGGCCCAGACGCCGTTGAAACCGTATCTTCCACAGCAAAGTCCGTTTACGGATGGTTTGGTGATAAAGCCAAGTATGTCTATGATTCTTTATAATATCTATAATACGTTAGGTACTCTTAGGTTAAGTGATATTTTGAATATGAAAAAAAAAAGAAGAAAAAAAAAAGATATTAGTGAATATGTTTTTGCTACACCGTAGTTCTTATTTTCTTAGAATACATACATAACATAAGAATACATTTATGTCTCCTATGTTAAACATTATCTGAACATTTATATTATCCTTAATCTCATATGATTTAAAAGAGAGAAATTAATAACAAACACTGTATATGGTTTGTCCTAATATGTGTTTTTTTTTATAATTAGTATGTTTGTTTTTAATTTGTTGCATGCATAATCATGCACTCATTATCAATCTTCTTTATTTTTGTAGGGAAATGGGAATTCATTTCTAAAAGGAGGAATAAGGAAAGGTGAACTTATAGATGTGGTATCAATCAAAACAAAAAAAAAGCTTGACCTATCTGTAATTGATTTTATCTATTTTATCTTCATTCTTCAATGCATTAATATGTAAATGTAACCCAATATCTTTAAACAAAATGTTATCACGTCAATCTCGGATGCAAGTATGATCATTACATATAGATTGATCATCTTACCAGTTGCACCACTGAAAGTACTTCATGATCCCTCTGTTTTTGTCCTGGACTATTGGGCATTCTCCAAAATCCAAATTGTTTCGGCTTTCTTTATTAAACGCCAAAGTCAGAGAGTCTTATAGTAATCCAACAAACAAAATTGGATTAATTATTATTATACGCATCCAAGATTAGTGTTGTTTTCAGTGAGTTATCTTGTTTTACAAGGCGAGAGCAAATGTTAAACCATTGTAAGATTTAGGGTTATTTGTTTGCTTATTAGTGGGACTACATATTTATCTCTGATGCCTCCAGTTTTGTTTACCGACCAAACCAGATGAAGCAATCTCTTGACACCGAACGATCCCAGCCGCTCCACCATAAGACAACCATCTCTCACTTCCTTTGTTCATGTTCCACCGCACTCTATGCATCGCCACCATTTTAGGTGGAAACGTTTCCGCTTTCACAGAACTGCTACTGTTGCTTGCTTCTTTTCTTCTTCTTTCTTCTTCATCGCCATCTTCTTTAACACAAACCAGTGCTCCTCTGTTATCTTCCTCCTCTATTGTGTTGTTCTTCCCTTTCTTAGCCTTTGATCTTGACCCTTTGTTGCTAGTTCCCTCCGTTTCAGACTCTAAACCCGGATCCTCATCGTGTGCAAAAGCTGTAGAATTGTGAAATAATTCATTGGACTACATGTAACTTCTGTCGTATAAGTTTTAAACTTACCTAGAGGCTGAGCGTCTGAAACAGGAGATGTGTATCTGTTAGGAGATTCGTTCAAGAGACTCCGAAGACATCTCTGTTTTTCACCATTCTCACTAACTGGTTTCTTCAAGAAGATCGGTACGTTAGGCACTGGACTGTGCACTGTAAAGGTGGAATCGTTCATCGTCAATCGTCCACAGAGGAAGTGAGGAGTTCGGTTTCTCGAGTCTTTTTCCACTGCTTTGGTCGTAAGCTGTAAAAGCACAACAAGACAGAGAAAAATCTTTTATTTTTTGAACAGAGAAAAATCTTTAAAACATATAAACCAAAAAGAAAAATCAATGACTTTATAACCGACCTGGAAATGGAAAACGGACCCATCTGCAGTGCAATAAGCTGCCATGCCTGATGAAGTTGAATATCATTCAGTGTCACAGTAGTGCTTTATGTATTAAGATGATTGTGTTACAACTGAATTTAAAGCACAAATACATTCAAAGGATATACCTGTGAGCCGGGATACTTGAATACTCCAGATGGGAAAAGACGAGCAGTTATAAACGCTCAACCCTTGCTGTTTTGTGTTAGGATAAGGCCTTCCGGTTGATGGAACATCATACGCAATCTTAACCAAGCTTAGGATCCTCATTGTGCCATCGTCAAAGGACAATAACACACATCTGCAGAAGAAATTTGAAAAACCAAGTTGGTCTAATCAGGACTCTCAAAGTCTAATCAACTGAGGATAGAGAAACAATTGGTACTTTGGGTCTTGTAACCAATCGAGGCTGTAAATAAATCTTGGTACAGGGTGCAGATCCCATAAAGGACGGAATGGATCACTACAGAAAAAGCAAGTAATAAGTTATGGTATGTAGTAACGCAAAAGAAAAATTAAAACTCAAAACATCGAAACTTGAAGAAAAGCTATGTAGCTGATATTTATGAAGTTTACCGTAAGTCCCAAAATTTTAGACCTCCATGTCCAGCAGTAGCTACTACGTTTGAACTTTCCTGATCACTGGAAAGTTTTCAGAAATTACATTTAATAATAAGTGAATCCTCTAACAGAAGGAAAGAGGTACATTAGTTTTTTAATTGAAGCCAGTGACAAAGCCAAATTGCTGTGATTTAATGTCACTGACCTTTCACTAGGAGCCCATGCAACTGCCCTAATAGGAGTTGTATCTGCGCTGAAGAAAAGTAAAGGTCTTGTATCTGCACAAAAAATTAAAAAGCAAATGTGAAATCAACAGATCACTCTCTAGCCACAATGTGAAAACAAATTATCTGACATAGAGAAAAACATATCAGGTCGTAATACCTTGTGAAGATTTGGTTGTAGAAAATTTCCAGAGAGCAACCTTGTGCAAGAGATCAATTACATTTTCACGCATTAAAGAAAAACATAATCATATGATGGAAATGGCAGTATGAAAGTAATTTGTTAATTACCGTGCCATCGTGGCAACCAGCGAGTAAGAAATCAGGGTTCCTCAAAGTCGACCATTCAACTGTTAAAGGGATGCTGTACGATAATAGATGAGCACCATATCAGGAGAACAGAGACAGATATTGAGGAGGTATCAATAATAAAAGCAAAAATTAATTTATGTACAACTCTGAGAACACAAAACTGGTAAATGTTAGACATCTACTAACCTCTGTGTATCACCACACTTCAAGTCTGAACATTTGAAAACGGGAGCCAGTTTCACAAAACGAGGATCAGTCGCATCTTTTTTTGAAGATAAATATACAGCCGATACTGCCTGAGGCATTGGTACATCCCACCTGCATAAAGTTGTTCATCATTCCGCATAGTACATGCAACCTAGTTAAAGGTACTAACATTGTTGCATATTGCAAATATGATAACACCAACTATACCAGCAGAGTAAATGAAAGAGAAGTAGCTGACTTACACTTCCAGAGATCCATTCCCCAGCAAGACAGCTAAATATCCCATTCTATGCTTATTAACAGAATCATCTGCATATGGGGGACGCCATTTCATATCCCAGGCAACTTTTCCATTGTGTGCCAGGCATAAGACAACCCTTGGAAGAGCAATGTCTTCAGAGATATCCGAGGATGTTCCCCCTGGAACGTTTCCAACAGCTTCACTATCTTCTGACACCACGGGTTCGCAAGTTTCTTCAGCTCGTTGGTGTTTTTGTCTCTTTCTCCGTACGGGAAGTTTGATATTTGCGCTTTCTGAAGGCAACCCTTTTCCTGAGCTTTCATTGTTGGTTTTAGCTTTTGTTACTGAAGCTTCTCGTAGAACCCGAGGAGGAGTTGCGGGAACAACTGCTTCTTCCGGATATCGAACAGACAAAGCTTCAACGTATAGAACGTCACCATCAAGCTCAATAGGAGGCTCAGCAGTAGTCTTCTTTCTAGGTCTTCCTTTTGGCTTCTTAGGCTCTGTTGCTGTCTCTATTGGATGCTTTCTGGGCCTGCCTCTCGGCTTTTTAGGCTCTGTATTGTTATTATTACTTTCATCGGATGGTTTCTTCTGAGACTTTCCAGACAACTTCTGTTTCTTCCCTGATATATAGGTGCTATCGTTCTCGCATGTGGCATTAGTAATGCACCATATCTGAATAATGCCTCTACCTGAAAGTCGAACGCCTATCTTGTGACTGTACGATTCAGGCGGATGAGTAGCCACAGCTAGAAACTGCAATGGTAAAAACTTACAACAATGAAAACCAAATATTTTCATTTCAACCAAGCATAAAAAACAGAAGATATGACCTGATCACCTCACATTTTGCCCGAGCATCTGGGTTTTCATGAACTCTGGGACACCACTCTAATGCCCAAACAGATCCTCCAACATGCATGATAAAATCTTTGCTGCAGAGGCGAATAAATCATTACATAAACAATCCTGATTCATGACTAAAAAGTAAAAACCGGTATGAACAAAGACAAGAGCAGATATATCACACAAACAAGCACTGCCAGTATGCTGTCTAGCTAATTACCAACTTAGACCTGGTTCATACCCGCTTGACTCAATCACAAAACTTCATAAGTGACATCATCATTTTGAACATGAGAAGGGAGAAACCTATGATCATTTCCCATGGTCAAGAACTATTGTATGCCTTCTCAAATGTTGATGCATGAGTTTTGCTACCAAACAGAACCAGTAAAGATTTAATAATCAAAGCTAATAATATTAACCTTAATTTTATTACCTAGGTTCGCCAAGTGATGATGATTCATCGTCATCTATCTTAACCTGCGCCAATAATAGTACAGAGGATTAAAAAAAAATACAGTAATGTTGAAGCAATTTAAGAAGTAACGGCGGGTAAGAAGAATCAAGGTTAAAAAAAATCTTGTAGTGTAAAAATAAGAAACACCTTAGGAGCTCGTGCTGAAGAAAAGTGAGGCAAAGTCTGACTCTTGACGTCCTTCGGTTCACAGCTTTTTGCAGCCTCATCATCATAGAACCCAAAACGTTTTGGTTCATAACTTAAATGCCTCCATTCCCTAGAGATGAGACTAGATTTGTGAGTATTAAAATCAACGAGTAGAGTTATTAGTAACTCAATTAACAATGCAATTCACAAATGGTTAAGAAGAGTTGAATAAGGACAAAGGTAGTATTTTTCCAAACGAAAGCCTATACGCTTGGTTTGTGTTTGTACGAGTGTTAGTAACTCAATTAAAATTCGAAGACAGATGTTTGGAATAAAGATCTTAACCACTTAAAAGTATAGTGTTTTTTTTCTCGATACAAAACTAGTCTATGAATGCATGCAGCATGCATAATTGAAATTGAACTGCTCTTAACTGACCTCAAGAATGTAACTGAAGATGACAGTCTCTTGATATCAGTCTTGTCAATATCAGTACGACCTTCACCGCAGAGATCAGTGATCAAGTCCACTGCCTTCAAATGATTCTCAACAGAGTAATCAAACACTGAAATGCTACATCCTTCTTCACCACTCCTTGAAGGCTCTTCTTCACTCATCGATCCGTTTTTTTCACTGTTTCAAACTCCTTCATACAACATAAGCAGAGATCATCACCCGTTAGTGCGGAGCAAGAATTGACAAGAGAATTTTCAATTCTGAGAAAGCAGATACAGAGAAGAGCTAAAAAAAGCTTAGCAACAATGGAATTGCATCTGAACGGAACTTGGACGAACAGAACTTACCGGCGAAAGTAACCACGGCTTTTTTCCTCGCGTCCACAGATCGACGCCTCATACTGACGGCTTAGTTTTTTTAATAGAGAATGGGCTGTTAATGGGCCTTCAGGTTTTACCGCCCCAAAAATATTCATTGTTCAAATTAACAAACCCACCCCACCCCACCCCACCCCACCCCAAAAAAAAAAAGATAGTCTTGGTCATTGAGTTTCGGGAAACCCAAGCTCCACGTCCTCTTCGCATAGCAGCTGACCATGCATTAGCCATTGTTGCATTTGAACCAAGACATGGCTGGGTGCCGCCGTGGCGGAATCCCATTTCTTGATCACCACACTCTCTTGAATATCATCTACCATATGCATTTAATTTCACCGTCCAACTCCTGAGCCAAAAACACGAAATAGACTTCTTCCTTCACATTCCTCAATATATCGTCTACCATCTGCATTTCACTTTGGTGATTTATTATCAAATAATAATAACAACTATTATCCACAAATTTAGTGTTTGCACGTATTAGCATAATAACCAATCACAAAGCTGTAAAAAATATTGAGAAATATTTGTATCCATTTTTCATGATCTGTTTAAGCTTTTAAGGTAATAAATAACGAATCTAATATTACAATAAATATGATACTTGACACTTCATAATTCATTCTTGATTCCTCGTTACAAGTATCTTGTTACCTGCCTTAATCATGACGTATACTCGTTTCCAAGAAGGTCGCAATGCAGGTATTAGGTATAGGGCAAGAAATAGACTTCTTCTCATTAATTTCGAGTAATAAGATCATGATAGCGATATCTTGCACTAGAAGACCCATTTTTTTCTTTATTGACTGACTTACAAAGCCATTTGCCTAGTGGGCGAATTGTTTTTTGCTTATTGGTTGCTTGCCTTCAACATCAAAGTCAGCGGTTTTTTTCATATTTTTCTTTGAGCGGTAAAAGAATATAGCTTATAATGGAACTAATTGTAACTTTCAGAATCATTTATATTGTTCGAGCTCAATTTTTTTTAGAATTTAGGGTTAGATTAGAAATCGAACAGAGAAGGAGAACTTAAGCTACACTGTCTAAATTTTTTTTTTTCTCGTGGGTTTACAACAGTACAACGACTTGATCAACACGCAAACTTTGTGACTTTTTGGACGAGTGATAAATGTGAAGTGTTGGTTGATGTGTGTGAGAGAGTGAGAGTTGATAGAAGAAAATTCAAAGTGTTTCTTTTCTACCGTGATTGCGAGACTCGGAAAAAAACTGTTGCCGACACAGCACCCAAACTTGTCCTATAATATCTCCCAAGTTCTTATGAAAATCGAAACAGTTTGAAGTTGTTTAGCCTGTGTTGCAAGAAACCGGAGCTTTCCTCTAAGAGAAGCAACAATTATGAGGTGCTATATCAATTATACTTTCTCGATTCTTCTCTCTTTTTTACTCATGCCCATTCTTGATTCAAAATTTCACACTCTCCCGAGCTGGTGTCAAACCAAATGTGGGAATATAAATATTCCATACCCCTTTGGAATCCAAGAAGGTTGCTATCTCAATGAATGGTACAAAATCACATGCAGAAACGCTACTTCTCCGTTCCTCTTCAAGATGGGCAAGGAAGTTGTCAGGATCTCTTCGCCAAACGAAGACTCTGTTTCTTTTAGATCTCCGTCAACCGGGTCATTTGGATCAATTCGTGTCAAAAACCCGATAACATCCGTTGGATGTTCTAGAGATGGAAAAGAGTCTGATTCGGCTTTGAATTTGACGGGCAGCCCTTTTTTCTTTGGGAGAGGAAACACCCTTGTAGCATTTGGTTGCAACAGCAAGGCGTCGTTGACTAACATCGAGCCGAGCATGGTGGGATGCGAGCTGAACTGTACTGCAAGCAAAGTTACGCGCTACCTAGGAAAACCGTCCCTTTTTTGGACAAAACTGGGTGTTCTAACGATGGCTTTACATATAATACTATCCCTCCAGACTGTGGAAATAACAAAGGGGAAGGGGAAGGTGGAGGAAGCTGTGATGGTAACGGATGTTGCAGTGCTAATCTTTCGTATAAAGAGGTTTACCAGGTGGTAGGTGTCAGAATAGAGAGCTTTGATCATAGAAACTCGGCAAGCGTGAAATGCAGAGTCGCTTTCTTAACAGATGAAGACTACACCATATCCGAACCACAAAGCATTTTCGCTCAAGGGTATGCTACAATTACGATAGAATGGGTCATTCAGACGAATACTCTTTCCTTCTTGAACTCGTTAAGCTGCAAAAACACAAAAGAGTACGGGAATCTTTCATCAACAAGTTGCGTATGCGAAAATTTCACCATTTAATTCTGGGACACGTTATGCAAACTGTCAATGCAGCCAAGGTTATACAGGCGACCCATACCTCTTTAACGATTGCAAAGGTTAGTAAATTGTTTCTCAACTCTTTTCTTTGTGTGTATGTGTAAACAGCTTGTTAAATTAGGATTACAAGTTCTCCATGTACTTAGTGTAATTAGATTCTAATGATTTTTCTTATGCCTTATCCAGATTTTAATGAGTGTCTACAAATTGATTCTTACTGTGAAAGAACCGAAATTTGTGTGAATAAGATCGGACATTACAAATGCTTGCCTGATAAGACTGTACCAATAATGATAGGTAAGTCACTGGATGTATCTTCTGCTTCAGTTAACAATTAACAGCTTATAAACAAACAAATGACGACTTAACATACCATCTTTCGCTGCTGTTTCCAGGAATAGGTGTAGGTTTTGGTAGTTTATTCCTAGTTGCTGAGAAAGTATCTTAAGAAGAGAAAGGTGACTCAGAGGAAAAATAATTTCTTCAAACGCAACGGAGGACTATTTCTGCAACAACAACTCAATACAAGAGAAGGTAACGTTGAGAAGACACGAATATTTAGCTCAAGAGAGCTTGAAAAAGCCACTGAAAACTTTAGCGAAAGCAGAATTCTTGGACAAGGTGGTCAAGGCACTGTGTACAAAGGAATGCTGGTAGATGGTCGAACGGTTGCCGTAAGAAAATCCCAAGTTGTGGATGAAGACAAACTAGAGGAGTTCATCAACGAAATCGTCATTCTCTCTCAAGTCAACCATAGACATGTCGTCAAACTCTTGGGATGTTGTCTTGAGACAGAAGTTCCTGTTCTGGTTTACGAGTTTATCCCCAATGGTAACCTTTTCCAGCACATCCATGAAGAATCTGATGACTACACAATGATATGGGGAGTGCGCTTGCGCATAGCAGTTGATATCGCAGGAGCTATTTCGTATCTGCACTCTGCTGCATGTTCTCCTGTTTATCACAGAGATGTCAAGTCAACAAACATAATGCTAGACGAGAAGTATCGAGCCAAGGTATCTGACTTCGGTACTTCAAGATCAGTAACGGTAGATCATACTCACTGGACAACCGTTATTTCAGGCACGGTTGGATACGTGGATCCAGAGTACTACGGTTCCAGCCAGTATACCGACAAGAGTGATGTTTATAGCTTTGGAGTCATCCTCGCTGAGCTTATCACATGAGAGAAGCCTGTAATAACCCTTTCGGGTTCTCAAGAAATAAGAGGTTTGGCGGATCATTTCAGATCTGCCATGAAAGAGAACAAGTTCTTTGATATCATGGATGCTCGAATAAGAGACGCATGCGCAGAACAAGTGATGGCAGTGGCAAATCTAGCAAGGAGATGTCTGAATTCCAAAGGAAAGAAGCGGCCATATATGAAGGAAGTGTTTACCGAGTTAGAGAGGATATCTTCATCTCCAGAGAATGCATTGGTACAGATTGAAAATGAAGACGGTTATGATGAAGAGGAAGAAGGAATGAATATGATAGAGATCGCTGATTCATGGACCGTTGGTGTTACCGCTCCAGCCTTCAGTACTGTCGCTTCGGCTTCCTCTGCAGATGTTGAACCATTGTTTCCTCGTGCTACATGGTGAGGTCTGAAAAAGGGAAGGTAATTCTGAATAAAATTGATGCTAAGATTTGATATATGTGGTAATTTAGATGTTGTTGTTTTTGTGTGTTGTCATTCTTCTCCTTAAACACCTGTTCCTGTATGTAATATTTTCATTCTAGTGTTTGTTAATAAATGTATTACTACATATACCACTACTAACTAAAATCATGTTAGAGAGCATGAAGTGAACTTTCTACGTTATTGAACACAACCTATAAGGCTACAACCTCGTACTCTAAAAGGCTTATAATCAAACTCTTGTCAATTTCTCATAACTGCAATTTTACAGCTTTTAGGCTTTTCCACTTTATGATGATCGTCCTCCATAAGTTTCAATCTACATAAAACAGTACACGAATCCTTATTTCCCAAGATCTAGGATATAAAGTGTACAAGGTTTTCTTGGCATCTGTCGTTAAGAGAATGAAGCAAAGCAAAAAGATCCGAATGACCTCATATATATAAAGAGGCCAACTTGCTCATTTCAGATGGCCACTAAGTACCTGACACGGAAAAGGGATAATTTTAGGCGTGCATGCAACTAAGGACCAAAACTCATCGTATCATATGAAATTTTGACCTCGAGAGAGGCTAATGATTAAAGGAAATTAGAGGAACCACTCATCAATCATACTACAGTAATTACCAAAAACCATACGATTGGAAGATAGTGTACGCAAATCAATAAGATACAGAGACCAACCTCTTTGCAACTCTTCAGCATTTTTGCATTCAGATTCTATCTCCAACTTGGAAGGAGCCTGCTTCCTCGAAACATTGATAGAGTGGAGAAAAGCTTTGCTTTGATGGCACAACAACAACTGAAAAAACGATTCTTGGAAAATATCCATCACTTTTGAATATCTTGAGGTTCAAAGCCCCAACCATCAGCGTAGCTTACAATAAGTATTAGCACACCCCACAGACCCATCAAAATAAAAACTGATTGGGGCTGTTCGTTTCTCCATTTATCATCTCCATCCAGCTGCTCCATCCATATGATCCATCCAAGTGATCAATCCAGATTTTAGGACATGTTCGTTTTTCCATTTAGATGAGTCATCTCGATGGATTTTATGCTTGTTTTTTTATTTATATTTCAATCCAGATGTTTGATATTAGTTTTAACTATACTAACTTTTATTATTTAGTATAAAATATATTTACACTGAAATTATTTTAAAATTAGCATTTCACATTTACAAATTTTTATTTCATACAAATTTATTTATTTTTATTAGATTTGTATTAAAATTTAACTACTACTATAACTTTTCATAAAATTCAAAATAGAAATTCAAATTTGAATAAACTTCCAAACAACTCAAAGTAGAAACTCAAAGCGCAAACTCAAATTTTATAAAACTAAAATTTAAAAGATGAAAGCAATGGTAAGATTTTGGCGAGAAAACGTATTTTACGGTTTTGGCGAGAAAGCATGGTTTTACTGTTTTGACAAGAAACCGCGTTTTGTGGTTTTGGCGAGAAACCACGAGAAACCGTGTTTTGCGGTTTTGGCGAGAAAACACATTTTTCGGTTTTGGCGAGATAACGCGCTTTTGCGATTTTGGTGAGAAAACGCGCTTTTGCGGTTTTGGCGGCAAAACGCGCTTTCGCGGTTTTGGCGGGAAAACATGATTTCGCGGTTTTGGCGGGAAAACACGAATTCGCGGTTTTGGCGGGAAAACACGATTTCGCGGTTTTGGCGGGAAGAAATGTTTTTGTGATTTTGGCGGGAAAATATGTCTTATCAGTTTTGGCATGAAACTATTTTTTACGGTTTTAGCAGAAAACATGCTTTTGCGATTTTAGCAGGAAAACGCATTTTAACAGTTTTGGCGGAAAAACGCGCTTTTACTGTTTTGGCAAGAAAACACGCTTTTGCGGTTTTGGCGGGAAAACGCGTTTTTGTGATTTTGGCGGAAAAAATGTGTTTTTGCGGTTTTGGCGAAAAATCACGTTTTACGGTTTTGGCGGGAAAACGCGTTTTTGCAGTTTTGGCGGAAAAACACATTTTTGCAGTTTTGGCAGAAAATTGTGTTTTGTGGTTCTGGCGGAAAATTGTGTTTTATAGTTTTGGTGGTTTTGTCGTTTTTCATAAGTGATAAAATGATATTAGGTTTGAGTTTGTAATTTGTTAATTACATGGTTTATACCATTTTGACAAACTCATCTCCATCCAGTTGATCCAATTTGGATTAGCCAGCTGATTTTCAAAATTAAGCCTAAATTTTTAAAACTCATTCAGATGAGTCATTCAGATGAGTCATCTAGATGACTTGAACTTTTAATGTCTAAACGAACAAAACTCTCGTCTTCGTACAGATGGCTCCTTAAGCCAACACTTGAGATCATTAACGTATGTTTAATCATAGCTGCATATATAACAAAAGTCAACCCGAACTGAACAAGTATGTTAGCTTGCGAAATTTATGGAGAATAGTATTCTGCAAACTTGTCAACTGTGAGAGTGAGTGCGACCTAAATGATTGAATTAGAGTAACAGAACTGTATTCTGCAAACGTATTCTGATATTATGCAATATAAGTACTGGAAAACACAAAATAAACCTCATTTAACCATATATGCAATGATTTTAGATCGTGAATCGCCAAGTCCTGAAGCCACTAGACCGAGCTTTTACCCATGGTTCTTAACTTCTTCCATATGCATTCTGTTTTCGTAAAGAAAAAAAAAGAAGGCTGATTAAAACATCATTACCATGAACAGATCGATCGCAAATCGGATCTAAGAATCAACGTTACCTGAATCGAGACGAGTCAAAGCCCAAACCCTAACAAGAGAAGTGAACCATCGTGTTCAAACAAGGAGATTCTAATGATAATGAGAGAAACGAAGGAAGATAAGAATATTAATCGGAACTCTAAACCAACTCAAATGATGAAGAATCGATCAGCGCGGGAGATTTAGGTTAAGATCAGAGGGAGAAGTCGCCTCTGCTTTCTATATATACAAGATATCAGAGAGATCCTACGGTTGTTAATTGTTAGTGTGTAAATTAATCAACGGTGCAGACGCAACAAGAAAAGGCGGTTACTGTGTTCGCGCGTTATTTAATGTGTCAAGCTTCACTAATTCTTGAAAGACACGGCTCCTATTCTCTAAATAAAAGATTTTTTTAAAAACAATTGTGATAACATATAGGATTCAATTCCTAATATACATAATCCTTGAGAATATAACTTCCTTAATTTATTTTCAGTAACTAGTTTGGAACAGATTTGAAAATAGATTGCTTATAATTCATAGACAACAATTTCGTTGCTACATTTTAAAATAGTTAAAATAAGCTGTAATACGTTAGAACTCTTCAACAACGATGATACATTTAAGAAAACAACATTTTTATTCGTCATTTTACAGTCGATAAATATTGTAATGTTGCAAAATGTTAAAACCATTTAATAAACAAACATAAATATAAAAAACTCACCCGGTACATGCCCGCATGTTATCATCTAGTCTATTATATTAAAAGTAAAGTACAAAATAATATTTTCTAATTTTAAGTGATTTCTTACATATTTTCATTCTTTTTGAACTAATTCTAACTAATTCAATTATTGTCTTTTTTAATTAATTCGACTTCATTAATTACAAACTTACAAAACATAACTATTATATCTTTTACATTTATTTTTCACATTTCCAAACTACTTCATTAATTGCATTTACTATAACTAGAGGTTGGCCCGCCCTACGGGCGGGTGGGTTTACACTGAAACTATTTTATACTAAATTATATTTTAGTTTTATAAAATATTTAAAATTTTACTTTATACTGAAATTAATAAATATAATCTATTTTATTCTAAAATTATATTATAAATTTAATTAAATTTTGTTGGTTTAAGTTGAAAAAACTACTAACAATATTTTTAATAGAAAACACAAAATTATTAAATTAAAAATTAATATTTTAATATTTGATTTCTATTTCAATTTGATATAGTTTAAAAAATCTAAAATAAGAATAACTACTATTTTTTATTCTAAAAATATCAGATTTTAATATTATTATAATAACTATTTTTCACGATAATAAATTAATATACCCACTTCCAAACTAAATCATTTGAAAAACAAATGTAATGTGATACAATTATAAAATTTTATATTTTAAAGTAATATAGAAATAGATTCAGTAATGTCATAATTAATAATTAGTATATATTATATAACAAAAAACGTGGTGTAGAATATATGTGTGTCTCAGTTTATATTAGATTTTCCATTTATAATGAATTTCTTTAATTTTTAGTGTTTTACTAATTATTTTTTGTAAAATATTTTAGCATTTGGTGTAAAATATAGTGTTTTAATTTTGCATTTGTATTGGTGTGATTTGTAATAAATTTATTGTTATAAACATTTTTCACAATGATTTTTTTAGTTATTTCATTTCCATAGTGATGTGTTCATGTTGTTAATACAAACAAATCATAATCATCTACTACGGTTGACATTTATCCATTGAAAAGTTAAACTAAAAGTAATGTATGTTTTTTAATTATTATAATAATCAGTTAGTTTAATTTTTTTTTCATAGTAGAAAGATTGGTTTTTAGAATGTTAAAGAGAATATCAGTAACATCAACTAAATGAGGATTGCGTTACGAAGCCAAATTTACAAAATTAATGTAATTTAAGTTTACCGTTACGACTTCAACAATGTTAGATCGCTGGAAGCTAGTAGGAGTAAGGCAATGTGCGGTCAGACCAATTCATTGATTGGATGTCAAATTAGTAGACCGACGATTATAAACAAAGTTGTAAGGTTTTGAGAGTACACAAGATTTTGGGGACTGTAGACCTTACTATTGATGTTTAGTATAGTGACATGTTAATTCTCATTCTATTTTTTTATTTGTGTCTCGCTTAATTCAAATATATTTGTATTTTATGTTTTTATTTCATGATTAGTGGTAAGTTCACTTTCACATTATGACTTAGGTTTTTACATAATATATTTTGCAGATTTTGGTTTCATTTTTTTTTAAATCAACATTTGAATGTATGGTCTGAAAAATTCTATTTCATATATTCCATATCTTCTGATGCTGTATCCATTTGTCCACAATGGGAAGTTGTTATTGGGTAACTGTCAACCCCTTGAAACTTTTAGATCATTTGGATTTGTACTATGTATATTACATATTGTTATCTTTTGATAAATGCAACTCCGTATAATTCTTTGAAATCAGTAAACTTATAACTTCAGTCGTTTGAAAAATTTTTCCAATCTTTTGTAAATGATTTTCCCATGAAGGATGAATAAATTTGAAATTTCATAAAAAAAAAAAATTTCCCCAATCTAAATGTGTTTTTAAGTGATAGTGTAAAGAAAAAAATAATGCAAGACATTCGTTTGAGCTTATTTAGTTTTAAATACACTGCAGAAACGTAATTTTTCTAGTGTACAAAAATCATATGCGAGAAGAGCAACAGCACCAGTAATGCTCACTTACTTTGTAAGACCTGAATCATTATCTTTGCCTAGGAAGCCGGAATGAGGGAGGTTGAAGATAGTTCGGTCAAATCTTCTGCAGTTAAGATGAGGATGCAATGTTACTGCAATTTGGTTGCATAAACTCCACGTAAGAGGGAATCTCCACATGTCCTCAAAGTTCCAAGATTTGAAAGGAAGAGATAAGAATGGATTGGATGAAGCGGAGAGATTTGGGGAGTTCGTCATCTTTATTTATAGGATATAGATTCTCGTTGCTACAAAAACTGCAACACAAAGAACACAATACAAATCAGCCTCAATCAAACGATGAAAAAAACCACAGTGAGAATATACACAAACAAAGAAACTAAGGTAAGAAACAGAATTGTAAAATGCAACAAATCTTTAGAAACAGCCACAGAAATCATAAAATAAAATGCAACATATCAACAAAATCAACAATTTTGCAAGAGACAGAGACAGAGATTAATATAGGCATATGTTAACCACATAAAATAAAATGACAAACTTAACTTACAAATACAATAGATCTAGTGGCCTCTGAAGGAAAGTAAGTGGTGAAGAAGCCATTCAGTTCGAGAAGGCTCGTTGCTAATACTTCTTCCTGAAAAAGGCAAAAATAGAAATTCTAACTAAAGCCTTGATACAAAAGGAGATAAAAGAAGACTTGAAGATATGGTTCATAGATAACATTTATACCTTCAGTGCTTCAGATCTTGAAGCTGCACCAACAGCAAGAACAGCTCTCGCACAGTCTGTCTAGCAGTTCTTACGGCTCTGAATCTCCTCTACACTGCTGCGTGAAGCTTAAGAAAGCTAGGAATGGTAACCACAAAATCCAACCTTCAAGTTTGATGCTTTAAACAATTATTCCAGCAAGAGAAGGCGTTTAACGTCATGTATAAAGCTTTGAAGTCAAAATCTAAAACTGATCAAAACGAAACCAACATAGGACAGTGTAGTTTGTTAAATGTTTACCACATAGGAAGTCAAAGTCAAGCATTCGTTGAACAGGAAGCTGATTATAGTTGTAGAACAAAGCTTGTATGGTCCGAGAGAACAGTTGTCCCGTTGCAATTTTGGGAAGAGTTCAAAAGGGGAAACTGTGAATCAAAACAGAAAAATGATCAGATCCAGAGTCTTAGTTAAACGAATAGACACCAGCAATGCAGACTACAACTATAGTAAAAGTGTTCCTCTTTCAATGTTGAAGACTCGAATCAAAGACAAAGTTGAATCAAAGACAAATTTGAAAAGTTAGCTACTTTACCCTAATCGAACTCGGCCCTCGAGAATATCTATTTAGAATCACCAACACGCAGATCTCATCATTGTTTACTACATTAACGAATCTAGAATTGCATAAAGTTTTAAACTTTACGCACTCTCCTCGTAGATATCGAAATTTTGGTGTCAAATCGGAATCAAGACAGATGTAAAAGCTAGGAAAGAGGGTGTGTGAGAAAGCTCAGAAAGGAGAACGGACCTAGCCCTTGGCGAATCTAATCACCCTCATGGCGATCTCAACTCCAATTTCATTGTCATCAGCTGATGTGCCTGTTTGTTTTGCTGTAATTCTCGGTGGTACGCATAGTTTCTTAGATATTATTTCATTTTGCATCTGTTTTATAGAGGGAAAACGGGAAGTCGAAGAAAAATCTATGATTTCTGTTTTGAAGAAGGCAATAATGGATGAAGTTAATGGAATAAAAACTTGGAACAGCTAAGAAGTGGGATGGAGAAAAACTGGAAAGACAACGAAAAGAGAGGAAGGAAGCCATTCTTCGGTTAGATTTTTTTTTTTGTTTAAGTGACATGGCACATTAAAACAATTTGATTGGTCTGAATTAATTTGTCGACGTGGCATGCTTCTCTGTTGAGCATATATTCCTTTTAATATTGTTAGATAATTCGACATAATTTATTTTATGTATTAACCATAATAATTTCACAGGTTTGAATGAAGTTACTCTATTTTGAGACAAGAATTTAAACCGATTCATTTTTTTTTTACATAATTAGTTAGACAAGGATTTATAGAGTGCATATCTGTTTTTCAGATATTAATTTTTTGAATTTTAAAATTAAACTTTATTCGGATATAATAATATTTCCGGACGGAGTTCGAATCATATTCTTAACAGGTCTGTGTAGGTTTACAGAAACTTAATATTAGACAAATAATTCATATGTTTAAAAAATTATTAAACAATTTATAAAAACTAAAAATTAGCACATGCACAGTTGCGCGGATCAAGCTCTAGTGTGTCCTCGAAAGAGGAGAACCACATATCTCATCTTTACTCGGTCCAACCACACTTAGTCACAGGTGGATGATGATAGTCCAAGACTTGTTCAAGAGTTATAGGTCTCCGATGAAATAAAGAAGACAACCAAGTCATTCATTAGCTACTTTTAAAATTACTTTATAGACTCTTTCATTCAACTAAGAAGATCCATGTTCCCTGGTCCGTCAGCTTTGTGTCTCGAGGAAACCGACAGCCTACGAAAAGAGTTACTTTTATTCCTTCCCTCAGGCTCTTTTTGTCAGACAGCAAAAAACACCAGAACAATAGCTCACATAAGCCATAAGGCATCAAAACATCCACGAGCAAATTGGGAGGAGACCAGCTACGATTGACCCCAAGCCCTGTTATAAGATGTCATATCAAGTAACAGTGGTCAAGTTTTTTATCTACCCAAGTTATAATCAATGGTCAAGTTTTTTATCCACCCAAGTTATAATCAATGGTCAAGCACCGATTAGTTTGCATTCACAACAAGTAACAATGGTCAAATACTCAAATGTTTTATCTTGCTATCCGCCTTAGTCATGGCGGATTCTCTTCTTTTATCAAAAGGAACGAGGCAGGTATTAGGTAGAAGGAAAAAAATAGATATGTATATCCAACGATAGGGAAGGACTACCACTAGTTATGCTCCAGTGTGGGCACTAGAAGACCCAATGTTTATTTCGAAGACTTAATAAACTTGCAACAACAAAATCATCAAAAAAGATTTAGGGGAATTTTAAATTTTGAGATATTCATCTTATGTTGAAAGTTTTGGTGACAGACTACCAATAGTTATACTCTTGAGTTTCTGACAAAGAAAAACTATAAAGTAAGAAAATATGTGCTTTTAAGTTTTTGCCACCTCTATTATTGTGAGCCTTGGTAGGGCATATGTTTGAAATAAAATGGTTGATGGCGTAGTTTTTGCTTAACAAAAACAACGCGGTTTGACTATTGACTATTGACTTAGGCGATCAGAAATTCGCCACTGGTTGATTCTATTTACTCTCGGACAAAAACTTTTACCGACACAGCAACCAAACTTGTCCTATAATATCTCCCAAGTTCCTATGAAACTATAAACAGTTTGATGTTGTTTAACCTGTGTTGCAAGTAACCACATCTTTCCTCTGAGCCCGCTTGCTTGTTAAGCAAGAAACAAATTCAATCTGTTAAGAGAAGCAGCATCATGAGGTGCTATAACAAGTACACTTTCTCCATTCTTATCTCTCTTCTACTCATGCCCATCCTTGATTCGAATGCCCACACTCTCCCGAGCTCGTGTCAAACCGAATGTGGAAATATAAGTATTCCTTACCCCTTTGGAATTCAAGAAGGTTGCTATCTTAACGAATGGTACAGAATCAAATGCAGAAACTCTACTTTTCCGTTCCTTATCAAGATTGGCATGGAAGTTGTGTTTATCCCTTTGCCAAATGAAGAATCTGAGTCTCTTGACTCTCTGCCATTCGGGACAATTCGTGTCAAAATCCCGATAGCATCGGTTAGATGTTCCAGAGATGGAAAAGAGTCTGGATCGGCTTTGAACTTGACGGGCAGCCCCTTTTACTTTGGGAGAGGAAATAGCCTCGTAGCGGCTGGTTGCAACAGCAAGTCGTCGTTGACTAACATCGAGCCGAGCATGGTGGGATGCGTGCTGAATTGCACTGCAAGCAAAGATACTTTACCTAGAAAAACCGTCCCATTTTTTGGCAGAACCGGGTGTCCTAACGATGGCTTGACCTATACTGAGTCTCTAGACTGTACAAATAACGAAAGGGAAGGTCAAAGAAGATGTGATGGTAACGGATGCTGCAGTGCTAGTCTATCTTATGGTGACGTTTACTGTGAAGATGAAGCAATAAGAAACAAGATGGTTGGTTAAGGTCTCAAGACAATGGAGATACCACTACAAGGGACAAGCATGTATGGTGGATTAAAGTCTCAAGACAATGGATTATTAGTTTATCATATCTCATCTACCATTTGTCATACTTGTAACCCTTATATATATGAGATGTTCCCATAAGCAAATCAATCAAGCAAATAAGATTCTCCTTATTTACTCTATCTCTCTCTACTTTCTAGATTAAACATCTCTCTCTCTTGTTCTTCACTATGTTCTTCAATTTCTAACATGGTATCAGAGCATCCAAGCTCTTGAACATCAAACTGCTTCCGCAAATTTACTCTATTCACCTTACTCTTTCACTTGTTTGGTTTACTTTCTTCATTTCTAGAGAACATATCTTGGCTTCCCTTGTTTTCTCTCTTGCCTAGCCTCAGAAATTCAAATTTCTCCTTGGCAAATTTTTTATTTTTTACCCGCTAGACAATAGCAAGCAAAGATGGAGCAGCACAAGCTAGTTAGGATTCCAGTCATCCTGAAAGGTCCTAACTACATTACCTAGTCGAGATTGACCAGGACAGCTCTTGGAGGAAGAGGTCTATGGGAGCACATCACCACAAGTGAGGCCCCAAGACAAATCACCCAAGGAGAAGATGGCAAGGAGGTTGTAGTGGTAGATGAAGGCAAATGGGGTCAGGAGGATCTCATGGTGCTGTCTATCTTGCAAGGCTCACTTGATACTCCTATCATGGAGTCTTACTCACATTGTGAGACTGCAAAGAAGCTATGGGATACCTTACACAAGGTATATGGCAACACTTCAAACCTCACCAGAATTTTTGAGGTTAAGAGGGCAATCAACAACTTACAGCAAGAGGAGATGGACTTCACCAAGCACCTTGGGAAGTACAGCCAGCTGTGGTCTGAACTTGAGATGCTGAGACCAAGTACCACTGATCCTAGTACACTAGAAGAGAGGCGTGAGCAAGACAAGGTCTTTGGATTACTTCTCACACTCAACCCAAGCTTCAATGATGTACTTAAACACATATTGAGAGCTAAAGAGCTTCCAAGCTATGATGATGTGTGTGCTCAACTTCGGAAGGAGCTAGGCTCAGATGGTCTCTTTGGTGGAAAAGGGGAACTGTCTATGGCAAACAAAGCTGAGAAGATGGAGAGTGCTTCAGTCAACAAAGCACACTTCAAACCAAGAAGAGGAGGAGACAAGTCTGTGACTTGTGAGCACTGCAAGAATCTAGGCCACTCCAAAACCAATTGTTGGATCCTCCATCCTCACCTCAGACCTGCTTCAACCAACAGATACAACCAGGCCAAAGCACATGAAGCAAGAGCTCATGAAACCACAGTACCAGGCTCCATGCGCATAGGAGAAGATGGAAGAGCTATGATCTCAACCACCCACACTGGTGGATCCACATCCCATGCCATGTCCCAGCCATCCCCTGATGATGCCTTCATCCGCAAGTCAGACATTGAAGCCCTTATCAAAGCTATCAATGCAAACTCTGGTAACATCAGTGTCAATGCTTTAAATTCTATTCACAGTGCTTCACATACTACTAGACCTTTGATCATCGATTCGGGAGCTTCTCATCATATGATTAGGGATGCTAGACTGATTAGTGATGTTAAACCTGCTCTAGGGAGTGTAGTGATTGCTAATGGTGATAGAATTCCAATTGAAGGAGTAGGAAACTTGAAACTGTTTGATAAGGAGTCTCAAGCTTTTTATATGCCTACTTTCACATCCAACTTATTATCTGTTAAGAGAGCAACCAATGATCTAAATTGCAATGTTATTTTCAGTCCTAATGATGTGTGCTTTCAGGATATTAAGACCAGGAAGATGCTGGGAAAGGGTGTGAGCAAGGGAGAGCTTTACTTGCTTGAAAACACCAAGCTTTCAAATTTATCTTGTGCTTTCAATTCTGCTTCTGTGTTAGCTAGTGATGTTTTATGGCATGCTAGATTAGGTCATCCTCATTATCGTGCCTTAGGACTGATGTTACCTAATCTATCTTTAAAGAGTGGAAGTTGTGAGGCTTGTATTCTTGGTAAACATCAGAGATCTGTTTTCCCTAATTCTAAGACTATTTATGAAAATTGCTTTGATCTTGTGCACTCTGATGTTTGGACAGCACCTTGTATGTCTAGGGAGAACCATAAATATTTTGTTACATTCATAGATGAAAAATCAAAATATACATGGCTCACCTTGATTCAAACTAAAGATAGAGTTTTAGAAGCTTTTATTAACTTCCAAAACTATGTATCTAACCATTTCAATTCCAAGATCAAAATTTTTAGGTCTGATAATGGCGGAGAATATACAAGCACTGCTTTCAAACATCACTTAGCAAATCATGGCATAATCCATCAAACAAGTTGCCCATACACACCACAACAAAATGGAGTTGCTGAAAGGAAGAATCGCCATCTTATGGAGGTTGCAAGGAGCATGATGTTCCATACCAATGTTCCAAAGAGGTTCTGGGGAGATGCTGTGGTCTCAGCATGTTATTTGATCAACAGGATCCCCACCAAAGTCCTCCAAGATAACTCTCCCTTTCAGGTATTAAACAAAATAAAACCTCCAATTGATCACTTGCGTGTTTTTGGGTGTGTGTGCTATGTCTTGATACCAGGGGAACAGAGAAACAAGCTTGAAGCCAAGAGTGTCAAAGGCATGTTCATAGGATATACTCATGCGCAGAAGGGGTACAAGTGCTACATACCTGAATCAAGAAGAGTTATGGTCTCAAGGGATGTTAAGTTTGTGGAATCAAAGGGATACTATGATGAGAAGAGTTGGGAAAGCCTTCAGGATCTCTCACAAGGATCTTCAGATAGGGCAAACAACTTGAGAATCATTCTGGAAAACCTAGGCATCAGCCAGCCTCAAACAAGTGGCGTACCGAGCACTTCACATATACCTCCAGTTGTGGATGAAGCTACATCAATTGAAGAAGCAGTCCATCCTGATCATGAGGGGGGAAACCAACCTAATTTGCAAGTTATCCATGAGGAAGCTATCCCTGAAGAAGATATCCATGACGAAGCTATCCACGAGGAAGCTATCCAAGAAGAAGCTATCCAAGAAGAAGTTGTTAATGATCAAGATGGAATGCAACAAGAAGTTCAACCATTAAGGAGGAGTACAAGGGTGAAGAAACCATCTCAGTGGATGGACACCAAAGTATACTTCAACAACAATGCAGTAGCTCATCCTATCCAAGCAACATGTTCTTTTGCGAGACTATCTGAAGAGCATGTAGTCTTCATCAGCAACCTAGATCAAGAGTATGTACCAAAGACTTATGAAGAAGCCATGAAGCATGAAGAGTGGAGAGCGTCAGTTGGGGATGAAGTTGGTGCCATGATCAAGAATGATACTTGGTATGAAACTGAGCTCCCCAAAGGAAAGAAAGCTGTTACAAGCCGTCTACTCTTCACCATCAAGTACCTTGCCAATGGGAAACCAGAAAGAAAGAAAACAAGGCTAGTTGCAAGAGGATACACCCAAGTCTATGGAGAAGACTATCTGGATACATTTGCACCAGTAGCTAAACTCCACACCATAAGAATTCTACTCTCATTGGCAGTGAACTTGGAATGGGATTTATGGCAGATGGATGTCAAAAATGCTTTTCTTCAAGGAGAGCTGGAGGATGAGGTTTACATGAGGCCACCTCCGGGTATGGAAGACATGGTCAAGCCAGGGAATGTCCTAAGGTTGAAGAAAGCAATATATGGGTTAAAACAGTCACCAAGGGCTTGGTACCACAAACTGAGTACAACTCTCAATGGAAGAGGGTTTGTAAAGTCAGAAGCTGATCATACACTCTTCACACTCACAAGCAAGCAAGGAATTGTGGTGATTCTTATTTATGTAGATGATATTATCATCACAGGAAGTGACAAGGAAGGTATTATCTCAACCAAAGTCTTTCTTAAGTCTACTTTTGATATTAAAGATTTGGGTGAGCTAAAGTACTTTCTAGGGATAGAAATATGCCGCTCTAAAGAGGGGCTTTTCTTATCTCAAAGGAAGTACACACTTGATCTTTTGAATGAGGCAGGAAATCTTGGAGCGAAAGTAGCCAAGACTCCACTAGAAGATGGGTATAAGGTGCTGCGTGAGGGGGAGATTGAAGACAAGCCCTATACTGACGTTAAACACTATAGAAGAATTGTAGGAAAGCTGATATACCTCACCATCACCAGGCCTGATGTATGCTTTGCAGTTAACCAAGTAAGCCAGAATATGCAAGCTCCCAAGATACACCATTGGAACATGGTTGAAAGGATCCTAAGATACCTAAGAGAGGCGCCAGGGCAAGGAGTGTGGATGGGATGCAACAAAAATACAGAGATAGTTGGGTATTGTGATGCTGATTGGGCAGGAGACAGAGTGGATAGGAGATCCACTACCGGCTATTGTACATTTATTGGAGGCAATCTTGTCACTTGGAAGAGCAAGAAACAGAAGATAGTGTCATGCTCAAGTGCTGAAGCTGAATATAGGGCAATGAGGAAGCTCACTAGTGAGTTGATTTGGATCAGAAACCTACTTCGAGACTTGGGTATAGAGACATCAACTCCAATCACCATGCATTGTGATAATCAAGCAGCAATACACATAGCTTCCAACAGTGTGTTCCATGAGAGGACTAAACATATTGAGGTGGATTGTCATAAAGTTAGGCAAGCAGTGGAACAAAGGATCATCTTACTCTGCTACACAAGAAGTGAGGATCAACTAGCTGACATCTTTACCAAGGCTGCAAGCACCAAGGTTTGCGAGTTCATACATTCCAAGTTAGGACTCGTAGATTTTTCATCACACTAATCCTCTTAGCCATGAAGTGTTCTACTCTTTTTCCTTGGCTTGGTTTTTATCCCATGAGGTTTTTCCAAGCTAAAGGTTTTAATGAGGGAATGCTTCATGGTTTTCAAGTTTGACCAGTCCCTATGGTCAAGCTTGAGGGGGAGTGTGAAGATGAAGCAATAAGAAACAAGATGGTTGGTTAAGGTCTCAAGACAATGGAGATACCACTACAAGGGACAAGCATGCATGGTTGGTTAAGGTCTCAAGACAATGGAGATGCCACTACAAGGGACAAGCATGCATGGTGGGTTAAGGTCTCAAGACAATGGAGATGCCACTACAAGGGACAAGCATGTATGGTGGATTAAAGTCTCAAGACAATGGATTATTAGTTTATCATATCTCATCTACCATTTGTCATACTTGTAACCCTTATATATATGGGATGTTCCCATAAGCAAATCAATCAAGCAAATAAGATTCTCCTTATTTACTCAATCTCTCTCTACTTTCTAGATTAAACATCTCTCTCTTGTTTTTCACTATGTTCTTCAATTTCTAACATTTACCAGGTGGTCGGTATCAGAATAGAGAGTTTTGGTAATGGAAACTCAACAAGCAGAGGAGAATGCAGAGTCGCTTTCTTAACAGATGAAGACTACACGTTCTGGAATGTAACCAAACCACAAAGATTTTTCGCTCAAGGGTATACTAAAGTTACGCTAGGATGGGTCATTCAGACGAAAAATCTTTCCGTCTTGAATTCGTTAAGCTGCAAAAACACAAAAGAGTTCGATAATCTTAGAATTGATGCTCAACGCACAACAAGTTGCATATGCGAAAATATCACCATTTCTGGGACTAGTTATGCAAGATGTATGTGCATCCCAGGTTATATAGGCAACCCATACCTCTTGAACGAATGCAAAGGTTAGTATATTGTTTCTCAACTCTTCCATGTTAAATTAGGAAAACAGATCTTCCACTGTAATTAATTCCAACGATCTTTCATATCACTTATCCAGATATTAACGAGTGTCTGCCAGCTGATTCTGTTGTAAGTCGCGGGTTCTGTAGCGAAGGCGACACTTGCGTGAATGTGGTTGGACATTACAAATGCGTGCGCGATAAGACTATACCAATATTGATAGGTGAGTCACTGGATGTCTCTTCGGTTTCTGTTAACACCTAAAAGCATATAACAAACAAATAACGACTTAACATACCAGTCTTTTTGTGCCGTTTTTAGGAGTAGGTGCAGGTTTTGGCAGTTTAGTCGTAGTTGGTGGTATCTGGCTGCTGATCAAAGAGAAGAGTGACTCGGAGGAAAAAAAAGTTCTTCAAACGTAACGGGGGACTATTGTTGCAGCAACAATTAAATACAGATGATAGAGGCAACGTCGAGAAGACACGAATATTCACCTCAAGAGAGCTTGAAAAAGCCACAGAAAACTTTTGCCAAAACAGGATACTTGGACAAGGTGGTCAAGGCACTGTATACAAGGGAATGCTGGTGGATGGTAAGACCGTTGCTGTCAAGAAATCAAAAGTTGTGGATGAAGACAAACTAGAGGAGTTCATCAACGAAGTTGTCATTCTCTCACAGATCAACCATAGACATGTTGTCAAGCTCTTCGGATGTTGTCTTGAAACAGAAGTTCCTGTTCTGGTTTACGAGTTTATCTCTAATGGTAACCTTTTCCAGCAAATCCATGAAGAATCTGATGATTACACAATGCTATGGGGTGTGCGTCTACGCATTGCTGTGGATATATCAGGAGCTCTTTCGTACTTACACTCTGCTGCTTGTTCTCCTGTTTATCACAGAGATGTCAAGTCAACAAACATACTACTAGACGAGAAGTATCTAGCCAAAGTGTCTGATTTTGGTACTTCAAGATCAGTAACCGTAGATCATACTCACTGGACAACCGTCATTTCGGGCACAGTCGGATACGTGGATCCAGAGTACTACGGTTCCAGCCAGTATACTGATAAGAGTGATGTTTATAGCTTTGGAGTCATCTTAGTTGAGTTAATCACAGGAGAGAAGCCTGTAATAGCCCTTCCGGATTCTCAAGAAATAAGAGGTTTAGCTGATCATTTTAGAGCGGCCATGAAAGAGAACAAGTTCTTTGATATTATGGACGCTCGAATAAGAGATGCATGCAAACCAGAACAAGTAATGGCAGTGGCAAACCTAGCAAGGAGATGTTTAAATTCCAAGGGAAAGAAGCGTCCATATATGACAGAAGTGTTTGCCGAGTTAGAGAGGATACTTTCATCTCCAGAGGATTCTCTGGTAAGGATTGAAAATGACGACGGTGATGATGCAGGGGAAGAAGGAAGGAATACGATAGGGATAACTGATTCATGGACCGCTGGTGTTACCGCTCCAGCCTTCAGTACTGTCACTTCGCCTTCCTCCGCAGATGTTCAACCATTGTTTCCTCGTGCCACATGGTAAGGTGTGAAAAATGAAGGTATATCTAAATAAAATTGATGCTAGTTTCAAAGATTTGATATATGTTGTAATTTAGATGTTGTGTTTGCGTTTGTCTTCTTCTCCCTGAACACCTGATCCTTCCTGTGTAATATTTACATTCTAGTGTTTGTGTTAATAAATGTATACCAGTACTAACTAAAATCATGATAGAGAGTCGAAGTGAACTTACTACATTATTGAATATAATATATAAAGGCCAACTTGCTCATTTTAGATGGCCAGTAATAGTCTTTTCTTGACAACAAATAGTCTTTTCTTGAGTGATATTTTAGAACATATCCATCACTTTTCTTGACAATAGTCTTTTCTTGACAACAAATAGTCTTTTCTTGACAACAAGGTTGAGTGGTATAAAATGAGCAAGTTGGCCTTTATACTACATTATTGAATATAATATATAAGTACCTGACACGGAAAAGGATAATTTTAGGCGTGCATGCAACTAATGACTAAAACTCATCATATCATATAAAATTATGACCGAGAGAGAGGCTAATGATTTAAGGAAATTAGAAGGAACCACTCAATAATCATATAATACAGTACTAGGTAATCATCCGCGCCCTGGGCGAGGAAACTTAAAGAAATTATAAGTTTGAATATATAGATATTAAAAATGCAAAAGTGACACAAATATTACATGTTATTTATGTTAAGGGATTCAACGAAATTGTGTATATGTAAATAAAGTAAGCTTCAAAGTTTTTTAAAACTTGTGTTATTTGTTTTGTGTGATTGAAGTATAGTTCGTGAAAATGAATCTATAAGAGTAATTGTGACAAAAAAAAAGAGAATCTATAAGAGTAAACAAAAACGTATATAAAATTAATTATGAAATAAAGATAAAACGAAATATATGCAATATAATTATTGCTTTCAGAAAATAAAATATGAATATAAGATAAAACGAAACATAGCGATAAAATAAAATAAAATGTGAAAGCATATCCTATATAATAAGGAAACAAAATAAATAAAAAAACTAAGAAAACTACGACTGCTGTGAAAAGTATCTTCAAAACTCTTCGTTTACAATCCTATAAAGTCTGCCATTGGTGTACTTCTGGTTTTGTTAATGATGATTCAGAAAGAGTGATGTGGTGAGGAGTTGTGTTGCAGACACTGCGTATTTATATAGAGTTTTAATGATGAAAACAAATAGCCAAAATTATAGTAGCAAATATTTACTAATTAATATTTCCATATTGCCGTACAATTTACTTTAAAACTGGTCTTTTCATATGTTGTTTTAAAAAACGTAGTTCTCAAATTAGGCAAAATTTGGATCTTGAATCGTATATGGAAACGTGTTTCTCAACGACTATAATTGAGGTAAATTAGTTGATGGTTTTAAAAATTCATTTAGTGAAGATTATGAATTGATTATAAACTTGATAAATAGTATTGTACAGCAAGGTTTGCATTATGACGAAAGAGAATATTCAGTATCCATATTCTTAGGTAATCCCAAATAAATTTAATTTGTAAAATAAGGAAATCTGAGGAAATAAAGTTAGCCGATCGCATTAATATGTTTGTAGTATATGACCAAATATTCGCATTCCCTATAGCTTATAAATTACAAATATTTATACCATAAATAAGAAATTAATTCAAACCATATAGAAATAGCTTAAATTTGGGACGTAAAAAATAAGTAAATCCGAGGAAGTAAACCTTGTCAATCTAAGCATTAAACTATTTGTAGGCCAAGGAAAAAATATTGACTTGATTTTCAAAATCATCGGAAGAAAATAAATTATGAATTGATTCCACACTTGACTTCAAAATTTAAGATCTGATTGATACGTTTGTAAAATCTAAACTGGCCAAATCCTTGATTTTCTTCCGATGATTTTGATAATTAATAATTTGATTGTATCAATTATGCATTGTTTACGAAAATGATAATTAATCATCGGAAGAAAGACATAATCAAATATTATGAATTCTTTACGGAAATTTAATGTATTTTCCTAAATTACTGTCGATTTTAATTGTTTTTCTAACTAAGATTAATAATTTTGAACATATATGTAGTTTCAAATATTGCATAGTTTTATGATTGGTCGAAATATTGCATATAATTATGCATAATTTGATCATGATCTTCGAAGTATTAAAATATAAAAAAAAAATTGATTTTAAAGAATTCTTAGTTTAATATTGTTCACTTCATAGATTTGTTATAAATATTTTAAAAGCAATATATTGCATGTTTGAGAATTATTTTCTCGAATCTGATGTAAAACGGTTGCACTTAGTCTGTCACAAAATCAAACGATCTCTTCAACGAATATCTGTCACAATATTTTGAAAAAGAGTATTGAATTAAATATTGTTCACTTCATAAATCTGTTATGTATTTTTTTAAAAGTAATATATAATCTGGTCACGCAAATTTAATGTAAATATATCCTCCGTTGCAAAAAATATGTATAAATCAACGATGGACAATCATGTATTCGTAATAACTTTGACGTGATGAAACCGTATTCAAATAACAACGATGCAATATCCGTTAAATCCCTTATATAGGAAACTCCTCTCTTCACGTCAATTTTGTTTTCATTATCACGCTAACATTGCCATTCACAATAATTTATTTGATCATGTGATTGACAATTCAAATTTGAATCATATATTATGGGAAAAATTGAAATGGTAATGTATTAAATTGTGTTGCCTTGAATCTAAACTATCATAAAATGATCGTCGACTACAATTGCATTGATAATTATGGAAACAGTAAACATGGTTAACATGCAATGGAGGAGATTTAAAACTATTATTAGCTCTTAAAAATATAATATATTGGATCGTTTTATGTCATTTAAAAAAAAGTGTATGTATATATCTATTACATTTTGCCATTATGTAGTAATTCTTGAACATTGCGATTGTGATTGGTATCTTTATCTAATATGGAGAAGAGTTGCAGCAACATATATATAAGTAGATATGTAGATACATACGTAAACAATGGATTTTATGTAGTCTAACTATATAGAAAGGCATTAATATTTAAGTCACGCTATATAACGAAATCGATCATTATGAAGAATCTCATGTTATGGCAATAAAATCTCTGCGTATTTAAAGATCCAACCGTTTGTAATTGAACCGTAGCAAGCAGGGCGCGAGTTTTTTTTTTGTTAGTCAATAAGTTTATAGTATATACCCAATTTTTAATGTAATGTTCAATGGCAAATTTTATAATTAGTCTAATTAAGAAAGGTTTTTTGAATATATGAGGTGAAAGAGCTTGTGGTGCTGACACGTAGGAAATGGCACACATGTAATAAACACATGAATGAAAGGTTAGTTATATACAATGCTCCTCAAATAATAAAAAAGGGATGTTGGATAATTCCAAGCTTGTGGAAACTTAACATATTATTAGATGTTTAATATGTTAAGATAAACACAATAAAGAAACCTAGAAATAGGAAAATGAAGTTTCTATTTAGGTTAGGTTTGTGTTTTCCATATCCCACATGTTAAAGGGAATTGTCTTTCATATAAATATAGGTATAATGGAGAGGTGTTCCATATGATCTAAGAGAAACATATTGAGAGCTTTAGTTTTGAGTAGTTTCTAAAGCTAATAAGAAAAGTTGTTCTTATAACTCTTTGTGTTTCTAAGAGATTTGAATTGATATCAGCGCCAGGTTGGGCCGTTACCATCATTAAAGAGCCTCAAGTTGGAGACTCGAATCTAAGCTTAAGATGAAGCTTAGATCATGGCGACAGGAGGAGAGATCACGAAAGCAGATGGCCGACGTGACTACAGCTGCGCCTCGCATCAAAGACTTTGGATCTGCATCCATCCATTATTTGATGTTGTCATTGATAAACTTCCAGGTTTTGTCGATGAGGATGAAGGAGTTACTGCATGGAGATTTATGTGGGCGAATCGCACCACCAACGCCAGCAGATAATCGTGAGGCATTCTATTGGTTCAAAAGATTTCACACCAATAGAGGAGGAGAGCTTGCATCAGCTATGTTCAATCTAGGTTGCACCGATAGAGGAGGAGGGGTTACCTCAGCTATGTTCAATCTAGGATGCACCAATAGAGGAGGAGAGTTTGCCTCACATGAGTTCAATCTATTCGGTGAAGAGAATAGATTTGAAGCTATGGCAGCCGAGGTGGATTCTATCACAAGAAACAAGACGTGTGAGCCTGTGGATAGATCGGCTGGTGTTAAATATACACGGGTATGTGACACACGGATGGAAGTGTGTAACACGACTCACAGAGGAGTGTGTGACACAAAGGTGGAAGCGTGTAACACAACGCACGTACCAATGGAGTCAAGGTTCTCAAAGGCTGAAGACGAACCAGAGATAAAACTGTTGGGTGTTGAGCAGAATGCCGACATCCTTACCAAAGCTCACATACGCAAGATGGCGGACGTGACCAGAGTTATCATCGCAGTGAGCTTCAGCCACAAGACTCATCGCAACTTAAGTGAAGAGGTCAGGAGAAGGTTCTACAAGAACTAAGCCAATTCTAAGAAGAGGCGGTACGGAAGCGAGGAGAGCATCCGGTCTAACCTTGAGAAAGATGTGAATTCAATGGGTGGATTCACACACCATGGTGTGGTGAAGGAGGATTACTTGATGATTAAGTTCAAGAAAGTGAGGAGCTTAATCGGAGTTCAAGAAATTGATCTCCCTAATTCAAGTTGGAATTAAAGGGGTGAATGTTGGATAATTTCAAGTTTGTGGAAACTTAACATATTATTAGATGTTTAATATGTTAAGATAAACACAATAAGGAAACCTAGAAATAGGAAAATGAAGTTTCTATTTAGGTTAGGTTTGTGTTTTCCATATCCCACATGTTAAAGGGAATTGTCTTTCATATAAATATAGTTTTAATGGAGAGGTGTTCCATATGATCTAAGAGAAACATATTGAGAACTTTAGTTTTGAGTAGTTTCTAAAGATAATAAGAAAAATTGTTCTTATAACTCTTTGTGTTTCTAAGAGATCTGAATTGGTATTAGAGGATGAGTTACTGCATATAAGATAGTGTTTGTAAATCTACCAGATACAGAGACCAACCTCTTTGCAACTCTTCAGCCATTTTGCATTCAGATTCCATCGTCCTACTTGGAAGGAGACTGCTTCCTCGACACATTGATAGAGTGGAGAAAAGCTTTGCTTTGGTGCACAACAACTGAAAAACTAATTCATGGAACATATCCATCACTTTTGAATTATCGAATATCTCGAGCGTTAAAGCCCCGACAACCATCGTAGCTTACAATAAGTATTAGCACACCCCCACAGACCCATCAGAACAAATATTACTTTAGCCAACACTTAGGATCATTAATGTATGTTTATCATAGCCACATACCCCCAAAAACTAATCCGGACTGAAGAAGTATGTTAGCTTGAGAAACTTATGGAGAATAGTATTATGCAAACTTGACAACTATGAGTGTGAGTGCGACCTACATGATTACATTAGAGTAACAGAACTGTATTCTGCAAACGTATTATGATATTATGCAATATAAGTACTGGAAAATGCAAAATAAACCTCATTTAACCATGTGTTCAAAAAAAAAAAACCTCATTTAACCATATATGCAATCCTAAAACGCCAAGTCCTAAAGCCACTGGACCAAGGTTTCGACTACTTTTACCATGATTCTTCCATATGAATTCTGTTTTCCTAAATAAATAAAAAGAAGCTGATTAAAACATCATTATCTTGATTTTGGTCATTAGAGGCACATTGCCATGATTGTGACTCCCTTAGGATGATAGCACATGCAAAACGCATATCAAGGAGCACAAGAGATACTCAATATCGGGTCAGGTATGTTATTCCCTTGGGATGATAACACATGCGCAAAGCATATCAAGGAGCACAAGTGATTTGGACTCAATATCGGGTCAGTGATTCTCTTCCTGGTTCAGGTCTGTTGACATGAAGAAATAAATGACAAGGAGTATCTGTAACATTCTGAATTGTGATATATGAAAATAGTTTAAGAGAATTGATTTGGTTACCTATGTCACCAATGTTGACTTACTTTTTCCGTCACACATCCGTTTAGAATTCCTGAGTTAAGCGTGCTTGGGCTGTAGTAGTGAAATGATGGGTGACCTATCAAGAAGTGATTTGCGATACCGTGTGAGTGAGATCAAAAACAAGGAGAAAGGTCAGGTGGTGATTGCGAGCCTTCAGAAAAATTAACGGAACGACCGTTAGAACGGGATGGGGTCCACAGGCCGAGAGAGCAAGAGTAGGTGGCTCATTAGCCGTGGGCGGGTCGGGGCGTTATAAGTGGTATCAGAGCTGGTTAGCCATCTCGGTTCTGATCTGAGAGGCGTCTTGAGACCTGTCGTGGGGCGCAACGAGGACGTTGCGTTCTTTGAGAATGGATGAATTATAACATCTCGAGTTGTGATATATGGAAAAAGCTTAAGAGAATTGATTTGGCTACATATGTCACCAAAATTGACTTACCTTTTCCGTCACACATCCGTTAAAAACTCCGGAGTTAGGCGTGCTTGGGCTGGAGTAGTGAAAGGATGGGAGACCTATCGGGAAGTGATTTGCGGAGAAAGGTTGAGTGGTGATTGCATGGTCAGTAAACAATGATTTCGAGCCTTCGAAAAAATTAACGGACCGACCATTAGAATGGGATGGGGCCCACGGACCGAGGGAACGGGTGTGGATGGCCCATTAGCTGTGGGCGGGTCGGGACGTTATAAGATGCTTTTTATGTGACAACCAGTCCCACTCACTAGAACCCCAGTCGAGCCTTCAGAAAAATTAACGGACCGTCCGTTAGAACGGGATGGGACCTACGGGCCGAGAGAGCGGGCGTGGGTGGTCCATTAGCCGTGGGTGGGTCGGGACGTTATAAGATGCTTTTTATGTGACAAACCGTCCCACTCACTAGGATCTCAGGCTCACAGCCCTGCAGGGCACCGACTCCAACCCCGCCATTATGAGTTTTCTTTGACTTCATAATTAGGTTGTTAGTGCGCTTGGCGTTCCTCGAACCCAAGACCTTAACAACACTCCCACAAGAATCCATAATTATGTTGTTGGTGCGCTTGGCGTTCTTCGAACCTAAGACCTCATCCAAGACCTCACCATTTAACAGCACTCCCACATAACGAGTTGTCACCAATCGAGGAACGCCAAGCGCACCAACAATCTAATCACATACCAGAGAAATCCTACGGTTGTTAATTGTTGAAGTGTAAGTTAATCAACGGTGCAGATGAAACGTAACAAGAAAAGGGGGTTATTATGTTCGCGCATAATTTTAACTGCCAATCTTCATTAATTCTTGAAAGAAGCGTTTCCTATCCTCTAAAAAGAGATTTAAAAAAAAAAATTGTGATAACATGTAGGATTCCCTTCCTAATTTAAAATCCTTGAAATAATTCCTTTATTTATTTTGAGTAAATATTTTGGAACAGATTTGAAAGTAGATTTTGCTTGTAATACATAGACAACCATTTCGTTGCTACATAACTGTTTTCAGACAACAATACTTCAATGAAAACGCTATTTATGCATTTTCATTTATTTGATTTCTATATACAAGAAAATATTATGCTATTCTCGTGTGCTCTCATCTTCACAATTCAACGACGATTGGGCTGGGCCGTAGTAGAGTCGGGCTTAAGAGAGCGAACGAGAGATAGTTTAGCTATATCGGAAATGGCCCCGTTTCGAACGGCGGCGGAATCACTGACCAGGATCTCATACGCCGCCTCGAAAGCCTCTCGCCAGAACTGAGGAACCCTAACTCCGCCGGAGCGTCCGTACACGTCCCACATATGCCTCACCACTTTCTCTCTCTCCTCAATTTCCTGTCGTTTACCGGAAAAAAATCCCAAATTAATAAAAAAAAACAATTTCGGGGAAAAAAACATTTCAATTAATTAATTAATTCGTACCAAGACGTCGAGATCGTCGCTGACGTGGAACCCGAACTTTCCGTCAACGGAATGAAACAGACCGAGTCCTTTGAGAGAGACGGAACCGGTTAACATAGAACCTAACGCCAAGAGGAGAACCGCTACTAAAACCCAAAGCTTGTAACCAGCGCGTTTGCGGTCGGAACCGCAGTTTGCAGGTTTTCTCACCGGTAAGAGCGTTTGCGAACCTTCAAATTTCATTTTTGATCTTTCGAATTGAATTCTGGTTATGATGATGGCCCCTTGATAA
The DNA here is from genome assembly GCF_020379485.1 of Brassica napus. NCBI lineage: Eukaryota > Viridiplantae > Streptophyta > Magnoliopsida > Brassicales > Brassicaceae > Brassica > Brassica napus. Next base: position 29,508,528 of record NC_063451.1, on the reverse strand, counting down.
AGGAAACAAGGATCCGTGTGAAACGAGAGACTTTTGTAACTTGTAAGTGGATAAAAACCCGTACGGTCTTCACTTAAAAACTAAGTGGGGACAAGGGAGTTGACTTCGTTTTGACTTTATTAACGCGTTCTCTTACTATGGCTGCGATAATTTAACTATAGCTAATCCAGACGGTGGATTTAGAAGTCTTCGTGTCCAAACAGTCCTTACATGAACCGATAAAACCAAACCAATCCTGATATTGGTTCACGGTGTTAATCCAGACCCGTTTTAGTGATAACGGGCTTGTTTTTATTATACTGGCCCTAGTCCATTTAAGCTTGAGCCTATTATCAATCCTATGGACACATGTTTTTGATTGCGATATGCATAGAGCTCTGAGCAACAAAGTTGATTCACATGTTATCGTTCCTAACATCTCTTGTGAATCTTGTGATATAACATTCTTTCTAGCTAACTCTGAATACATATAAGAACAACTCTATAAATATATGTCCATATAAGTATTCACAGAAAGGACCATCTATTCCTTGTTTACTACACGTATCCATAAGGCATAATGACTTATAAAATGTTCTCATCTTTATGGTCCCAATTCCACTAGTCAACTAGCTAGTAAGAAAAGGAGTATCGACCCAATAGAGATGATTAGGTTTCAAAGCATATTTCTTGCCATTTTAACATTTTGATGTGTAAGAAGGGTATACAAAATATATAGAGACTGTTGTATATTGTGGTATTAATATGTTGATTTTGAATACTGATTTGGATAATAAGTAAATTAAAAGGTGGTCTACGAACAAAACAAAGATCAACTTATACAAAAGATAACAAACCGTGCGTTCACATTGTAAGCAAGAAGAAGTTCCAGAGATCTAGAACAGAGACAAAGATAAACTGAATGTTTTCATTTTATTTCTTGCTTGAAGATTATTACAATTGCATAAGTTGTATTTATACTAAAGAGAGAAAACCCTAGTGTATCTCCTTGCTGTCAATTAGGGCAACCTCCCTTCATTGGATTCCAGCTGTTTGAAACGATTCTTCAACACTATTGGTTCTTCTAGTTCGTACTTTCCAGGACCACAAGACATGTCCTTTTCTCTGTTTTGCCTTTCATCAATTGTAGTAGCCGTTGCTGTTTTCTGATTCTGAATGGGCTTTGATTCTTCTTCTTGCAAGCCCATTCCGTGTTTAGTAAAACTTGTTTCAGCCCTTGGAGTCTTGTCTCTCAAGTCTATTGTCTCATTCTTCTTCTCTGTTTCAGAAACAGAACATGTTTCTGAAGTTAATGTTCCTTTTGGTTTCCAGATCTTCTTCTCCTTGTCACCTTTGTCTACACACATGTCTTCCATCTATCTAGATGACTAAACACCGTACGATGACTGAATCAGGTGCGTGTCTATAATGAATGTTGGTTGTATTGTAATGCCATTATATGTGAAGCTAATACACTCTAAATCGATTAACATACAGAGCTAAGACTTCACACGAGTATTAGAATATGGCTCACCATCTTGTTATACTGAGACCATCCAATACCAAATCTTTAAGAACATATTCTAACATTGCCCAACATGTTAGGTCAAACATATTTTGTCCACTCAATGTCCGTGCGATAATGCCTATATAGACACATATCACTAGAGTGTACTCATCAACACATCAGAAGTAAGAAAAAAAATATAACGAGAAACGGTGACATGAAGAATGAGAAGTTGTGTGGTAGCCAAGGATGACTTGCCTGCGTCTTGAACCATATCTATCAGAGACTTGATCAGCAATCTCTGAGTTGGGTTAGTCGTTAGGCAGTCTCTTTGGCTATTCAAACAATTCTCTTTCTCCTCATTTCACATTTCTCTTTTTCAAAGACCAAACACATAAAGAGTTGATACAATCGATTTTGTTCGGCCACTAAACAATTTTCTCTCTGGTCGGTCTTTAAATAGTGACTCAAGTAATTAGTCAGTTGAGCTTTCGGTCTGATTCAAAGAACGTTGGTTATAATCTTTGCAAAGTGGACTTTTTGTTTTCTTATTCTCTGCCGCACAGCCCAAATTTTCAGCTGTCCAACCGCTAAAATCGCGTTCTTGATCGCTGAATTTTAACCATATGCGTTTAGCTAAGATGCTATTATTCAAGGTTTGGCAGCTTAACTAACCTCAATCATAGTGGGTTCAGTCTAACGTCATGATTAACGCGGGATGCAATGTGGGTTTTTAGCGGAAAAGGTGGTGTGGGCCCCACCAAAAAGGAGAGACTGTTGTCTCCTGTCGCGAAATAAGGGATGTCTTTTGCACTGTTTCGCGGGCTCCACTGACACGTGGCGGCTCACGATTGGTTTATTTTTAATTTTTTTTTTTAATCAGCAAAAAAAAAAAAAAAATATAGGAAATCCAACTTGCGTATTTGCGTCTAGGGTGCTCTAATAATCATGTGTGATCGTGTTAACAAGTGGATTATAAATATGATCGTTATTTGATTACGTTGACTATCAGATAAGTCAGCAGAACAGTCATCTCATCCAACGGTTAAAGCTTCATCTTAAACTGAACACATCTACATCATGAAGCACAGGAATATTACTTTAAGCAGCCTTTGTTTCATCGTCATCGTTGTCTTGGCAGAAGAGGCCAAAACAAGCTCTCTCTTTCCCTCAACCACTTCTAAAACCGTGGAGCTTTGACCCAAAAGACCACCGAAGAAAACAACACACTGTACAAACTGATCTCGCTTAGTGAAGGGAGGAGAGAGAAAGTCAGCGGCCATGGCGGGTCGTAGAGACAGAACACAACAGCTCCGCGGATCTCGAATCGCGATCGCCATCCTCGTCGGTATCATCATCGGCTGCATATGCGCCGTTATGTTGCCAAACGGCTTCTTCAACTCGAACTCCTCTCTCACAGTTAACGAACACGTCCAGGTACTCGATCTTACTTAAAAGATTACATTTTTGTAATTTCACTTGTCGAAAGTTCATCACTTTCTTTGTTTTAGGTTGGATCATCCTCTTGCGAATCCTCCAAGACGCTCAAGTCAGACTTCGCATCTCTCTCAGAGAAGAACAAAGAGTTAAAGAAACAGGTCAGAGAGCTAACGGAGAAGCTGCGTTTAGCTGAACAAGGATCATCAGACAATGCGAGAAAACAGATAAAGGCTGGTCCTTTCGGAACCGTCAAGAGCCTAAGAACAAACCCAACAATCCTCTCAGACGAATCTGTAAACCCAAGACTCACAAAGATTCTAAAGAGCATCGCTGTGGATAAAGAGGTGATCGTGGCTCTCGCAAACGCTAACGTGAAAGCAATGCTAGAGGTTCAGATCGCTAGCGTTAAGAGACTAGGCATAAAAAACTACCTTGTTGTTGCATTGGACGATTACATAGAGAGTTTCTGCAAACAAAACGATGTCGCTTATTACAAGCGTGATCCAGACAAGGACGTGGACGCTGTCGGGAAAACCGGAGGCAACCACGCCGTCTCCGGCCTCAAGTTCCGTGTGCTACGAGAGTTCTTGCAGCTAGGCTACGGCGTTCTCCTCTCGGATGTAGACATCGTCTTCTTGAAGAACCCCTTTACTCATCTCTACAGAGACTCTGACGTTGAGTCGATGAGCGATGGGCATAGCAACATGACGGCTTACGGGTTCAACGATGTCTTTGATGAGCCGGCCATGGGGTGGGCTAGGTACGCTCACACCATGAGGATATGGGTTTTCAACTCGGGTTTTTTCTATCTGAGGCCCACGGTTCCTTCCGTAGAGCTGCTGGATCGGGTTGCGGAGAGGCTATCCAAGGCGAAGCTGTGGGACCAGGCGGTTTTCAACGAGGAGTTGTTTTATCCTTCGCGTCCTGAGTATGTTGGGCTGCATGCTTCGAAGAGGGTGATGGATATGTATGAGTTTATGAACAGTAAGGTGCTTTTCAAGACTGTGAGGAAGAATGAGGAGATGAAGAAGAAGGTGAGGCCGGTGATTGTTCATGTAAATTATCATCCGGATAAGCTTAATAGAATGAGAGCTGTGGTTGAGTTTTATGTGAACGGTAAGCAAGATGCTCTTGATAGCTTCCCTGATGGTTCTGAATGAGAGTTCACCTGAAAAGCGGTGTAGGGTCAAAAAGTTTCAAAGTTTCTTCGCATTTTGTGATTCTAATTTTACTTTTTTTTTTAATTGTTTCCATGTTTAATGCTCAATGCCTTTTTTGTATTATGAGTTTTGTGTATCTTATGGCTAAAAATATCATATATTTTTCATTACTTGCCTGTTCTTGTTACATTCTCATCAATTGGTATAATCTCAAATTTGAATGAGATACATAATAGTTCAAGCCACTTAATTTCTTTTTTTTTTAAAAAATTGTAATGTCTTACAAGACCTAAAAGGAATGATATAAAATAGAAACATGCATCTTAAAATTCTATCTACAAATAATGCCTTGTGAAACAAACTCATTGGTACAATGAATATAGATATGCTAGTACAAGAACCAAAACCAAGAACTGAACAAACACACTTAACACTCAAACCATGCCACAATGGTTTTTTTTTCTTTTTGTTCTGAATATCAACTAAATACGACCTTTAGCGTTTCCAAGTGTGAGCTCAAGATCCTCCATAGCCACATCATGGATCCTCTCCCCTTCCCACGGCTTCACTTGCCTGTTCTCAAATTTAAACTCCGAGCTTTGACCAATCTCTTGTGTTGCTCCAGTGTTTGGAGATAACTGCTGAGGTACAGGCGGTCTCACTAGATTGAAAGTAGGAGAAGCCGGCACTGCAGAAACGCCAAGGAACGGCTGTTGTTGTGAGAACTTCTGAAAGCTTATCCAATGACCAGAATCAACAGTGGAAGCGTCAGACTCGTCACACTCAGGTATAGTAGCCGGGGGAGCATTGAACTGGCGATGATGAGTGGGACTCGCCGGTGCAGAGACCGCGTAGAAAGGGTAGTTGAAAGACGACATTGACTGTTTAGCAGCAATGGCCATGGACTGATTGGTAAAACATTCCCCCCAAGTGGGTAACGCCTTGGTGTGTTTAGATGATGGAGATGAGACAGGTGGTGTCACTGGAGCACTGTTTAGCAGCATTGACTGTTTAGCAGCAATGGCCATGGACTGATTGGTAAAACATTCCCCCCAAGTGGGTAACGCCTTGGTGTGTTTAGATGATGGAGATGAGACAGGTGGTGTCACTGGAGCACTGTTTGAGATCCTGAGAGGAGGAAGAGAAGAAGGGATCCCACCGTTCCTGAGGAAAGGGAAGATGGTGGAGATGTTGTTGTGTGTGTCTCCACCACCACGAGAAGGGCTAGGGAATGAGGAAGACGATGGACTGACTTGGTAAGAAAGGATGGGACTTTCGAATGGGCTTTGGTTGTAGGAAGAGTAAGGAGTGGCTCGTGAGGATGATCCAGCCACGTCACCAGGTAGAGAAGGAGGCTTGTGTCCCTGTAAAGGAAGAAACTTTGGATCAAAAAAGATCATTTCCACCTAAGATCTATATATAGTAAGCCAGATCCACTTATAGAAACTCCCATTTAATCTAGAAATCTTAGAAAATTCAGATTCAGACAAGTTCAGATCTAATCACCTTGCGATAAGTGGTTCCGTCTTCTTCAACCACCCATCCAGCTTCAGAGCAAAGAGCCTTGAGCACTTCATTGTTGTCGCAGTGCTTGGGGAGATTGTAGTTACCTTGAGCTCTCAGACCAGTGTAAATCTTCGCCGCTACAGCTCTTCTCCTCCTCTCCCTCCTCCGATTGTTCTCCCTCTCTCTCCACGACGGCTTCCTCCTCGTCGCCGCCATCGCTGCTGCTGCTGACGTCGACGTCGCGCCGTCCGACGTCATCTTCTTCTTCTCCGTAACCGATCGCTGCTGCAATTTGTGCGCACGGTCTGATGAAGAAGAAGATGAATTATAAAAAGAATCTTTTTTATTCGTAAAAGAAAAAAAAAATTAAATAATTTTACTGGTGATTTGAGGTAAATCGTCCACGTGTCGGTCTAGTTTGACGAATGGTGAGAAGAGCAGTGGCGTATGTAAGTTACTGTGTGGTTTTGCGCAACGGATCAGTGGAGGCAGTACGGTTTTAATGTGTGTTTCTCTCCATCTGTGTAAAATGACCAGATTATAAAAGAGAAAAGATGGCGAGACATGTGGGGTCTGTTTATTAACGTGGGTCCCTTACATGTATGACCGGAAAACACCCCATCTGATTGGTTTTTCAGACATGTTAATTAGAAAACAAATTAGTTTAAGCCTCATAGTATTTAATGATTTATTTTAAATAATTTTTTTAATTATCACTATGAACAAAAACATAAGAAATGTAGATTTTTGTCCGGGTTAGTGTGTATATTATCATGTGCATATCTAATGATTGCTATTCTTTTTATTTGTTTGTTTTCTAACAAAATAATTTTAGTTGATAACATTGTGACAACAAATATATGCAAGTCGGTTGTTGATACATGATTCTGTGAATAAGATTTAAACTTTTGTTTAAATTATTTGAAATTTTCATAACACTATTATTACAAATCACAATACTTATTCAATTATTCAGTCAAGCTGCAAATCTATCATATTTGAAATATGTCGTTAATATTTGTGAGCATATTATTTGGTTGCTATACCAATCAACTATACTTGGAATTATTGTTGGCCCCTTATCTTCATTGGTCATTTTTTCTTTAATTTTCATGTTTGTTTTCAAAACTGTATAGTGCATTGAACATAACAGGAAAATGGGATTAGTGGATTTGCCCCCACACATTGACCCATCAAAGCAGATATGTAATCTTCCAACGAGTAGTCACTTATTGAATTCATTCTACACGCTTTTTCCTTTAGTTATTTATATTTTGTTTTAAAAATATCTATACAATATGATGAATTGTGATATTAATATAGTAAGGGATCTTACTGTACTGTATACATATTTGTCTGAAACATCTACGAGTACCCGACTTTAGAAGAAGATTCAAGCTCAATTAAGGAGCGGCCTGAAGTAGCCCATCATAGGAAACAAGAGGAGTTTATCAGCTTTCCAGAAAGCCCAAGATCAGGAGAAATGGCCACGGAAATTAGGAGTTATGATCAATTCCCCAGAACCGACCAAACCGATGTCATCTATGGAAAGTCTTCAACCAATTCCAATTCAACTTGGTTCGACCCAGAGCTATTTATGGGAACCAGGAGATCATCTTAACCAATCAGGAGGTATTCCAGAAGTCCTTTGCTGCACCAGAACACAGGAGATCAGTTGGTTCAATGGAGAATCACTTAAACCCAACCGGAGCTATTTACGGAAAGATTGGACAATCTTTCGGTTTGATCCATTCCAAGCAATTCCAATCCAACCAGGAGAACCAGACGACGTCCAAACAAAACCAAGACATCCAGGAGACATTATACACGAGCCAGAAGAGTTCTACAACTTCATCCCGTGCACCAGCCCACATAGGAATAAGACCGGTTCCATCTTCATTCATCTCCCATCGATTGATCCTTGTTGAGAGTGATACACATCCAGCAACAAAGATCCCATCTCCATCAATCTATCTCTTTTCTATTTGTTTTTATTCATATTATCATTTTGATTCATATTCATATTTGTTTCTGTTTGCATTATAAAACTCTAAAAACTCATAAAAATCGGTTCTCTTTGTTTTCAGGTTTAAACCTTGGTTCCACCATTCTATCAATTCGTGGGTTACCCCCCTGTGCCTACAACATTTTGGTATCAGAGCTCAAGCTCCTGAATCAGGTCCATCTATCCTTGCATCATTCATATTTGTTTGCATTTGTTTTCATTTAAAAAAAAAACAGTTTTTGCATTGTTATTGTTGTTCTTAAGAAAAGAAAACTAAAGAAGAAGAAGTTGTCTAGTTTGATCCACGAAATTCTTTTGAAATACTTGTCTAGTTGTTTGCATTCATTCCCTAGCTCCACTTGCCATATTTAGATTTTGTGCATTCATTTAAAAAAAAAAAATCTGCATTTCCATATTTGTTTCTTGCATTGAAAAGTTAAAAAAAAAAGAGCATAGCATTTTATTAATTTAGTGAATACCATATTTGTCTCATTATTTTTTTATTTGCATTAAAAAAATCATTCAGATTAGTTTATATCATTTTGGGTTCAAGTATACATATTTGTTTCCATTTTCGGTTACTTGCATAAGAAAATTCAAAAAAAATAAGTGTTAGTTTTATTTCCATATTTTCTTTTCACTTGTGTTAATTGTCATTCCATATTGATTCATTTCGTTTATGCATTGAGAAAACCAAAGGAAAAATTATTTTAGCACAGTTTATTTCATTTCGGTTCATAATTGCAATTTTTCGGTTTAATTTTAATTAGCTTGCATTTTTGGTTCTTATTTTGATTCGACCAGGATTTTCCATACCTTCACTTGATCTTTGAGAGTGTTTTCAGGAAGCCATGGTAGGAAAAACACACGGCCAAAGTCAGATGCCCAAACATAACCAATAGTTGACAGCTTTGCAAGAGATCAATGATCGGATTGCTCAGTTGAGGAAAAGAAACAAGGCACGAGTCCAACGTCCACAGCAAGGAGAAAGGAGATTTGGAGACTCACCCGAAGCTGTCTATGTCGAGCCCAAGCCACCAGATCCTTCAAGGATCAATCAACATCCAACTTCTCAAACCCATACTCATCATGTTGCTAATTCTCGGTTTGATCATAAATCTTTTGCTGATAAAATTGAACTCTTTACATTTTCAGGAGGAAGAAGTTACCTATTTTGGGAGAGGAACCTTGATGAATGGTTTCACTACAACAACATTCTAAAAGAAGAGATACTATCTTATGCCATTGATCAGCTAAGAGGTAATGCCTTTAAATGGTGGGTACAAGAAAAGATGGTGACTTCTGAGACGATAATCTAACACTAGTTGTTTCAGGCTTCTCATCTGATTCTAACGTCGGCTCCTCCAAACGATGTCGTTTACCGAAACCATACCTTCTGACGTTACCGAAAGGTCTCCTGATCACTGTCCTCACACCCCACCATGAAAGAATGGCCCATGCCAATATTCTTCTGGCTAGAACCTATTGATGCACCCACTAATCTTTCAAGTTTTAAGAAATATCTCAAGTCCTGGAAGTGAAGTGATTCGTTTCCCCCAAGAGGTCCGTCCAGAAGCCATTTCCATAGCAAATAACTCAAGGCACCAAGCTGGCTGAGACCCCGGAACATGTTCCATTACTAATTATTTACTATTTACACAAAAGTCCAGGTGGAAAAAAAAATTAGGGAACATGTGCGGCAAGAATGTTGATGAAGCAAATCTCAGAACAAAGCCGTTGAAGTATGCCTCTAATTGGGGGCTTCCTCGAAAATCTCCAAAGATGCTTATGATTGTCATGTTCTTAAATCTTAACCAAGAATTCACAATAGTTACCAGGAACAAGGTCTCGGATGTGCAGTAAATTAAACCTCAAGTCAACATCCGTACAAAAAAACGTGAGACCATCTAATGATGGTAAAAATCAGAAGAACCATATCACACATCGACTCGATCAGCTAAAAGAACTCAATATTTAGAGAGCAATCAAAAGATGGTCAAAGGGAAAATTCACAAACCATGTAGTTCTGGGCGTTATATATCTCCGGTTGGAAAACTCTTCTTCAACTTCTTCTTCTGTTTCGTTCAATACTAGGCTATTGAGCATTTTAAACTCTCTGCGTTCACTGCATTACACTCTCTTCTACCTCTGCTTCAAACATAACACTCCTAAAACAACAGGGTTATAAGATCTTTCTTATAAACCCCTCAAAGTTTTACAACTGATCACAATTCACCCTTTAGTTTTGAATGTTAAAAACAACCTGAAAATATGTTTTTGAAGTATGTACGAATTTGATTTATGATGGGAGGGAAATGGTAAGCATTAAAAGTGATGAATAATTGAAGCAGGGGTTTTTGGTGAGGGGTCGCTTTGATAGTTTCCCCAGATATGGGGACGGTTTTACTTGTGGGTGGGTGGGGCATTGTAAACTGTGACTATGTGACAATGACCACATAAAAGTGATGGACAAATAATTGATCCAAAGCTGTGTAATTTATAATAGAGGAAAAAACATTTATCTTTTTATATTAGTAAAACAAAAATCATTTATAAAAAAATTCATATCTGCTTTTTTGGGTTAAAAACTCACAACCTGCTGGTTTGTGCCAATGAAAACTCTTACAATGCAGTGAATTTATATCTATTGTATTGAATGGATTTAGTTTTCATAATATTGATACTTTTTGTAAACATGATTTTTAATTAACATAAATGGTATTTAAAAGTCATACATTTTTTTTTCATACGTTGAACACCATTATTGTTGGTATCTAGAGGAAGTTTCAATTAAAAACATGAAAGAAAATGTAGAAAAAGTTAGAATGATTTCTATTCAATATATATATATATATATATATATACTGGGGGAGAATTTCAATTTTACTGACTCAATTATATATAGATTTATCCATTTTTACTGACTCAATTAAATTAAAAATTAATTATATCACTTAATACTATTAAAATATTAATAAAACTAGTTTAAAACTATGCGTTGATACTTGATAATGCTCTCATTATTTTTATAAACCATGGTAGTTTTTGGAGATAAAATATAAATATCATTTAAAAACTTTTTTTTTTGGTTTCTACCAAAAATGTTTATTGAAACTGGAGAGAGTAATTATAGCAGAAGAGAAAATTATAAGATAAGTACAAAGGAAATACAAATAATGGGAAAAAGTGATGTGTATAAGATTACAATCGTCATTCACCTCAGAATGGGTCCCATACGCCCCTGTCTTTATTAAACACTAGTCAACCATTCAGGTCAATCGCGCGTCTAAATTTACAAAAAAGTACCCCTCCTCCGGTTATATCCAAATAAACAATTAAAAACCGAGTTCTAATAAGTGGCCAACGTGGTGGAAACCGGTCGCTATTTAAGAACATGATTAACCCGGATTCTTAGGACGGAGTTCTTAGCTTCGGTCAAAAACCGTTTTTTAGCTTTTAACTAAGAAAAGCTAAGAACTGGCTCTTAAATAAGAGATATAAAAACCGGTTTTTAGCCAAAAAGTTTGAAAAAAAAACAAAACAAAAAATGTCAAATCATGAGCTAAGAACCTCGAATTAAGAACCCGTTTATGAGAACCCGTTGATTATTGGGAGTTCTTATCGTGGGGTTCTTATCGGAATATAAGAAGCTGTTTCTTAATTTTTAACTAAAAAAGTTAAGAACTAGCTCTTACAACTCTTATTTAAAAACCGTTTCCATTATAACTTTTTAGTTAAAAGTTATGCGACGGATTCTTATATTGCTAAAAACCTCGGATAATCATGCGCTCTGCTCTTAACACTCTCGCTCTAATCTTCCTCTCGCTACCTCCACTTTACCATAGTACTCTGCTTTTTTCTCTTACTCTCTCTGGCAATGCATGATCTTCTATCGGATTAGAGAAGAAGAAGAAGAATGCTGAAAGCTGTGGATAGCTCAGGAGACGTTAATGGTGGATTTCGTCAAGTACAGAGCTTTTGCGGAGACAGCAGTAGCGAAGAGGAGTTATCGGTTCTGCCAGTTCATACGAAAGTGGTGGTGACCGGAAACAACCGTACGAAATCGGTGCTTGTTGGTCTTCAAGGTGTTGTTAAAAAAGCTGTCGGCCTCGGTGGTTGGCATTGGCTGGTTAGTGATTTAAAAGAACTAAATATTTATTTCCCTAATTGGTGAAAATACAATCAAAGTGCTAAAACATTTTGATCTAATCTAGGGTTGATCTGCAACTTCTTAATATCAGCAAATTTGAACCATCGATGAATAGAATTTAGGATTTTTTTTTTGTTTTGAATTTCACATTTCGTTTTTTTTTCTCTTAAATTTCTGAAAATGATTTAGTTCTGGTGAATGTCTTCCTTTTTTTGATTTTATATCATCAGTGAGATCCGATTTACTAGTTATAGTCTTATAGATAAGAATGTTTCTCATCGAATTGTAACTCCTTGCGTCTAATCATTAAACCAAGAATTAATAGTGTGATGAGAAGAAGAATGATCAACTCTTATTGTCTTTGTCATTGTTAAAATATGTAATTTCTGAAATCTGGCGACTGATTACTTGCATGCATGTAGCATTTAAGTTACCATTAATTACACTGTTAAACCTTGCATTTGGTGTTCTTATTAGGTAGTTAGGTTACTCATGAATCCTACATTTATTTTTTGTTTTCGTTATTAATTTTTATTTTCTTGGGATTAAAGTTTTGTTTGTAGCTAATGAAGCTTCTGAGACATGTTTAGTAGTAGTATTAATTTTGATGTTTCTTGCTGAGATTCAGGCTCAGTTTCAGGAAATCATTTTTAGGGTTGAGTTTGTAACATTAAGTTAGGCAAAAAGAAGGCAACTTTATTTCCGCGCCTGTTAGAAAAAACATCATGTTCCTTGACAATATTCTCCTTTTTATCTCCACCTTATGGTATTCAAGCTGGCTTTTTAAAATTTAACTGGCTTTGATTAATGATAATCATTTGTTTTAGAGCTTTATGTAATGTTCTTTCTTTCTTAGTTGAGTCATTTTCGTCCCCAAGCACTCAGTGTCACTTCTGTTGATATGTTTATATTGTAAGTTTTTCTGTGTATGTGGACCAAAAAGGAGTAACTTCGCCATATCCGAGCTTTAAACTTTAAGGAATAATCCGAATAATATATACGACTTTGAATATCTTTTACTTAATAGTGAAATCACATTCCACTAGTTCGTGTCTCCTTTTTTTTCTTATGTAAATAAGAATAATAATTTATACGGAAACATATCAGATTCCTTCTTCTGGAGCATATATAATTGAATATGTCAGTTCTTGTTTCTAGGTGTTGACAAATGGAATAGAAGTAAAGTTGCAGAGGAATGCGCTTAGTGTCCTTGAAGCTCCTACTGGTAACGAAGATGACGATGATCTTGATTTCGAACACACACACATGAATGGTTCTGATATGAGTAAGTTTGGTTCCTTGTTTTCATCAAGTCAAGATACTGCTTTTCCATTTTTTTTTTCAGCATAAGAAAATAAATAATTTTGAATGAGTTACTGGCTGGTAATATTGTTCTTTGGGCACAAAAGCAATAACCTTTTAACTGATTTTCTCAGTCTTGTTTCTATGACAAGTTGTTTCTTTCCCAGCATCTGAAGACACACTGAAGCCTCATAAGGTGAAGCAAAGAGGTCAGAGATCATCTCGGTCATCTCACAAGTCCCTGAGCAGGTCTCTGTCATCTGACTCCCAATCTAAAAGCTCATGTTTTACTCCCCCTCAAAACATGGTATGCATTCCATATTTTGAGATTTATTCTATGTACCATTGAACATAAACGCGACTAATCTTACGTTTACTGATGCGATATTATATGCTTTCACTCAGAAAGTTGATCTTAGCAAACTAGAAATGCCTGCTTTGCTGAAATACTGGCGACATTTCAACCTCGTAAGTTGATTTCAAGAAGAGGTCTATATTTTGTATGTTCTCGCGTTTAAATAATAAACTCACAAAATATTTGTAGGTGGATGCGATTCCTAATCCATCAAAAGAGCAACTAGTTGACATTGTTCAGAGACACTTTATTTCTCAGGTAATTATATATCCCTTCTGAGCTTTCACTTGATTTGTCTTCTTCTGTGTTTTAAAACTGTGCTATGAGTTTTAAGCAAATGGACGAGCTGCAAGTTATTGTGGGGTTTGTCCAAGCTGCAAAGAGAATGAAGAAAGCGAGCAAGTTCCAGTCAAAAGAAGCCAAAAACACTGATCTTAACTGCATCAGCTAAAAAGAAAAGCCATTACTTTATAACAGGTCCTGTAATTACAGTAGTGCCGACTTGTTTAACCATTTGTGGCTTGCTGCTAGTTTTAGTTCTTTATGGAGATGTTTGGCTAAGGAGTAGAATGTTGTTTTCTTCTTGCTTCTGTTGTTTAGCCATGTAACCACTGACTCTTTTCAATTGAAACTTTTTTTCAATTGAAACTATATGTTCTGATCCACCACGGCCATATCTTTTTCCGCCTCTCCTTTTTTTCGATTGAAAATAATCGAACCTGAGATTTCCAGGGCAGAAATTTTACAAAAACTTCAATAATTTTCTTTAATAAATTAGAAATCTGTATTTAAGTATGGACTCTTAAAATTTTGGAGATTCAAGGTTAATGTTTCATTTGATTATGTCCAGAAGATGCATAACGACTATGTGGTTGAGTTTTAATAACATATACGAACAAGAGTCGCCGTTTATATACGACGATGAAAAAATTAAACACCAGAGGATGCATGGCATGGTAAATTGATTTCTATGCATAACTATGCATGCATCATGCATTATGACGAAGGAAAACGCAAGTGTGTTTATATGGCATGTGCGTTTTGGACGAAAGAAAACAAGATATATCTTAAGTATGCATAATGCATCAACTGTTGAAAGCTAGTTTTTGAATTTTACACATATAGATAAGTTTAAAAAAAAGCGTGCACAATTACATCCGATTGGTTCGTGCAAATAACATTTGGTTTCTTCTCAGCACAATATACCATATAGTATTAACTAAGTTCAAAAAATATTTGTATTTATTGAGTAAAATCACAAGTAGTTTATTCGTTATGGTTTGCGGAATTTATCTCATTCCGCAAAACTTTTTTATTTCTTTCAGCGATTACACATAATTATTATAATTACCAATCGTCGTTGATAAATATTGATAATGGGAACTATATAGTGGGACAGAAAATGATGGAGTAATTAGCATTGGCACAAGTAAAAGTGCTTGTAGCATCGTCGTATGCGTAGCTATACGCTTTGGGGCAAGCTGCTTTAAAGATCCTCGAGTAATCCGTGGGCGGACAAGTCTCCGGCTTATCGAATGCACCGGTGCAACAATACTGCGGTGTTCCAAATGCCTCGCAGGCGCTCTTACACGCCACAACACTTCCCCCGTTAGGAACGCTTAGCTCGTTGGGACAAATCCTGTTCAGGTCTGAAACGCATCCCACGTTTTGGCAATCGCCTGAGCCGCCTCGCGTCTTGATTTCCATCTGGACGTTGTAACCATCGACCAGGCTTACGTCGTAAAAATCCATCGCGCCGCCATGACCGATTGTGAATTCGGCGAGTGTAGCCGGTGAAACTCCTCCTGCACCGGAGCATTGTAATTTGTTACCGCAGTCTCCGGTGAGGCAACTCCCACTGCCGAACGCGTCGAAATTGCAGCCGGTTCGGCCCCAGATCCTGCCGGACCAGCCTGCAGGAGCGGCTACGTCGACAGAAGCTCCTGGGGTTAAGGCGAATCCACCGCCGTTGAGTTGTACACCGTTGTCTCCGGTGAGGATTCCAGGCCAAACGGGGAAGCTGCAGCGGTTCACTATGGTAAACACTGTACCGGAGACGACGGAAATTGCACCTTGCAAAATAAACAAACGAAAATAGTTAATTAGGTTATTTACATATTTTTCTCTGCATGGAACAAATTAACAAACGTTTATATGAGTGCAATTTTACTCCTAAGAAAAATGATTTATTTGAATTGTTTAATTTGCAGAGAAGAGATAAATGTATGCATGCATTTATACATGTAGCTATGATGAAGGAGAAGAAGAGAATGTGTAAACCGGAGAAATTCGCCATTTTATATCTCAAGTTTCGATCTAAATTAGTGTGTATTGATGAATGAAAGTTTGTGTATCAGATGCCTCTATTTATAGTTTTTCTGTGATCAGTTTGCTGGTACCACCTCATCTAAATTGTCCTGCCAAGGTACAGCGAAAATTTAATTTCCACGTTTTTACAAATTCAAGTAGGTCAGAGAGACTTGACAATGTGTTTGAATACAATGTATTCCAGTCCGTAACACAGCTTAGGGCTGCACAAGTTATCTATTTGACGTAATATTCCTACAAAAAAATAAGGCTAATTGCAAATATTAATTTAACGAAGGTTGGATTTTCATACTGATTTACAAACAAATTATATGTATACATATCATAAACTATTTATTTGATAACATATATATATATAATATATGATAAAGAGGTTTAAGTAAAAAATTATAAATGTTTTTTTCCGAATTCGAAACATTATTTTTCTTTTCAACGTTTTTGATTGTTTATCTATATTTACTTATTCTATTTGGAAAATCTAATTGATTCCCACTTGATGATTATTATTAAAAATGAGAAATTGAAAAGGATAGACCACTTTAATATATCAAATGGCTTCAGAAGACTTGACAATGTATATTAGACCGCAACATAATTTAGGGCTGCAAATGGTAATCTGTGGTCACTAGTTGCTGGTACCGCCTGAACTAAATTGTCCGGCCAATGTACATTTAAAATTTAATTTCCACGTTTTTACAAATTCAAGTAGGTCAGAGAGACTTGACAATGTGTTTGAATACAATGTATTCCAGTCCGTAACACATTTTAGGGCTACACAAGTTATATATCTATCTATTTGACGTAACACTCCTACAAAAAAATAAGGCAAATTGCAAATATTAATTTTATGAAGATTGGATTGTCATCCTGATTTACTAACAAATTATATGTATACATGGGCATATTATATCATAATTGTTTTTTTTTCAGAATAAAGGGTAAAAAGAACAAAATTTGCATGATAATATATATAAATTTATGTTAGTTATTATTAGATTTTAATAAAATATAAATTTATTATAGTATTTAAAGTAAAAGTTCACAAATATTTGTTTTTTTAAAATACAAACACAATCATTTATTCAGATTTTTTTGTATATATTTTAGTTATTCTATTTGGAAAACTTAGTTACATTAATTTATTTAATTTTTTGCTAAAATGTTAAATTAATTTATCTTCCCGCTTGATGATTCATATCATAAAATTGAGAAACTGAAAAGGACAGACGACTTTTATAAGATTAGAGAGACTTGACAATGTATTTGAATATAATGTATTCTACTAGTCCGTTACATAGTTAAGGGCTGCACACGTTATCTATTTGATTTCAAGAGTTTCCGATATCTACTAGAAATCAAATAAAACAAAAAAAAAGAAAAAACTGTATCCGTTAAAAATAGTATATATTGTTGAGTGTTGTTTCATCTTGCCTCTGTTGTTTAGGGGCTAACTGGTAACTTCAACTCCGTTAACTTTTCCACTGCCAACGGCTTTTGCGGTTGTTGGTGTTTTGAAACAATCATAGAAAACATTACAAATCGGTTCTAACCGCTTTGAACCTCTTAAAATCAAAAGGTGATTTCAGTTAGCATTTGCGGCTATGAACGGTTGCGGGAGGATAAATTTTTTTTAGAAAAATAAAAATAAAACAAAATATTCAATAATAATTTAAAATTGAAATAATAGAAATAGTAAAATGTATATATATATATTATATTTAAATTTATATTATAAAATTTCAAAACAAAAATATTTTCTATCATTTTAAAAAATTTAATAGTATAAGTTTATAAATATAATTTTTATATTTATTATAATATTATGATTTTTAATACTTTTATAATTATATAAAATATAAATATTGTTAATTATTATTTAACAGCTGCTGCATTTTGTAGTTAATTAGTCATAAGTATCCCGCAAATACACCAGTTTTTAACAGTTGTACCAAATCTCTTTAAAACACTTTAAACCCAACCACATGTATCCGCAAACTCTCGCAATCGTATCCACAACTACTGCGGGGTTACACTAGTCATAGCGCTACGTAAATACCCCATCAATAAACCTAAAATGACCCTGAAACCAACGAGTTTCTACAATTGATACTATATGTTCTGATCCGACCAAGATATTGGTAATGTTAGAATGTAAATATGTTTTTATATGACTTAAAGTCAAATTTGAAAGACGATGCAAGAGAGTAAGACACGTGAATATTTATTAAAAACTATGATTTTTTAGAAAACTGTTTATAACTTCAGAAATCTCAGGTTTTATTCTGCACAACCGAAAAAGAAGAGTAAGAAAAAAACGACCAGTAAGAGATTAAGCGTTTCTAAATAGGTGAGAATAATTGTATGTAGTTAATAGCTCGTGATCAAGCATTCAAGACTTCATGAGCTCTCCCCTTATGGTTGAAGCCCTCACGGTGCGACTCACCCTCATTAAATAGGATTACTTTTCTCTGGATGTCCTCCGGTAATCTAACGCTTATAACAACAATCGGTTAAGGAAATTCATGGAATCGTCTGTGATATCCATGAAATTTCCTCTGCTTTCGTCAAAATTTCCTTATATCTCTCTCTCGCAATCTCAATAGGGAAACAGATGTGTTAGCTAAGCTCTCCCTACAATCTATTCTGTTTTGGACTCTTTTGTGGGCTACTTTGAATCTGAGACCTTTCTCCATTAGTATTATGATTTGTGCACAAAAAAAAGTTAATAGCTGATATCTTCACTATATGTCTATATCTCTGATCGAATCTGATTACATCAAAGAAAAGAGATTAAAAGTCTTGAAATATGTTGTTTATATAAAGATATGCTCATATCTTCACTATATCTTTGTGTATATATATATATATATATATATATATATTATATTTTCGTACATTCTGTGAATATCTTATTAGGATTATCCCATGCTTATATAAGAAACGTTGTATTCTCAACCTATATTCAGGAAACATTCAGCATCTATAGTTACTATGCAATATAGAATAAGAAAAACGTGCATAGACAAAAGTACTCTATAAACTTTATAAATTAATAATTGATAATTTAATAAACACTAATCCCTCCGTTCCTAAAATTAAGATTTTCTAGAGTTATTTTTTGTTCCAAAATAATAGATTTTATTTTGACCAAAAAAAAAATAGATTTTCTAGAATTTTAAAGTACTTCTAATAGTTAATGTTGATAAATTGTATATTTGTAAGAAACATTAATTGAAAATATTTGAATTGATTAAATATTATTGGTTGATAGTTATTGGAAATTGTATATTAAAATAAACAATAAATTTAATTGTAAACATTTATTATATTTTTAATATGCGTGAATATTCTATAAAATTTTTCTTTCGGCAACTGATGGAGTATTAATTAATAAATTTCAAAACCGAGAATCTCTGTTTATAGACTACTACAAAGAAATGATTCACGAGAGAATGTTATTTCATGGAGAATTTAGGATGGAGAAAAACAAAATAGTAACAAGAAAAATTGTCTTAACTATGTACTCCCTCTGTTTTTTTTTTTTTTTTTTTTGAAAATTAACTGTCTATTAATCTTACACCGAAAAAGTATTAATTTGTTGACATCAAGTTTGTTCATTTTAAACATTATCGAGAAGTTCAAAGAAATAATGCACAATTGCATTCGATTGGTACGTGCACAATAACATTTTATGCCGTCTCAGCACAATAACTCAGTTGGTTAGAGCACCATCTCTTAAGCATGTATCTTAGGGTAATTGTAATTAAAAAGAAAATGAAAAATACATTAAAAGGAAGGCACGTCTCTTAATGAAGCGGATGTTTCTTATGAGACAGCTGTCCAAACATGAGTGCTTCATCTTCCTTTCCACCATCTCTGCGCAGGTATTCGATTTTCCTCCATAGATTCGTATTTTTATGAATCCAGTCGATTTTAGGTATTAAGGATTATTGGGCCTAGGAATCTGGGGTTGACAAGGAATCGGAAGGATCTGATAAAGAGCTTGGCCGTCGTGGAATGGTAATTTAAAAACCTCGATCTCTGCTTTTTCGAATTGGATTCTATCTTCTTTGGAATCTGGATTTTATGTTCTTTATTTTATTTTATCTGAAGATTGGGACTGAACGAATTGGACTTGATGCTGGTGACAGTCTTGGTGCTCTTGGTTTGAACCTCGAATCCACTTGGCCTGGTGTATTTGATGCTCTGTTTTCGAGTTTCTCCATGATTTTTGTGACAGAGGTTCGTCTGCGTTATTTGGTTTAAAGTCATTCTTAGTTAGTAAACAAAATTTATAGTGTAATCTTTGTATGGATTGGCGATGAAACTTTTATAATAGCGGCACTGATGGCTATGCGACACCCCAAAGCTACTGTTTTGTCTGGTGCACTTTCAGCTTTGTTTGTTATGACTGTAAGTGCTTAGATTACTCTCATTGTTTTTTTTTTTTATCCAAATCCAGTTTCTCATGTTTCTTATGAAGTAAAGGTTTGATCTTTTTGTGAATTGAAGAACTTTTAAGTTAGGTGATATGTATAGCCTTTGTATGTTGAGTTAGAGACATCACCCTTTGTAGCAGGGTTTGAGTATTGATCATAGTCCGAGAGCAAGAGAAACCATCAATTAAGCATTAATCATGTTTTTAGGTTCTCTTCTTCCACAAGTTTTTCATTTCCTTGTTTTTCTGTTCTTTGTTCTTTGGAAAGATTAGAAACTTGTGTTGAGATGTCAATCGTCTTCTTCCATAGAGTTCCTTAGTTTTATTGTGTATTGTATTCTTTTTCTCACATGTCTTGTATTCTCATGTCAAGGACGTTGATGAAAGTGTTTTCTGGTGAGTAATTAAAAGTTTTAATCTTTCTGGTATATGATCAATTGTTTCTTCCAAGAAGTATGATATAAGTATGTTTTAATTTTACAGAAAGACCAGTGATGTATATGGCGGAGATGTGTTGAGCGAGACTAAACCATTACAGATCCAGGCTTCAGCCAAGAAAGACATTGCCTCCACCAAAGTTGCCAAGTGATCACATAACCAAGCTCTATCGTGGGGATTGGATGATTAAAAGGTCGTCAAGTTCTAACGTAGTGCAACATCAACGTCCATTACAAAAGGTTGTATTATGAGAAACTTGTATAAATGATATGGATAATGAAAGTGTATTCACAAGATCAAATGTTTCTTTTCAAGTTCTTTCTTCCTTTTCTAAGTTCTTTCAATTTTTTTTGTAAGAACTCTTGCTTAAAAAAATTGCAATGGAAGACAAAAAATTTAAGTGTCTCTTAACTAAAATTCTTAACATAAATTTATTATTAAACAAATGATTAAGAGACCCTAATGGGTTCTAGGGATAAGAGCATCATTATCGGTGAAACCCCTTTTTGGGTTTCTAATTTTTTTTTTCGGCTGATTTAAAAAAAAAAAATTAAAAAATGAACCAATCGCGGGCCGCCACGTGTCAGTGGGGCCCGCGAACAGTTGACAAAATCCACCACGATCGTTTCTTCATACAAGCTTTTTGCAACCGGTTTTTCAATTTTTGTGGGATCCAAAACCTTTAAAAACCCTTTTGAAACCTGCAGTGATGCTGCTCTAAAGATGCTCTTATGTACAAGGAAAAGTAAACAAAGTTCCAAAAAATATTTTTTTTTATTGAGTAAAATCAAAAGTAGTTTTATTCATTATAGTTTGCGGAATTTATCTCATTCCGCAAAACTTTTTTTATTTCTTTCAGCGATTACACATAACTATTATAATTACCAATCGTCGTTGATAAATATTGATGATGAAAACTATATGGTGGGACAGAAAATGATGGAGTAATTAGCATTGGCACAAGTAAAAGTGCTTGTAGCATCGTCGTATGCGTAGCTATAAGCTTTGGGGCAAGCTGCTTTAAAGATCCTCGAGTAATCCGTGGGCGGACAAGTCTCGGCCTTATTGAATGCACCGGTGCAACAATACTGCGGTGATCCAAATGCCTCGCAGGCGCTCTTACACGCCACAACACTTCCCCCGTTAAGAACGCTTAGCTCGTTGGGACAAATCTTGTTCAGGTCTGAAACGCATCCCACGTTTTGGCAATCGCCTGAGCCGCCTCGCGTCTTGATTTCCATCTGGACGTTGTAACCATCGACCAGGCTTACGTCGTAAAAGTCCATCGCGCCGCCATGACCGATTGTGAATTCGGCGAGTGTAGCCGGTGGGACTCCTCCTGCACCGGAGCATTGTAATTTGTTACCACAGTCTCCGGTGAGGCAACTCCCAGTGCCGAACGCGTCGAAATTGCAGCCGGTTCGGCCCCAGATTCTGCCGGACCAGCCTGCAGGAGCGGCTACGTCGACAGAAGCTCCTGGGGTTAAGGCGAATCCACCGCCGTTGAGTTGTACACCGTTGTCTCCGGTGAGGATTCCAGGCCAAACGGGGAAGCTGCAGCGGTTCACTATGGTAAACACTGTACCGGAGACGACGGAAATTGCACCTTGCAAAATAAACAAACGAAAATAGTTAATTAGGTTATTTACATATTTTTCTCTGCATGGAACAAATTAACAAACGTTTATATGAGTGCAATTTTACTCCTAAGAAAAATGATTTATTTGAATTGTTTAATTTGCAGAGAAGAGATAAATGCATGCATGCATTTATACATGTAGCTATGATGAAGGAGAAGAAGAGAATGTGTAAACCGGAGAAATTCGCCATTTTATATCTCAAGTTTCGATCTAAATTAGTGTGTATTGATGAATGAAAGTTTGTGTCTCAGATGCCTCTATTTATAGTTTTTCTGTGGTCAGTTGCTGGTACTAAATTGTCCGGCCAAGGTACACAGAAAATTTGATTTCCACGTTTTTACAAATTCAAGTAGGTCAGAGAGACTTGACAATGTGTTTGAATACAATGTATTCCAGTCCGTAACACAGTTTAGGGCTGCACAAGTTATCTATTTGACGTAACATTCCTACAAAAAAATAAGGCAAATTGCAAATATTAATTTTATGAAGATTGGATTTTCATCCTGATATACTAACAAATTATATGTATATGATATCATAAATTACTTAATTCTTACAAGTGAAGGGTAAAAAAAAAACATGCATGATAACATATATATATATAGTATGATAAAATAATGAATTGGAATTTCTAGTAAAAGTTTATAAATGCTTTTTTTTTGCAAATTCGAAACACTGTTTTTACTTTCAACGTTCTTGAGTGTTTATCTATATTTACTTATTCTATTTGGAAATTTTAATTGATTTCCCACTTGATGATTAATATTACAAAACGAGAACTTGAAAAGGATAGACCACTTTAATAAATCAAATAGATTAAGAAGACTTGACAATGTATTTGAATACAATGTATTAATTTAGACCGTAACATAGTTTACTAGGGCTGTAAAAGCAATCTTTTTTATTTAAGAAATTCAAATATCCAGTAGAAATAATAGCAAAACAGTTATCAAAATTAATATACTATCCGTTAAAAATAAATTATAAATACTAATTTTAGAATGGTTGGATATCTTTCCCAATCAACTAGTAGTATTACAAGTATGTTAAAAACTAATAAATTTCAAGTAGATTAAACAGAGATGTTAAAAGGCATACCAACACGGTGAAATTGACTTCAAAGCTTATTATTCTACTAGTATTCTTACTGAGCCGCCTCGAGTTGACGGTAGCCCTGTTCGGTGGACAAACGCTGCGCCAGCGTCTGGCGGTTAAAAAATACACATAAGAACGGAGAGGTCAAAGCTGCGGCATTTCGATGGTGAGAGAAAAAAGGAGGCTGGCGACTTAAACCCTTTCCATGGAGGACACTCGCATAGGCATGGTTATCACCGGCACACGGGGGGACAAGGACAACAAGACTATTACATGAAAACATTCTTTGTTTTCATCTTCGTTGTGTTTTCCCTCATCTTAAGCTAGTGAGAAGATAAATTAGATATGATTTCATAAACCCGTTGGCTTGTTTGATCCATTCATTTCTGCAAGCCCAGAGCGCCTCTGTTTGCTTTGCGAGTCTTCAAGACTCATCTTTTTATGTTATTCTTCGTAATGTTAAAATTCGATCATTATACTCACTGTCATATCATGGGGTTACCTTCAGTGGAATTATTGGTTGGCTTCAGCAAACACGTTCTTTGAGCCTTTTCTTTTTGAGCAAGTTCTTTGAGCCTCTCATTGTTATTGAAAGGTCTTGAATTAGCGAGACTACTTTGTCTTATTGTCTGCACAATGTCAGTTTACTTTGTCTTCATCCTATTTTGCAGTAAATTATTCTCTACTGTGATGGTTTTGTAAGACATAAGATGCTCTAGCACAGTAGAGAATAATTTAAACTATTGTTTTTAATCTTAGCACTAGCTAGCAACCACAAGGATTGTCTGCCCTGGAATAGAAAAATACTGGTTACATGAATTTATTGTCATAATTATATTTGCTTACACCGTTAACATATGATTATAAAATAAGTATGGGACCGATTTGTTATACATATAGACATTTATGTAACATGAAGTCCATGCATCCAAGTTGTTCTTAACTATTAGGAAGTAGGATATGTACCTATGGAACTTATGGCTTATGGACTCATGGAAGTGGATGTATACTATAATTGCTTATTCGCGATCTAACTTTGAGACCCATTACAGATTTTATATTTTATGTCAGAGAGTTCACACACATACATGCACAAACTTCATTACAAAGATGTTTCTAACCAAATAATTCTATATTCTTTTATTTTTTAAAAGTATGATACATATGTATATTGCATACATACATGAACGTGTACTGCCTTCCCTTGCACTCATGACACATGCTTATTTATTATTTATATCGTCTGTATGGTCTATTCAGTGCGCTATATACCTTCATTGATCATATAACGTGAAGACATAATAGAGGGAATTAAGAATTAAGGACATCATTAAGCCCGGTCTCTTAGCCGGGATTCTTAACTCATGATTTGACATTTTTTTTGTTTTTTTTTTGTTTTTACACTTTTCGGTTAAAATACATCTCTTATATTTCTTAGTTAAAATCTAAAAAAAAATTAAAACTGTCTTTTAGTCGAAGTTAAGAACCCCAGTTAAGAGACTGGGGTTAATGATGATGTGTAGATTGTATTAAGACGACCGAAT
This sequence comes from Brassica napus, assembly GCF_020379485.1. Lineage (NCBI taxonomy): Eukaryota > Viridiplantae > Streptophyta > Magnoliopsida > Brassicales > Brassicaceae > Brassica > Brassica napus. Next base: position 29,483,641 of record NC_063451.1, on the reverse strand, counting down.
TATTTATTCAATAAGATCATATATACTTTTAGCTAACAAAAAATATTAGACTTAACGTTTGTTATTATTTTCATTTTTATACATTGACATAACTTTACGTTAGTTATACATATGTTTTTGTTTCTATACCATACGATGGTGTTTATTATCAAAAGATTAGAAACAATAGTTTAGAGCAGAATTCGAATTCAACGTAAGACAATGAACAAGAGTAATCATAGTTTTGAGTTTCATGATTTCAAACTGAGGAATAAAGTTAGCTATGGCTGTCGCTAAAGATATTATGCATATTAATAATATGAGAATCATAATGATAAAATGAGATTAGTCCTTTTTAAAATATATGAAAGTAAATAGAAGAAGGAACCTCGCATTCTCGCAATGCTTAGAGTTTTAGCACCCAGTTCCCTTAAGAAATAAGTGAAGCAGTTCTCACGAAAAAACGATGGCCCAACAGATCAATTTTGGCTTCTTAGTATTATTTTCTCATGTTTACTTAGGCGTTTTAACACGGGGAGTAAGTAGTGGTTGTAGGGCTGAGATTCGAGATCGGTTCGTACACAATGCATTTTATCTTTTATGGTGCATTGCAATGAGGTGTCTTAATCGCGAGTGTTTACATTATGAATGGAATTCATTTGAAATAAAATGATCTTAAAAAGCAAAAAGGACTACAGAAAAAAAAGACATGTCTAAACTCTATAAAGACTAGAACAAAAACTAAAGCACTCGCGATTTCACATTTGCTGATGAAAGAAAAGTCGTGCCCTTTGGATTTGAGATATTATTCCACTTCACGTTTGGCCCACGCGTCTTGCTTTTCCTGCATTTATTTTTATTATAATGGGTGATAAACTTTATGATATGATATTTTCTTTATTTGAAAAACTTCCATTATGTGATGAAATTCATGAACTACTATCAGTACTAAAAAATAGCTTATATATGTGCTTAAAATTACCGGTTATTCTTCAAGTTCAGTTTCGTTTTGTGTGTGTGACAATAATTAGATAATATGAAACTGAGAAGAGGGAAGGAAAAAGGGAAACCCACTCCCTAACCATGTGCCCATCCTCATGAACTAAAATTTAGAAGACTATTCAGAAAACGAAGAGATGAAATAAAATTTCAATAATTGAAAAATAAAAGACCAATAAGCCACACAGAAAAAGTGTGGCAGCAATATTGTAAAATGCATATAGGCGTTATAATAGAATTTAAATGGATTTAATTTGTATATACATTGTAAAATGTCATTTCACCTACAAATTATGTAGTCATGGAAAGTGACAAATGACCATAATAGAACCTTCAAAGAAAATCTGACAAAGCCTATATAAAAAACGAATAGATTTACTATAAAGCTTGAAGCTAGACATAACATCCCAACCATTAGAATTATTGACCAAGTCATGTATATAGTATATCTAAAAGGATTGCTAAATTCAAAAAACATTCATTTCACGTTTTTATCGGGCCTTATTTTTGTGTACTAGTTTTGAATCGTTATAAGTACTAAGAAATAGCCACACAGTATTTTTTTTTGATCGAATTTCTTTTATTTGGGGTGTAACACGAGGGACACAGTATATTATATAAATCCAATACATGATTATCAGGAAAATTTGAATTCCAAGAGTATTTGTTTGTATTCCATGCAGACAAATACTATATGTATATTACGTGTGTGAATTTGATTTTGAAAAGTACTTATCATTGTCATATATTAACTTCCATGCATTTTGTAATTTGTAGGAAATAAAATAAAAAATAACACAAAGACTAGAACCTTATTCCTAAATCACTTAGTCATCAATTAATATTTTTTTTTGTCACGACTTCAATTAATATTAATATACATTTGTATATCATATAATGTGGATCTCAATGATTTTCGGTAAGCATGTGGAAGTAATAAATTGCCACACTTCTTCAATCAATATAAAAAAAACATTTAAACAAGTCCAAAGTTCTAAAAATCTGTAAATGGTATTTGACAAAAAAAAAATTGGTTTCACTGACACAATGATATGGATTTCAGAGCTTTATATCAACTAATCATTAATCAATAAAAAATTAAAATAGTAAAATGATGAAAATGGCTTGGAATCTAATCAATATATAAATTTATGAGAGAAACCCAAAATCTAAGCAAAACCCTTCTCACACTCTCTCTCTCTCAAAGCACATGATAAAAAGTCTCAGAGACAGCTCTTCTCAGTTGAGAGAAACTCTTCCGGAACAATCAGAGTCTGAGAAAACATGTCCCAACATCTTCTTCTCATTCTCCTCTCGCTTCTCTTCATTCTTCTTAATCCCATTTCCGCCTCTCCAATTATCCAAAAATTCAAAGAAGCCCCGCAGTTTTACAATTCAGCTGATTGCCCCATAATCGATCCCGGAGATGATGAAGATGACGTGGCGGCGAAGCCAATCTTCTGCTCTCGTCGAGCCGTCCACGTGGCGATGACACTCGACGCCGCCTACATTCGCGGCTCAGTCGCCGCCGTCCTCTCCGTCCTCCAACACTCCTCTTGCCCGGAGAACATCGTTTTCCACTTCGTCGCCTCCGCTTCCGCCGACGCGTCGTCTCTGCGCTCCACCGTCTCCGCCTCGTTCCCTTACCTCGACTTCACCGTCTACGTCTTCAACGTCTCCACCGTCTCCCGCCTCATCTCCTCCTCCATCCGCTCCGCCTTAGACTGTCCGTTAAACTACGCCCGGAGCTACCTCGCCGACCTCCTCCCGCCGTGCGTCCGCCGCGTCGTGTACCTAGACTCCGATCTAATCCTTGTCGACGACATCGCCAAACTCGCCGCCACGGATCTCGGCCGAGACTCCGTCCTCGCCGCGCCGGAATACTGCAACGCCAACTTCACCTCCTACTTCACCTCAGCTTTCTGGTCGAATCCAACTCTCTCCTTGACATTCGCCGATCGTAAGGCCTGCTACTTCAACACCGGAGTCATGGTGATCGATCTCTCGCGGTGGCGCGAAGGCGCGTACACTGCACGCATCGAGGAGTGGATGGCGATGCAAAAGAGAATAAGGATTTACCAGCTAGGTTCGTTACCGCCGTTTTTATTGGTATTCGCCGGTTTGATTAAACCGGTTAATCATCGGTGGAACCAGCACGGTTTAGGGGGAGATAATTTTCGAGGACTGTGTCGGGATCTGCATCCTGGCCCGGTGAGTTTGTTGCATTGGAGTGGGAAAGGTAAGCCATGGGCTAGACTCGACGCTGGTCGTCCTTGTCCGTTAGATGCCCTTTGGTCTCCGTACGATCTTCTTCAGACACCATTCGCTTTGGATTCTTGACCAGTTTGGTTTACTTATTATACCGGTACATACATACGTATAAATATACTACATGTGAATTTTTTGTTTGTATGATGTAAATATATTCATAAATCGTGACAAGAAACCAAAAAAAAAAAGTTCGTTTTGGTTCTATTCGTTGTTGTTCTCATCGGTTTTGGTCGGAATATACAAAAAGTGGAATTTTTTTAAAAAATGGAGGCGATTGAAATTACGCGAGTTTAGAGGCGCAAAACGCTGTGTTTGCGTTTGCATGTTGGAATATGGAAGTATGGAACAAATATATTTTTTGAATACGATTCGAGATTCTGATACAATAACCAATTTCAACTGATTAACGGTTGTATTAAACATTTAAACTGAGGCATGCTATTGTAGAAAAAAACAATGTTCAGAAAATTGCTAGCTGATAATTATGTACTTTTAGGGGATTAGTATTTAGCAGAGCGCCTAGAAACTGTCTAGAACTATTTCGTTTATGATCGATTTGTCTTCTAGATGTATAAGCGCAGTCTAAACCTATTTTAAAAAGAATCGAAAAAATATTTACATTTTGTGTCAAAATATAGAAGTGAACAATAATCAAATAGAGATGGTTGAATTATTGGGTGTTTATAAGCCGCAACAGTCTACGTTTGCGTTGCATATCTTGGACAATGAATGAGAGTAAATGGAACATTTTAGAAACAGAATTTCATGTATACCCAACCATACAAAAACTGCAGTATTATTGTAAATAGAAGAAGGGACATGATGTTCGATGGACCGATTCTATGTGTAGATAGTTCATAGGTCGAGGCCTCGAGGGGGCACATGTGTTGCCCCTTTTTCGACGTTCTATTGTCCGTCTTTAAAACAAAAGCATGTGTCTTAAGTTCTGTCTCCTCCACATATATATCCATGAGCTCCTTATGTGTGGACGGATCCACAAGAAAACCATGATGCAAACATTTTGAGAAAATGTTCTTGGTATGGAAATAGATAAGAATAAGATTACTACAATTAATTCGTAACCAGGGAGGTGCTCGTTTGAAGCTTGTAACGAGAGACTACCATGCAGATACGTAGTCTTTAATTTGTTAATTAAATGATTATGTTTAAAGAAATAATTGAAGACAAAAAAAGTGTCGGTGATGTGAGCAAGAGAAGGTGATAAAGCACGAGCAAAGTCCCATCGTACATTTATGTAAAAGTTGTTTGACCTTTGAGCCTTCTTTCATCATCTTTCTTTCTTATTAACTCTACATTCCTCGTGTGTAACATTTTTTTAAAAATTCATTCCTACAGTATGTATATCATAAGATATTAATACATCAAAATGGAAAATTATTTGGCTTTAGTCTACAATATCAAGTTGAGTGACCAGGCCCGTCCCTGCCATAAGGCGGGTGAAGCACTTGCTTGAGGCCACATTTTATATAGTAAAAATAAGGTTATATTTCATATAATGTTTTGGACAAATGGTTACCTTGTTTGACTTTATGTTATCATATCCTTATTCCATTTTTATCTGATTCAACATACTTCATATGCTAACCATATTTATTATTATTTTAAACCTTTTTGTATTGTTTGTGGTAGGCCTGAGATTTATATCCGAGATCCGTTATCCGATCCGGGATTTGCTCCGATCCGATCCGAAAAAACGGATATCCGGGGGGTCTGGATCCGGATCCAGATCTTGATTTTACGGATTTGGCGGATCCGGATAATGAAATTTTAGGTCTGGATATCCGGATCTGGATCCAAACTTACTATTTATTTAAAATATTTAAAATTTAATTATATTTATATATGTATACTATATATAATTTTTATATAAAATAATGAATTTTTTAAATTTTATTCAATTTTAATAATTTTTCATTTAAAAAAGTTAATAGGCTAAATAAATTAAATAAATCATTTTAATTAGCTAGTTTTTATTTTTTTAAAAAAATTTTTTAAAAAAGGATCCGGATCCGGATATCCGCGGATATTCGGATTTTAATCTGGATATCCTAACCCCGGATATCCGGAGAACCCGGATCCGGATCCGGATAATAATTTTATGGATCCGGCGAATCCGGATCCAGATATCTCAAAATACTCCGGATATCCGATCCCTTCCAGAGCTAGTTTGTGGTACTATTTACTGTTTTTATCTTACATAAAAGGTCACACAATTTTTTTTTTTGCTTTAGGCCACTTTCAACTACGGGACGACACTGTGAGTGACTTCTGAGCTTTCCGAAGCAACACATGACAATGACATTGACTATGGACACACTCTGTCCCAAACAAAACCGAACCAGACCGGAACAAGATCTCCGGTATGGCAGATAAGAAACACAAATCAAAGGTAGGTTTGTGGTTTTGCTCACTCAAAAAAAAGAGGTGGCTCGTCAATTTAATCACAGTAGCTTGAGTTGATCTGAAGCAACTTAATTATTAATCAATCACATTTATTACATTTGTTACATTAAACATTACAATAGTATAATATGACCCCACAAGTTCTTTCGGAAGGAACAACTATGAAACAGAGAGGTTACTGGTTTGATCTGTTGATCATCTTATCTTATCAAAGACAAGTGACTTACAATTTGTCAGTTCTTCAGTTTAGTCACAGTCTAAAGACTTCTTCTGAACAGATTCACATCCAAAGAAGTAAAACTTCTGAAGGTGAACAACTTCATTTCGCTAACAGATTCTTGAGCAAGTGTAGTCCATGCGTACCTGAGGCCTTGTGTTAAGGTTCAGGGAGCTGCTTGACACTTCAGGCTTCATGAATATAATGGCTCATGACTTAAAACGTCAGAAGGATCTCAACCTCAAATGATCCAAATCACTCATAGCAACATTGAAGTGATGGTTGAAAGATTCTCACAAGAGCTGTGGATTTTTTTTCGGACATCATACATATACTCCAGAAACTATCCTAACATCATAAAGCTCATCTGAATCCACCTCCGTCACTCCAGTAAACCCTGATTTGCTTACCGGATCCAAAACCTCGTTTAGCTTATTACAAGATCCTCCTCTAACCAAACCCTTTTCAATCATTTTATCTTTTAAACGCATAGCTTCATCCAAACGACCACTTTTCATCAGTCCATCAATCAAAGTGTTATAGGTAATAGCATTAGGAGTTATTCCCTTCTGTGGAAGCTTACGCAAAAGCCTCTGAGCTCGATCTACATTCCCTGACTTGCACAACCCTTTAATCAACGCATTGTACGTAACAACGTTAGGAGTAATACCTTTTACAGACATCTCATCCCTCAGGTTGAACGCCTCGTTTATCTCACCGTCAACAGCACACCCATGGATCAAGATCGTGTACGTGTACTCGTCTGGTGTAAACCCCTCGCGCAGTATCAGCTCCGAGAAAAGTTTCCGAGCTTCCTTGACCTTCCTAGCTTTACAGAGACCTGCGAGAGCAACATTGTACACAATGTTGTTGGGAACTAAGAGCTTCTTAGGAAGAGAATCAGCGATTCTTTGTGTTTTAACACACGTAGTAGCACCGGGTTCAAGAAACTCTTTAAAGCTATGGTAACCGGGAAGAAGAAGATCAAAATCCACAAGCTTATGCAACAGCAAACAAGCCTCGTCGATCTTGTCAAGGCGAAACAAACTTGTCGCAATCTTGCTGCAGATGTTCACATTCACAGCAATCCCTTTCTCTATCATCTCGAAACACGTGGCGTAGGCTTTATCCATGGTTCCAATATTGCACCAGCCAGTGATGAGAGCTCCGTATGTAGCAACAGTAGGAGTTAACCCTCTTGCACGCAGCTCGGTTACAAGATCCGTTACTTTATTCAAATGTCTACACTTGAAAGCAGCAGAGATCAGAGTGTTGTACATCTCTACTGTGGGGAACATTCCGTTACTCTCCATATGATCTTTAACTCCAAAAGCTTCTTTGAAGTTTCCGACTTTGTAATAACCATGGCTCAAAGCTTGATATGTTTGCACATCTGGCTTACATCTGAATGTTTTCACGCTATCTAGAATCTCTTTGGCTTTATTGACCTTCTCCATTTTACACAGTCCGCTTATCATTACGTTTAAGGTTACCGTATCTGTCAAAAGACCTCTTGCTAAGACGTTCTCCCATAGCTTCATGGCTTCATCAAAATCTCCAAGCTTGAACAATGCCTCAAGCAGAGTGCTACAGCTAATCTCATTCCCGCTCACTCCTCTTTTTATCATCGTCTTCCAAAGGCTTACAACGTCATGATAAGCACCGACACGAGTAAAGCCTTTTAAAAGAGTATTGTAAGTCATAACCGTTGGAACAACTTCTTTCTCGCACATTCGATCACAGAGCTTTAAAGCCTCGTTGACGCGACCAGCTCTGCAGTACCCGTCCACAAGGGTGTTGTAAGTATAATGATCCGGATCCTTCATCCGCATAAACATTCGTTCCGCTTCAACTAGTTCACCAGATTTGCAATAACCATTGATCAAGGAGTTAACAATGGTTGCATTAGTCCTCACTCCCTTCCTCAACATATCATGATGAACTCTAACAGCATCACTGACTCTACCACACCGACAATATCCATCTATCAACACACCGTACATACGCTGATCCGCTTCCTCCACAGACGCAAACACCTCTTCCGCTTCTTCCATCAAACCATTTTTACAATAACACTTAACCAACGAAGTATACGTAACAACGTTCCTAGAAACCCCTTTATCAGACATCAACCCCAACACTCTCCTCACTCCCTCAACATCCCCAATCATCGCGTACCCATTAACCAAACTATTGTAAACCACCACATTCATCTCCAAACCGAACTCACTCTCCATCTCCTTAGCAAACTCCACACCTTTCTCCACTTCTCCGTTTCTACAGTACGCGTTCACAACGATACCGCAAGTAAACACATCCGGAGAAACCCCAAGACTCACCATCTGATCATAAACAAGCAACGCCACAAAGTATTCACCTTTCTTAACCAAATTACTCAACAAACTATTACAAGACAACAAGCTCGGGACTCTCCCGACACTTCCAATATTATCAAACACGTGTAAAGCTTCCTTCACCAAACTCTTCTCCGCGTAGACTTTAAGCACCATGTCGAAGACTGTTGGAGAGAAGTGGAAACTCTTGTAAACACGAACGAGCTCGTCCCAGATTACAAAGCACGAGTGGTTAAGACCAACGAGCTCACTTAGATACGCTCTTGTCTGGTCGTTGTAGGAGATGGATCTAACCATCCCTCAAGGCCCAAGGAATAGGAGGCCTGGCCCGGACCAATGAAAGCGACGGCTCGGATAGCCGGCTTAGAAGGTCAGTCTCTCGGCTCACTTCTAGAGTACCTCGAGTCGACCGTCGTCGACTAGGAGGCATCCGGCTCGGCGATCGCTCGGATTAATACGGGCCCTTCGGCCCAATGAGGAAGGCCCACGAAGACGACCTAAATTAGGTCAAGAACGACACATCAGAGGATTATATAAGGAGAAGGAAGAGGAACGAGAGAGGGATCCGAAATCATCTGACTAACACTTGGCGGCTAGATTAGGGTTTTCACCTTTGCTCATCTTGCCGATATCTGTATCTCTCCGGTAACTCATCGAGTTGCCGGCTTCTCTTCTGTCGCTTTCTCTTTACTTCTCTTGTAACCGACTGAAAGTCTCTCCGACCATAATAAAACGTCTTTGTTAAACCCACATCTTTTTATCACCGTTTTCCGATCAAACAGTTGGCGCCCACCGTGGGGCCTTTAGCAAAGTAACGTTAGTACCATGGTTGTCAGCAACGACAGTTCTTCGTCAGGCGAGGAGCGCGAAGCTCTCGAGGTGATGCCGGCTCCCGAGGTAACACCCACGCCTACACCAGCGACTCCGCTCCCCCCTCCGGCGTCTATGGAAACCATCTTGGCACGCCTCGCTCTGCAAGAGGCGGCGCAGAAGGCGGCGGTCGACCAAATCACAGCGATAGCAAAAATACTCGCCCCTATCGCTGCAAACGCCGAAGCTTCAACGGCGCAGTACCGTCGACACCTGTTCGCCACTGAACGGACCACCAACGTCGCTCCCGCGCGGAATAACAACGACCAGAGCGCCGGTATCGATAACCAGAGCGCCGGCAACAATATCAATGCCGACACCGCAAGCGAGCTGGCCGCGTTGAAACAGTCGGTCCTCGACATCAACTCCAAGATCCACCAGGTGACGACCTCGGCGCCCCAAATCGAGCACGTACTCGCGGAGTCCCTCCGTACGCCCTTCACGCAGAGGGTCACCGCCGTACGACTCCAGAAGATGGAAAAACTTCGCCTCCCGACTTTCAAGGGTCTCTCTGACCCTTCTACTCATGTCACGTCCTTCAACATAGCGATGCGGCGCGCAAATCTGACCGACGAAGACAAAGACGCCGGCTTTTGCCAACTTTTCGTCGAAACCCTAGAAGGACCGGCCCTTACTTGGTTCACAGGCCTCAGAGAAAACTCCGTCGATTGTTTCCACGATCTCTCGACGGCCTTCCTGAAAAATTACATCATGTTCACCAACCAAGAAACGACCGTGTCAGATTTGTGGAACCTCACTCATACCAGCGGCCAAAGTCTCCGCGACTTCATGGAGAAGTTCAAGGCTATCGTCTCGAAAGTTGATATTCCTGACCATATCGCTGTCGAGTCTCTGATGAATACTCTGCACGTCGACTCCACGTTCCGTCAGGATCTTTACCGATACCCGACGAAATCTGTTTCCGATGCCATCGCTCGCTCGAACAACTTCATCCGCATGGAAGAAGACACAAGAGCAAAATTCGCAAAAGAAGCAGCAGCGAAACAACGACCTGCCCGAACAAACGACACCCACCCTGAGCCCCGCCAGCACTCCTCCGGTGGGAACACCACTCAGAAACGAGGCTACGTTAGTTCGGTGGGCGACGAAGAATCACCAAAAACAGCAGCTGTCACGCGAGAGAAAGCCTGGAATCACTGGGACCGAGACTCCGCCTCGAAACAGTCGAAGTCGTCCGAGCCAACGAGTTCAAACTCCGAAGAGCCAAAGAAATGGTGCCTCTACCACAAAAGGGATTCCCACGATACAAAAGAATGCAAAGTCCTCATCGGGCAATTCTTCGACGGGATCACTAACGGAACGATTCAAATGCCCACTTCTCCAACAACACCAAAAAACACCAAGAGCTGGAGTAAAAACAAGGAGAAGAAGGCACAGAGGTCTCAACCAAACGCGGCACCGAGCGAGGAAAGAGCGAGCCCTGAGCGCACTCCTGTCAACAATGTTGGCCCCGCCAACGACTCGTCAGAAGACGAACATCCGCGTCGCCGGCGGCGAGTGGACGTCATACTCTCTCATCCTTGCGACTCCTCTGACGACGACTCCTCGGCAGTACAGCCAGATCTACGCGAGAAACTGAACAGCAAAGTCGAGAAGTCTCTTACTACCACGACAACAGATAAAGACCTGCGTACCCTGTTGAAGCGAAAGAGCGCTACAAACGAACACGTAGGAAGCGCCGACCTCCGCACAACCATCTCAAAATCCAGCACCAGGAGAATAGGTCAAGACGGCGACCTTCGCGACCAGCTCAACTCAAAGGCCGATGACCTGCGAATCCAACTAAACCGTTCGAAGAAGTCCGATCTGCGACGACGTCTCGAGTCAAAAAAGAAAAAGCCCGCGGAAGCTCCTCAGTTCGAGAACACAACCGACGATTTAAGGAAGCAACTCGAATCATTGCGAGCTACCCGCACGCCAAACATTAGCGTCATAATGGGAGGATCGCCTCCTTGCGGCGACTCAGTTCGAGCCGTCAAAGACTATAAGCGACAAGCCACCACTTCCAAGAAGTGGCCACTTCCAGTCGAGAATGATCACCAGATCACTTTTTCGGCACTAGATACCAAGGGTATCCACATGCCGCACAACGACCCCCTCCTCGTCGATCTCGACATCGGAGAGTGCCTAGTCGCGAAAGTACTTATCGATACAGGCAGCTCGGTCGATCTCATCTTCCGCGACACACTCGATAAAATGGGAGTCGATTTAAGAGATATGAAGCCTTCCTCTCGCACGCTCACTGGCTTCAACGGAGCCTCAGAGCAGATGATCGGAACAATTCGTCTCCCAGTATACGCAGGTGGCATAACCCGCACCGTCAAGTTCTCCGTCATCCGAGCCAAAGCACCATACAATGCCATCCTCGGAACACCATGGTTGCATTCCATGAAAGCCGTTCCCTCGACGTACCATCAATGCGTCAAGTTTCCCGGCAAAGACGGAAAAACACAGACGATACGGGGAGATCAACAAGCCGCGAGAGAACTGCTGATTGCAACTGTAAAGATGCAGCAACAGGCTTCCCTCGTCAACTCCGTCAGCAAACCACTCCACAAGATATACCCCCAGAAAGAGGAAGTTCGAGAAGTCGCAATTGATGAATCCGACCCAACGAAAATCATCCGAGTGGGCGTATACCTGTCCGACGACTTGTGTTCAAGGATCATCTCTTTCATCAAAGACAACGCTTCAACGTTCGCCTGGAAGACCTCCGACATGAAAGGGATCGACCCCGCAGTTACATCCCATGAACTGCACGTCGACCCCACGTTCAAACCCATCCGACAGAAGCGACGGAAACTCGGTCCAGAAAGATCTAAAGCAGTGAACGACGAAGTCGACAGGCTCCTCGACGCAGGTTTTATTACCGAAGTCCGATACCCCGAGTGGTTAGCCAACCCGGTCGTCGTCAAGAAGAAGAACGGCAAATGGCGCATATGCGTCGATTTCACGGACCTCAACAAGGCGTGCCCAAAGGATAGTTACCCACTCCCTCACATCGATCGTCTGGTCGAGTCAACCGCTGGCAACGAACTCCTAACCTTCATGGACGCTTTCTCAGGCTACAACCAGATCCTGATGCATCCCGACGATCGCGAGAAGACGGCATTCATCACCGACAGAGGGACCTATTGCTACAAGGTGATGCCTTTCGGGCTAAAGAACGCCGGCGCGACCTACCAGCGACTCGTTAATCGAATGTTCGCTGACCAGCTGGGCAATACCATGGAAGTGTATATCGACGATATGCTAGTCAAATCACTCAAGGCCGACGACCACCTCAATCACTTGCGCGACTGCTTCAAGATCTTGAACGACTATGGGATGAAACTCAACCCGGCCAAATGTACCTTCGGTGTCACTTCCGGAGAATTCCTCGGCTACATCGTCACTCAGCGAGGAATAGAAGCCAACCCCAAGCAGATCTCAGCGATTCTCGACCTTCCAAGCCCGAAAAACAGCCGCGAAGTGCAGCGACTAACAGGACGCATTGCAGCTCTAAACAGGTTCATCTCGCGATCGACCGACAAGTGTCTTCCCTTCTACGAGCTACTAAGGGGAAACAAGAGGTTCCTCTGGGATGAAAAATGCGAGGAGGCGTTCAATCAACTCAAGCATTATCTCACGACCCCACCCGTTCTATCGAAGCCAGAAGCCGGCGACACACTATCTCTCTACATCGCCGTCACCGCCTCTGCCGTCAGTAGCGTATTGATTCGAGAAGATAGGGGAGAGCAGAAACCAATCTTTTACACAAGTAAAAGAATGACGGAGCCCGAGACGAGGTATCCAACACTCGAAAAAATGGCCCTGGCCGTCGTCACCTCGGCAAGAAAACTGCGACCCTACTTCCAGTCGCACACGATCGAAGTACTGTCAAACCAACCACTCAGGACGGTTATGCAAAATACCAACCAATCGGGACGGTTGACCAAATGGGCGATGGAGCTAAGCGAACATGACATCGTTTATAAAAATCGCATAGCAGCAAAGTCGCAAGTCCTTGCCGACTTCTTGATCGAGTTAACGCCAGAGCTGGAACAAGACCTCATCCTACCAAGCGTAAACTGGATCCTCCACGTCGACGGTTCATCCACGAGTAAAGGATCAGGAGCAGGAGTGCAATTGCAATCACCAACAGGAGAGCTAATCCGGCAGTCGTTCAGCTTCGGCTTCGCGGCATCAAACAACGAAGCTGAGTACGAATCCCTCATCGCGGGGCTTCGTCTCGCCAAGGCGGTGAAAGCAAAGCGAGTCAGCGCTTACTGCGACTCTCAACTCGTCGTAAGCCAGTACCTCGGTGAATACGACGTCCGCAACGACAGGATGGACGCGTACCTCAAACTCGTCCAAGACCTCACGCGAGACTTCGAGTTCTTCGAACTCACGAAGGTTCCTCGCGGAGAAAATGTTTGTGCCGACGCCCTTGCCGCTCTGGGAAGCAAGTTACACGACCAGGTCAAAAGGACAATCCCGATCCATAAAATCGAGGAACCGAGCATCGATACGAAGGCAGAACAGGCCGCGATTATAGCAGCGATCAACGACGCGATGGATATTGACGAAGTGGAATCCCCCTCGCCAGATGATCACTCAACGGATTGGCGCAAGGAACTCATCGATTACCTCGCGGAGGGTTTACTGCCCGTCGAAAAATGGGATGCCCGGCGGCTGAAAAGACGCAGCACACACTACGTCGTCCTAGACGGGGAACTACACCGATGGACTGCATCAAAGGTACTACTCAAATGTATCGCCGGCGACGAGACGAGACTCGTCATGGCCGAGACACACGAAGGAGCAGCAGGCAACCACTCGGGCGGGCGAGCTCTCGCACTAAAAGTGAAAAACCTCGGATTCTACTGGCCAACCATGAATGCCGATTGCGAGACATACGCGCGCAAGTGCGATAAGTGCCAGCGTCACGCCAAAACCATACACAGCCCAACGGGTTTCTCCACACCTTGACTGCTCCATATCCATTTATGAGATGGGGAATGGACATCATTGGTCCAATGCCGGCATCTCGACAAAAGAAGTTCATCCTGGTCCTCACTGATTACTTCACCAAATGGGTTGAAGCCGAAGCCTATGCCAGCATAACCGACAAGGAGGTACAACACTTCGTCTGGAAGAACATAATCTGCCGACACGGGCTCCCATACGAGATAATCACGGACAACGGTTCGCAATTCATCTCGCATCACTTCAAGGGCTTCTGCGACAGATGGCGCATACGACTCAACATGTCGACACCGAGAAACCCACATCTTTTTATCTACCGAAGAGAAGCCGGCAACTCGAAGAGCTACCGGAAAAGTACAAATAACGGCAAGATGAAGCAAAGGTGAAAACCCTAATCTAGCCGCCAAGTGTTAGCCCAAACATCTCCGCCTTTTCCACCCTTAGCCTGGGAACACCAACCCGAGTGAATGCGCCACAAAGGCCACTTTCACTCGCACATACTAGTCGAGTAAAAGCACCATAAAGGCGGCTTTTACTCCAAAAAAAAAAAAAAAAAAAAAAAAAAAAAAAAAAAAAAAAAAAATGAGTGAATGCGCCACAAAGGCCACTTTCACTCGCAATCTAAGAACTACGAATGGCTTGATTCCCGCAAAGGGATACGTAGGCAGCCCAAAGAAAAAGGGTCCAGCCGAAATAAAAAAAAAAATATAAAAACCCTCCCCGAGGAATCGATCTCCGAAGCAGACGATCACTTAAGCGATGCCTACTCGAACACGCCCCGGCTCCTCGAACAAACGTATCGGCACTCGCATCCCACGATTGAATACGTCCTGATCAGACACGTATTCACGGGAATCGACCGCGTTGCGACCTAAACCAACACGGCCGAGACAATGACTCCGATTCATCCTATAATTTAACTAAGTAAGGTCTGGCCAACCAAACGCTTGAAAATTACATCGGGATCGACGCGGAACCGTCAAAGTCGAAAACTCTAAATTAACGATTTAAGCTTAAAAATGGCAAACGGTCGCGACTCAAAGAGGTCAACCGAGACAAAGTCATAACAAGTTTAAAATTATAATGATTCGACATCTCGAACAATATTTACACCGAACGAGCAGAGTCACTTCAAATCTTGAGAAATCACGATTTCGATAGACAAATCTAAAGTAAATCAGTCTAAATCACCAAAAGAGTTCGAGATAGCGAGAAAACAGCAAAACAAAAGCCTCGAGGGCAAAGGTTCAAAATAAAAACAACAACAAAAGTCCTCCGGGACTCAAAAGAAAACAACACACAAAAGACGTTAACCCTCTCGATCGCTCTCACGGTCATTGAGGGCAGAAAGTTCTGAAGCCCTAACACTCGACTCGCGAGCAACCGGAGAGACGTGCATCTCATCTGATCTCGGGACCTCTTCAAGCATCCCCACATTCTCTCCTTCATTGCCTCGACGGGATCCTTCAGCCGAAGTGTCCGAAAGTACGAGCAAAGGAGCATTATCTTCAGCAACAAGGTTCCCTCGGTTAGGCGTCTCTCCCTCAAACGCAGTCGAAGGACCCTCGACGTGGGAGGGGGGGTCTGCGTGCTGTTCTTCAGTCGGATGCGTAAGAGGAGTGTGAAGAGTCAGCGCAGTCTCAGGGTCGATTAAGCCAGCGTTAGACCCATATGGATCAAGACTCGCCAAGATTCGAGCATCCACGAACTGAGAGTCCAACACAAGAGGAGAGAGTATGAGATCTTCCGCAGGTATCTCGCCCACTTTGAGTTTCTCGGCCTCTTGTTCGTATTTCCTCTCCTGCTCTGCGAATATCTCGATAACAGATTGCGAGATGTCGCTCCCAACCCTCCTTAAGGATTCAAGACATTTCCTGGTCCCAAAGGCTTGGCTATGGAGTAACCTAGCTTTATCATAGGCATCCCGCTGTTCTTCTCGGGAACGGATCCTCGCAAAGCGACGGTTAGCTTTCGCAGCCATCTCGGCCTCGACTCTCCCCCTTTCCTTCGTGACCTCTAGGATTCTGGAATCCCTAAGACGCTTCATCTCTCTTTCATGAGAGGCAGCGAGCGAAGCCTTCTCACCTTCGAGCTCCGCATTCTTCTGCTCTAACTCATGGATGACTCCACGAGAGGCCGCCAAATCGGCTTTGAGCTCATCCCTTCGAGCAATTGCGCGAGTGACCATCCCGTTAAGTCTCTCGACGTTGGCCTTCGATGCACTTAGCTGACGAGCAGAAGCCTCTTCTTTCTCCGCATGCTCCCTCTTGGCCTGCTCGAGCTCGTTCAAAGCCCCCTTCAGCGCAGTATCATATTTGTCGACCACGATGTTCATTGCGCTATCCCCCTACGAGATGCGAAGCAACGAAAACCGTAAAGAAATGGCACTAGAGGAACAAGGGAAGAAAAAGACAAAAGGAAGTCAAATTACTCACCAACAGCTTGGCCCTTGCAGCCTCCTCGTACTCGCCCCCGAAGACGAGATCCTCCACAGCGGGCAAAGGTTTCGCCCTTCCTCTAAACTGACGAAGGAGCTCCCCGCATTTTTCCGGAACATACGCCAGCAGAGCCGGCCCCTCGTAGTGAAAGTCAACTCTGTCGGGAAAGCTGACTCCGGGCACCCTCCTCAAAATGGCGTCACCGCGAGAAGAGGTACCAGTCTGGACGGCCCCGATATTGGGACGGGCTGGAATCTCTGCGTGAGGAGACATCGGAGCAGGAAGTTGCTCCTCGCCATCAGCTTCATCGCCGCGCCCTCTTATCAGAAGTGGCGACCCCTCAGATTCCTCTGCGAGGTTGTCTGAGCCCGCATCTTCAAGAGAAGTCTCAGACTCTTGTCCGTCGACGGCTTCTTCCTCGTCGCCTTCTTCTCCAAGGGCCCTATCTGCGGGAACCTCTTCCTCGGGACGAAGTTCTTCTTCCTGGACGTTCTCCCCCTCAGTTTCGGTCGGTCCCTCGAGATTCCCTGATCCCTCGACAGCAGACTTCTTCTCTGTCCTCTTTCTCTTCTTCTTCGTTTGGAGTTCACCTGAAGGAGGAACGCCGCTCGTTCCCTCGGCACTCCTTTCGGTTCCCGAGCCACCCCTCTTCCTTTTTTTACCCTTCCCTGCGTCGCGGGTATTAGAAGGGGGAATCGCGTCAGCGCGAGGAACCGCTACTGACGATCCTCCCCCACCGATCAACCCCAGCTGGGCAGACAGTATCGCACTCAAATCAGGAAGAGTTCCCATCCTCTTTGCCTCGGAAATTTGTTTTTGGATGTCCTTCGGGAAGATATCTAGTCGTTTGGTACGAATAGGAAGAACGACCGGAAGATCAGATCTCCACTCTCCTAAAAACAGAAGGCAGAGAGGTCAGGGCGCAACGAATGAAAATCGCGACTAAAAGAATATAACTCAGAGCCGCGAGAGAACGTACTTCGCGCGATTCGATCTTTAAGCTCACGGATCTTCTTAACGGTGATCTCCGACCAACGATAGGTTCGAAGCAGAGATACGGCACGAACACTCTTCAAAAAATCTTCAGGATAGATCGGGGAGGTAGGATGGCCAGTAGCGGTTCCTCGCGCTGACGCGATTCCCACAGCCTTTTCTGCGACTCATCGACCCCTCGCTTTAACCTCCCGACAGGACTCCCACTCCTTTGAACCCCCATGTTCTAGAATCCATCATGAGCTAAACGACCTTCGCTCACTGATGGACCGGGGGGACTTACTGTAGGAGATGGATCTAACCATCCCTCAAGGCCCAAGGAATAGGAGGCCTGGCCCGGACCAATGAAAGCGACGGCTCGGATAGCCGGCTTAGAAGGTCAGTCTCTCGGCTCACTTCTAGAGTACCTCGAGTCGACCGTCGTCGACTAGGAGGCATCCGGCTCGGCGATCGCTCGGATTAATACGGGCCCTTCGGCCCAATGAGGAAGGCCCACGAAGACGACCTAAATTAGGTCAAGAACGACACATCAGAGGATTATATAAGGAGAAGGAAGAGGAACGAGAGAGGGATCCGAAATCATCTGACTAACACTTGGCGGCTAGATTAGGGTTTTCACCTTTGCTCATCTTGCCGATATCTGTATCTCTCCGGTAACTCATCGAGTTGCCGGCTTCTCTTCTGTCGCTTTCTCTTTACTTCTCTTGTAACCGACTGAAAGTCTCTCCGACCATAATAAAACGTCTTTGTTAAACCCACATCTTTTTATCACCGTTTTCCGATCAAACAGTCGTACATCCTGGCTCTGGACAAGATGTGGACCATTTTGCAGTAAGACTTGTAATCCGGTCGGAAAGTTTGCTGTTTGGAAGCTAAGTTGAAAACCTCGAGGCAGGCTTGAGGGTGGAGGCGGGAGGTGCGGAGGAGGGAGTTGAGGAGCTGGTCTGAGAAGTCGAGAGAGAGGTCGTGTAGAGCGTCGTACCTTCCGAGGACGAGCAAACGGGAGACTCGTTCGATTAGTTCGGGTCGGATCGGGCCGTGTCCTGCTCGGAGGTCGCGGCGTAAGGCTCTAGAGGCATCGGAGAATCTGCGGGGATGGAGAAGAAGCGGAAGAAAGGCGGCGAGGCGTGCCGGCGATGGTCGGAGGAGCATCAGGGAGTTAATCGTTGTGGGTTGATTAAACCTTGGGAGCCCATTAAAACTTGGGACCTCAGGGTTCGGTTTGGTGTTGCGTAAAGGAGAAACCTTTAAATTGGTATATTTGTTTTCTCTACTTGCTTGGTTTGGTTTGGTTTGGTTTGGTTTAATACGGTTAGATTTAGTGTGTGTCACTTCTAGCTTTGAAATTTGAGAACATTTACAAAGATGTCTCTGGATTCTGATTAGGTATATGTTACCGAACCTGAATCTATGCTCAATCTGATCTGTGAAAATACCCAAATAGATTAAGTAAAAAAAAAAAAAAAATTCATCATTAGCTCAAATATTTTAACTAGTATTTGAAATGATTATATAGAGTAATTCAAATATTCAATTTCATATTTATTTTGATATGATTTACCAAAAAAAATTTGCGTCAAATATTATAAACTGAAATGAATTTGGATCCAAAATAGATTTTACTGTTGTCACAAACCAATCCGAACATATATAAAACAACCGGAATGAAGTATAGGAGATTGGACTGGATCCAAACCCAAACACTCATGCCTAATTCGGATGGATGCACATAAATACAAGAAGAAGAAAAATCATTGAATGAATTACACTATAAATTCAAATCACATGAGAGTATAGTCGAGAAATTTCATATTTTCAGCAAAAGAATTAAGAGTATTATGTAATAACAATCTACCAAGGATCCTATAAAACAAAAACTCAATCGAAAAAGACTTTGGAGTTCTTAAACCGGGAATCTCCCAGTCATTTGTATATGCTCAAGTGTTCTCCTCAAACCATACTTGCTAACTGCTAACCTCCCGGCCCTGAACCCATCTCCATAAACCGGAGAAGCATCAGACTCTATCTGGTGCTTGAAAAACTCACCAAGCTTCCTCTCGTACTGCGACTTTGGTCCCTTCTTCACTCCTCCATAAGAAGATGATGCAGCGTTGCTGTTTCTAGACCCAGCAGCCAACTCAACTTCTAACCACTTATGAGCCATCACTTGACATATCCCCTCTTCAACATCTTGGCTCAGTGTCCGGAACCCTTTTTCAAGACCACACATTGTAGTAACGGTTCAACAAACGTGAAACAAGAGAAGCAGTTAGATAAGAAACAAGAAGCAAGAAACTCACCTTTGAGCCGCATCCACGCGTGCATCATCTCATGAGCTAGAATCGAACCGGTGAGTAGCCTAGGGAGACCAAATAAGATGAGAATGGCAGTAACCTCGCACCGGCGAGTTAGCTTGAATTGCTCTGTAATCATATTCCCACTCCAGTTTCCCTTCGATCTCTTTCTCACAGTTCTAACAGTTTGTTCCTCTGAAAGGCAGAGTCCTCTTGTCTCTGGCATGTGATAGTGACCCTAAAGAAAGCACACAATGACACAATATAAATGTGACACATTCTCAAATAGTTACTAAAGTAAATTTGTATTTTTTTTGTTCTACTCACATTCCTTTCACCTTCTCTGGCTTCGTTAAGTGCTTGCCTCTCAACCAAGAGAAGTGGAACCTCCTGCTCTACCGTCATGTTAAGTCCTTCGTAGAACTCTTGTATCTGCAAGTACAGAGGCTGGCATTGAAAAGTGTCCATCACCGATGAGTCTAGACACTCAAGGCAAAGCTTCCGTCCATCGTTGAGTTCAAAATATCCTGTATTCCGTGACTCCATTCTTTCACAACTGCAACATCTAGGAGTAGCATCGTGTTCGTGAGATGGGCAATACTTCTGGACCCAGAAAGGATGTGCTCTATACTCTATAAGACCAGCATGGTTCGTTGGAATCTGTCACAAGAAAAGAAAGTAACATAAGATAAGTGCAATATCCGAAGAAAAACAACGGAAAAGGGGTAAAGATTTTACATACAAAGAGGCTGCAGACATCACATTTTGGATGAAACCTCTCCCTGTAACAAGCTTTGTGAAAAGGGTAGTTCCCAGACGTTGAGAACTATTTAAGACCAAAAAGAAAAGAAGGAAAACATGTTATTACATTGATTCAAAGGTTAAACTACAACGGAAAGAATGAATTTGAGTTCACCTCGTACTCAGAGATTGGGTGACTGCAGCCATGACATCGAAAACATTGTGGATGCCATAGTGCGTTGATGCAATTCAGATATCTTCCATGGCCAATCTCCATATTGCAGCCAGCACAAATCCTATGCCAGTAGTGACAAGTTGTTGATAAAAAGCTAAAAGAAACTATAACACATCAACCAAAATTAAAAGGCCATCTAAGTGAAACCTGAAGTCCATTGAGAAAGCAATAGGTCTTGGATAATAAATATCACCACTGTCATATACATTGCCTCCTCCATGCATATGTCCATTCCCATATGCATTCCCAAAGTCATAAGTAGTTCCATTCCTAACTATCATACTCTCTTGTATGGCTCTAGCAAGCTGCTCATCGTCATCCATCATTGCGTGTTTCCCTGCTTTTCATTTTTTATTTTATTTTTTTCAAAATGTATGAAACAAAACTATCTTTTTTTCTTTCATATTATTCTGTTTTGGGCTAAAACAATCAGTAAAATGTAACTCACAGGCGCCTGTATTAGTCTCTGGTCCTTGATTCTCTTCTTCTAAAATAGACAATGCAATTGCACGGTCTACTTCTTCATTTTCCTGCCCATTCCATGTCTCTTCCTAGTAAAAGTAAAAAAAAAAACAACAAAATTTTGAGGTTACACTACAAACCATTATCTGATAAATGGAGACTAATATGATTTATTTGACTATTTTTGAGATCTCCTAAATCAGAAAAAAAAACTATAAAACAAAAGCTATCAAATATTCAATCAGCATATAGTAACCTCAGAAGTAGATGGTTCCTGCGTATGATCAGCATCTGTCTCTGCACTAGGCTCAGAATGTTCGTGCGGGTAGTTCTCGTAATAGCCGCCATTATGATGATAGTACTCATTCCCCACGGGGGGCCTTTGGTTAGAGCCTTTGAAGATCTTGTTTAACCAACCCATAGTAGTTCCCTTCCTAATAAACTATCTGCTCAAATATAACTCAATGCAGCTAAACTTATTTCACCTGGCACACAATCATCAAATCTCTGATTCAGCAAAAAAAAAAAAAAACACTTTATTCAAACTATATTAGAAAAAAAACAGTCTTTACCTTTGAGAAACCTTAAGACGAAATCTTGTTAAAATCTATAAACACGATTTCTCTTCCGCTTTTTGAGGATACACGAAACAATCTAATCACGAAATTGTAGCAACGTAAGAATCTACTTCTTCTAATGATCCTACAATTGGGTAGAAAAAGAATAAAAAGGAAAAAAAAAACGAAATTTTAATTTTATAGATAAGAAGGTAAGCTTTGACAAAATCAATGTCTTTGTAGTTTGTACTAAAAAACGAATCAACCCAGAATGTGCTTTTGATTACTACCCCAAATTCAAAGTCAAAATTTTTGTGCAAACGCAAACACCCAAAAATAAAAATCGCATTTTTTTTTATTTGATGAGGATAAGAGATTGATTATCGAGAATTTCGGATACGAGATTACAGAGGATAGTTTAATTAATTAATTAATTAAAGAAAAAAAACAAAAGTCTATGCCTTGGAGGTGTTTGGTCGTTGAGCTCTTTCTCCTTACAAGAAAAACGTTTTTTTCAGACGCAGTGTGGGAAGTTTGAGATAGAAAGAAAATCAAAACGCAATTTTAAAAGTCAAAGTCTTGTTTGCAAATCTTTTTTTTAATGCAAGTATCTAGATAATGACATAACTTAACCCAATCTTCCTAATTATAATTAGGCATTAATCTGACAGCCGTCTAATGCAAATATCTAGATAATGATATTTTACTTTTCAATGAGTTAATCCTGTTTTTATTTCTTAGTTTGGTCTACCGCACACACGTCACAAGCAGCTAGGTAACAAGATATTATACATTGTATACGTGAATGTCTAAACTACGCGGCAATGAAGAAGATGTGAGAAAACATTTTTGGTTAATTAATATAGATAAATTGTTTAATATATACAAATTCTTGTCAACTTTCAACAATAATCTGGTAATTAGATACTTGACGTCACCGTTACATTATTCTTTGTACATTCGCTGAGTTATATGGTGACCAACTGACCAAGCGAGACCGTAACTGATACTTTTAGTGGGCTTTTATAGGCCTATACCATTACAAACCCATACATACGCGCCTGATCCAGTTGATGCTTGACAATAGCTTTACGTCTTTTATTCATGCATGTGTTATGGACCCAACAATTAAGGGGAATGCATGCTAAACTACTATCCTACTACTAGATCCGACATATTCAATTTATCACCCCTTTAGTTCGAGAAAAAAAATAAGAAAAAGCCTTTTAATGTTTCATTTGTATAAATATTTAGTTATGATAATTAGTATAGAACTGCATGTCTGCATGAACATCCCAAAAATAAAATCAAAGACTTTTTCTCATATGACTCATATGTAGTATGTATTTCATTTGTACATATAGCCAATCTTGCAAAAGAAAATGTTATACAAAAACAAACCTTTGTCGTATTTTATAATTTAAATAAAACTCTAACCCTAGATATGTAAATATTAACATATCAATCACCTTCGGTAAGTTTACACCACTCTCTCTCTCTCTAAGAAAATATAACAAGGACCACATGAAGGTATATATGTGATGTGTGCATGTAATGTAACAAAGACACGAATATTACAAAGTATCAATCGATCATAAGTAAATTGAATCGTACCAAACAATTAAAATGATACAATGTATTTACTCTCTCCCTTTCATAATTTTATCGAACCATATTCCTAACATTCTCTATTCTACTTGAGTATCCTTCAAACACCTCATTTTCGTTGTTGCTTCCTCTTCTTTCCTTTATTTTATTATATATGTATGACTATTAGGCATGGGCATTTGGGTCGTCGGGTCGGGTTCGGATCGGGTCCGGGTCTTTCGGGTCTAAGAGTTTATGACCCGATAAGGTAATTTCAAATTCTCGGTTCCGGGTCGGTTCGGATCGTGCCGGGTCCGGATCGGGTCGGGTCTTAGATAGTTAGACCCATTCGGGTAACTAAAATTTATCGGTTCGGTTTCGGGTCGGGTTCGGTTCGAGTTCAATTTAAAAAAGACCTAAAAATACAAAAAAATATCTGAAAATATTTATATATCCAAAAATATTCGAAATTTTATTCAAAATTTGTGTTTTTATTATATTAAAATGTGTATATATATTAAACTATGCGAGATACAACAACAATTCGTTGTCTCCTAGTGGTTGACCCCCATGTTCTCTAGACGAATAACCCGTCTTCGATTCCCCTTGATGCATTTTATTTAATTTACATTATTAATTCGGATATCCATCGGATTTGGGTCGGGTCTGCAACAAGATCCGCGGATCCTCTGCAACAAGACCCCTATCGTAATTTGATCGGGTCGGTTCCTACCCGAACCGGGTTTTTTTGGGTCAGTTTCGGGTCGGGTCTTCGGATCCGGGTAAAATGCCCAGGCCTAATGACTATATACATAATGCGAGTTTCGGTGTCTCAACTTCATTGGATTTAAAATGCTTTGTATAGTCTTAATAAAACCTCCGTTAGTTAGCTAAATGATTTAACGTGAATAATTGTCAATTTCGAAATTAGTATATAATTGTTTCCAAGAATGTGATTTATTCACTGAAGAATTGGCCATCTTCCAAGTCAAATTCTACATGTGAGTTGTGACTTAATTAGCTTAATTTTTTGTGTGCTTTCTTTTACGTTTGATTTGAAAATTCTCCACATTCAGAACTGAAAAAGTTGGTTTACTCGGTGCACGTGTAAATAACCACCACTATATGTGTACGTATGCCTAGACATTATGAACTAAATGGTTGGGGATGATTCTGTATGACATGTATGAATTGGATATATAAAAATATGTTAAAGATATGTACGGTTAATAAATTTTGTTTTCTTCGTTCATTTGAAATAAATTAATGCCAATAATATCAAAAGCCATCGCAAACGACATAGAACAGAAGAATGGTCAACCGAAAAAGGCTAGTCTTATTTCAGCAGACTTGTTTTTGTTTGTATATGTGTATGAAATATAATTTGAAGTAAAAAAAAGTTAAATTAATTGGATAGGACAATTAATGATTTAGCTGCAAGTTCTGTAAGTCTATTTCATTATCTTCATATTTAGTTTCATAGATAATCCATTTTTTTATCACAATGTATTTACATCAAATTTTCATTGTAGTTAAACGATAAAAATTGTAATATCAAAAAATATTATCTGAATCAAATTATTTTACACTGTTCTTAACTAAATATTTATATTTGTTGCGATATTATTTTTGGCAGCCCTATATATTGTTATTAATTTCGGACTCAATTTTATTAATTCGTATTTAAATATGATGACTAAGTATTGTAAGATTTCAATCAAAATGTATTAATATACTTGTGATGCCGTGACTCTTTTAGACAAACGAAAAACCGAAATGTTGTATAGTTCATAATTTAATTTGTATGCGAGTCAAATATAAACTATAAGGCTAGACATTTTTCTGCTGTTTTAAAATTCAAAACTTGCGTGGACTTATTATTTTATACTAAATTTTTGGAATAAAGATTTAGTCTAATATTAGTACAGACTAGAGACAAGAAGAACATAAAAATATACTAGTCACAGTTCAAGAACCAGACAGAAATAACAGATTAAAGAATAGACCTATAAATGATTCAAATAATTTTCTAAAGTCAATCCACCAAAGACTATATATATAAATGCAATGTACTATTTTCCGTTATTTTTCTCGTTGATCAAACTTAAGATCTTGTATTTTATTGGAATAGTTTTAGACTAGATCATTCATTGAATTTCCTCTGGTTGCTTAAGTATATCTTTAATGTGAAAATAAAAAGTTTGGGTTTGAACAATAGGTTGGGTGAACAAAAAAAAGGGTTTGAACAATAGGTTGGTTGAACAAAAAAAAGGGATTTGAACAATAGGTTTATTTATATTTTGTTTTAGTAACTGTTTATGGTAATAAACAAAACCTTTTAAGCATCGAGGAGTTAAAGAAAATAAAGAGATCATCGTCTTGTTCTGCTAAGGACCAGTCTAGAAGCATTATTATATAAAAAATACTTCTCAAATAATACCTATCAAATCAAAAATATTTTAACTAAATTAGATAAAAGTATAGTATCCATTTCTGTTGATTTTATGTGGTTATTTCTTCTTAGCTAGTATGTATTCTGTTTAAACATATTTTCGTTTATAAACGGAATTATATTGGAAACCATAAAAAATAGGGCAAATCTCCAAAATATCACCTTTCTAAGTTTATATCACAAAAATAGCACTCAAAAACTAAAATGACCAAAATAGCACCTTTCTAAGTTTATCCTTTGAAAATTTTAATTTTTTTATTTTTCAAAATTTGAAATCTTATCTCCAAAACTTCATTTCTCAACCATAAACCCTAAACCCTAAACTCTAAACCCTAAACCCTAAACTTTAAACCCTAAACCCTAAACCCTAAACCCTAAAATCTAAACCCTAAACCTTAGACTCTAAACCCTAAACCCTAAATCCTAAACCTCACCCTTTAACTCTAAACCCTAAGTTTGTGATTTTTGATAAAACATTAAGTGCTATTTTTGTGACTTTTGACCTTGAATGCTAGTTTGGGAACATAAACTTGATTTAGTGCTTTTTTTGTTTTTTTCTCTAAAAAATACGGCAGAAACGTAATTTCTAAAAACGTTAAATTTGTCACAATGCAAAATGAAAATCTACCATCTCTAGATCTCGATCCTTCAATTAACGTTCTCAATGGTATTCGAATTTCGAAGATTTGGTGTATCCATTGTAATACATATCTACCTGAGGAGATATCGAGAACGAAGTTAGAACCGCACGTGTATCCATTGTTAATCAAATTTACGAAGACATAATAAGCAAGTTAAATAAATAATTTAAAAGAAATATTCCATTAGACTTCTTGAAAATACTTAGAAATTTAACACGAGCAATTACAAAAAAAAAAGCCGAAGTATTGATCTCATAACGCACGCTTGCAGAAATTTCCACACAATAACCACCAAATTTCTCAAAGAAAGAACAAAGTATACTTTAGATCTTTCAAACTCCTCCAGAATTAACCGGTATTCAAAACCACGTGCTCTATAAAAAAATTAATAGTTGCTGGCCAAGTGCACAATGTGTGACCCGGCCAGAAAAAACCTTATAAATACGTCCCATGCAAACTCACAAACAACTCAAAACACTCTTCATCAAAACCATTTTCCTCTAACTCTCTCCCAATGGCTTCTAACGATAAGCTTACTTCTTCCAGAGTAGCGATCATCGGTGCTGGTGTTAGCGGTTTAGCAGCCGCTAAGCACTTAGCCCATCACAACCCGATCGTTTTTGAAGCCTCGGATTCGGTCGGAGGTGTTTGGAATAGTTGCACTTACGAGACAACTAAATTACAATCGACTCGAGTCGATTACGAGTTCTCTGACTTTCCATGGCCCAACAGAGATGACACTACTTTTCCATCTTACGCTGAAATATTAGATTACTTGGAATCTTATGCTAAGCATTTTGATCTCCTTAAGTTCATGAAGTTTGGCTCTAAGGTCATCAAGGTTAGGTACACAGGTGACGGCGGAACTCCACAGATGGTTGACCTAGGTGCTTACAGCCACTCGTTGCCCGAAAAACCTGTATGGGAAGTTGCTGTTCAAAATGGAGACGCTGGAGAGATTCAGGTTTGTCTTATTTCATCTCATATATTATTGCATGCAGATCACTCAGCACTCATATATAACTTTTCCTTTTCAGTTATGTTCTTATGGTTTTTTCTTTAACAACTTGGTATCCCAAATTAAATCTTAAACTGATCTATAAAATTATGTGACAACAAAATATTAATCTAATTAGAATTTATAGCAGCCATGTAATTTTGGTTGTGGCTAAAAAAGAATTTAAATTATGTATATGAACCGGAGTTTTTTTTTGTTGTAGTTACAACTTAAATATATCTTTTAGTTAAAAAAAAAACTTAAATATATCTTTTATCCAAAACTTGTAAAGAAATTACAAGTAGTTTTTTGTAAACTGTTGCATGCATCAGTAAATAACTCGAGTTTACGTATTCTTTTTCTTCTTCTTTTTTTTTTGGTGTTTTATGTTATCTATGTCTATTTGTGAATCGTCATTGCATGACATTTTTTGTACATGTGTGTGCAGTGGTATGCATTTGAGTTCGTGGTAGTGTGCACCGGAAAATATGGCGACGTACCAAGAATACCGACGTTTCCAGAGAAGAAAGGGCCCGAGATATTCAAAGGGAAAGTGATGCACTCTATGGATTACTGCAAATTAGAGAAAGGAGAAGCTTCTCATCTCCTTTGTGGCAAGAAAGTCGCCGTAATTGGCTTCAAGAAATCAGCCATTGATTTGGCTTTAGAGTCTGCTCTAGCAAATCAAGGTATATACTATATACATATTAAGATTATATTATCTTTCTTTCCCAAAAGTCTTTATTAATCAATACTTAATTATATCTTCACTCTAACAATTTGCTCAAGTCAAAATATAATATATGTATATAGCAACCATATTCTTATATAAAATACATAATATTATATTTTCGGTGGACTTGGACCGTTATTCTGATTGACACAATCAAACAGCTGCTCACAAGTTTGGTAATGAACCGACACATTAAATATTCCAATATGATCCATTCGAAATTTCGAATCATTAATTATATGATCAGTATGATTCCAATAACTAAATAAAATGTATAAATTTTGCAGGAGAAGGTGGACAAGCATGCACAATGGTGGTGAGAACGACACATTGGGTGGTCCCGCATTATTGGGTGTGGGGTTTACCATTCTTCTTGTTCTACTCTACCAGAGCTTCTCAGTTCCTCCATGATAGGCCTAACCAAAGCTTCCTTAAAACTTTCTTTTGCCTCCTATTCTCTCTTCTGGTTTGTGATCTTAACTATACATTACTTTGGTCTCAGTCAATTGCGGGATTTTATGTGATATTCTAAGTTTTTATAAACATATGACAATACAGCGTGCGGTGGTTTCCAAATTCATCGAATCATATGTTACGTGGAAGCTTCCTCTAGAGAAATATGGTCTTAAACCAGACCATTCTTTTGAAGAAGACTACGCTTCTTGTCAAATGGCCATCATGCCGGAGAATTTCTTTGAGGAAGCGGATAAAGGGATGATCCGGTTTAAGAAAACATCAAAGTGGTGCTTTTATGATCAAGGGATTGAGTTTGAGGATGGGACTATGCTAGAAGCTGATGTTGTGATACTTGCAACTGGTTATGATGGCAAGAAGAAGCTCAAAGCCATCGTTCCTGAACCTTTTCGAAGTTGGCTTGACTTTCCATGCGGTGTTATGCCTCTATACAGGTACATGCACTTATAAAATCTCCATCACAAGACTAAGAATATAAATCTTGTCTAAATTAAATAAAAAATACTCGATATAGAAAATTAAACGCTAATTAGTTCTAGTAAAGCCTATATTGTTGCTTATAATAACAAAACCAAATTTCAGGGGAACAATCCATCCATTGATACCAAACATGGGTTTCGTGGGATACGTTCAGAGCAACTCAAACCTACACACATCAGAGCTACGTTCGCTGTGGTTAAGCCGACTCGTGGATGGGAAATTCAAATTACCGAGCAAAGAGAAAATGTTGGATCAATTTTCCAAGGAAATGGACGTGATGAGAAGATCGAGCAGATTCTATAAACGTCATTGCATTTCTACTTTCAGCATCCAACATGCCGACGATTTGTGTAATGACATGGGACTCG
This sequence comes from Brassica napus, assembly GCF_020379485.1. NCBI lineage: Eukaryota > Viridiplantae > Streptophyta > Magnoliopsida > Brassicales > Brassicaceae > Brassica > Brassica napus. The sequence goes on along the minus strand of NC_063451.1, from coordinate 29,454,086 downwards.
ATCCTCGGCGTAAATCCAACTTGTTCCTCGAAGCCTTTAGTCCTTATGGTTCTCAAGATTATCGACTCAATCAAGAAGAAACAAACTAAGTGAATATAGTGCAGTCGAAGGAAAATAACGAGCTTACATCGTGTAAAATAATAAAACAGTGTTGGTGAGTCGTTGAATAATCATGTATGTTCGACTACATGAGCTTTTATAAAATAATTGTTATATTTTTTTAGTGTTCCACAAAAAAGAATTATACCCTTGTAAATGTTTGAATATATAAAGGCATATCAATTTAGTATTTGCTTCTCATTATTTTACACCTTAATCAAAATCATTTTCTTTTAAACTGGTAATTTTTTCCTTCGTTGTACTTTTTTAAAAAAGAAGAAATTAAAAGCAAAAGTAAAGTAACTTAATACTTCATTCAGTAAAGTAACACTTACGCCATGATTAATCCGGAGTTTTTAGAGTGAGGTTTTTAGCAAAGGTTAAGAAACTGTTTCTTAACATCCTAAGAACCCCGGATTAATCATGCTCTTAGAGCATGTTTAATGGAGGTTCTTAGGATAGGTTCTTAGCGGAATATAAATATATTTAAGAACCGGTTCTTAGCTTTTTTAGTTAAAAATTAAGATATGGATTCTTATATTCCGGTAAAAACTCCACCCTAAGAACTCTTCGTTAAACATGCTTTTAATTATATTTGTGTTATTTCCTCCATTACTCCTCTAAACCATTCAGCGGATCCTGGCTCCTTTGTGACCCAGAGAAGTAAGATCTCACTGCTTTTCTATTTCCCTAGTGTTGAAGTTGGGGTTGGTGTATGTCTGTATGAAGATGTATAAGCTAACATAACTCGAGAAATAAACTTCATCTGTTCATCAGGTGGTGTGGCTAGTAAAATTGTGAGATATTAGAATAGGCCTGAAATGGATTGGGCTTGATAGTTAAACGATACTCATGTGCTGTTGTCGAGTTATATATTTTGGGCTAATTTGGCAATATTTTAGAAATAAGATAAAAAAAATTGACAGCTATTTAAAAGGATTTTCGGTGAATGTTCGTTTCATGAAGTAGGCATGATTTAAGGAATTTTTATATTGAGTAAATAAAGTAAAACTCTAGTTACAAAAGCGAATAAAAAGTAAAAGCCTTTCTAAATTAATTAATATCAGGATTATCCAGGATTATCCTAATCCCAAAATTAGGACACGAACCATGGAGATGAAGGGTGACATTTGATTGAACATGAATGGGGAGGGAATAATAAAGGTTTTTGGAATAATAAAGGTTAATTTCACTCTTTTTAGAGCATGAGTAACGTTGAAATGGGCCTGCACAATTTCATAGTAAAGTTTTTTTGATTCAAAAAAAAAAAATTAAAAGGCGAACCAATCGCGGACCGCCACGTGTCAGTGGAGCCCGCGAACAGTGCAAGAAACAAGTGAAGGTCGGTCCTTATATCACAACCCTAGAGACCTGGTTTTAAAAAATTAGTGGGACCTACCCAATATTTTATTAGTTTTTGCTAAGGACCCTATTGCTAAGAGCCCCCGTTAATGATGGTTTTATAGCATCATTATCCCAGTTGCTAATGGGGGTTGCTTAGCTTAATTGGAATTAAATTTAAAAAGGAATTAAATGTTAATAGAAGCAACGTTGCTTAAATAAGAGAAGAGAAACCGTCGCTTAGGGACACGCGTCGCCTATTGACGTCTCCTCCTCTCTCTCATCTCTCTTTCTCTCCCGGCTTCGCAAAATCAAACCTCTCTCTCATCTCTCTTTCTCTCTCGGCTCCGCGAAATCAAAGAGACGTTTTGGAATTGAAAAAGTCGCGATTGATCTGTTGTCGTCGGCTAAATCAGTCGATGATTCCGGCTCTTGTTCTTCACCTCTCGTTGAAGATGAATCAATCGGCGCGGTGGGGATGACTCCGCCTCTCTTTCGCCTCTCTGCCTCTCTTTCGCGTGATCTACTCGACGATGAAGCGCTCGGCGTCTCTCTTGGTGGATGTTCTCGACGGCGACAGATCTCTCTCTCTGTGTCTCTCCTCAAATAGAAAGGTAAACCGGGTGTTGTATACTTCAATCATGCATGTCTATCGGTGGTGATTCTTCTTGTTCTGTCGCAAGTTGTAATCTTTTTATTTGGTTGGTTGCATGTCTTTTAAATCGTAACCCGTGGGAAGAGCAGAGCAAGCAAATACATTTCTCTCAACCTCAAAGGGACGGAGGTTAGACATTTCTCAGAACCTCAATTACATAAAATGCCAGAACCGAATTGATTAAATTGCTTGTATTTTTTTTTCTGTTCAGCGTAGGAGAAGGGAAGCTGTTATGGGCATTGTACCTCTTGAGGGATCCATTCTTCACCAAGTACAGAAGGTGAGCGTGAGAATGAATTAACTTGATATATCTTTGTTCTGTGTTGGTTATTGTTAAATAATAGTCCACTAGTTTTGTCTTAAACGCATGATCAATTTTGTTGCAAATTTGTTTCAATTTCGAGTTCTTTCTTGCGTTGATTTCTGTCTCATGTTGATCTTATATGTGTGTGTCTTTGTCTCGTCAGATGGATGGATCAAAGAGACATAACGAAGGTTCATCGGACAAAGAAGGAGATTTCAACTTTGAAGGTTAGTGTTACTATTTGTATTAGATTATGGTTGAGTAATGAATGTGGTTGAGTAATGAATGTGTCAAGTAGAGTTTGTTTCTTGTTTGAAGGTCTTTCCCGTAATGATGTCTTTACCGCTTTATCTTAAACGCATGATAGTCGAGTTGGTTGGTGGTCTTGAATGCGTTGATCCTGTTTTTTGAACATCAGTCTCTATAAACTCTTTCCTTCTCCTCTTTCTTCAACATCATTCTCTGCAAAACTCTTTCATTCTCCTCTTTCTTCAACATCATTCTCTGTAAAACTCTTTCCTTCTCTCTTCTCTGACTTAGGAAATGGATTTTAATCCATTTCCTAACAATTCAAATTTTGTTGAACTACTTAATAGTCAACAAAATGTAGGCTTTGGTAACTTTACAGACAGTGTTTCACCTCCGGCGGCGCAAGTTCCTTTCTTAGGTGGTCATGGTACCCAAGATGAAAACATTGGTGAAGACACACCTGGAAAATGTAAAGAACGAAGGACGTGGACGCCCAGTGATGATGTTTTGCTCATCAGCTCGTGGTTGAATACGAGCAAAGACCTCGTTGTGGGCAATGAGCAAAGGTCGTCAGCTTTCTGCACCAGAATTGCTGCTTACTACTCGGCTAGTCCTAAGGTAGCTGGGTGTGAAAAAAGAGAGCTAGCTCACTGTAAGCAGAGATGACACAAGATTAATGACTTGGTGTGCAAGTTTTGTGGAGCTTATGAAGCTGCCAACAGAGAGAGAACTAGCGGGCAAAACGAGAATGATATTCTCAAGCACGCTCATGAGATCTTCTTCAACAACTATAACAAGAAGTTCACCCTTGAACATGCTTGGAAAGAGCTGCGGCATGACCAGAAGTGGTGTGACCTTACAACGGCTAAAACAAATGGAAGCTCTAAGAGGAGGAAATGTGAAGACGGTTCACATACAGCAAGCTCTCAAGCCATTGGCACCGAAACTGGTAAAGATGATCAAGTCACCAATCGACCCACAGGTGTTAAGGCAGCTAAAGCCCGTGGTAAGAGGATGATGGTGGAGGGGAAGGACTTGGCTGAATTTCAGAGCTTGTGGAGCATAAAGAAGGAGGATTTAGCAATGAAAGAAAAACTGTCGAAAATGAGGCTTCTAGAGAGTCTAATTGCTAAACAAGAACTTGATGAGTATGAGGAAAGGTTGGAGAAAAAACTCATTACTGAGTTACTGTCAAATTAGTGTAAGTTGCTCTAAGTGTTTCTGTCAAATTAGTTTAAGTTGCTCAACCTATTTATGTTTAAGTTTAAATGGAGTTAATGTTCTTACTCTTGATCATGTCAAATTAGTTTCTATGTTTCTTGTTCTCATAATTAGTTTCTGTGTTTCTTACTCTTGATCGTATGGTGTTGATGCTAACGTTTAATGATTTATATGATTGTGCAGGCTCTGCTTCACCCGAAGTTAACAGAGACGAGAAGATCAGTAGTCACGGATTTGTTGTCACAGTAGTCACGAAGTTAACGTCTAATTGTTGTGTTGTGTCACGGTTGGATCAGTAGTCACGGAATGGTTGTATTGTAGTGTGGGTGTCTTGTACTCTTGTAGTGTTTTTGGAGTCTTGTGTCACTTGTATAATTTGTTTTTGGAGTCTTGTCTCACGGAATGGTTTGTATTGTGTCACCAAACTCATCATCTATCATTTTCTATATAAAGTCATCAGATGTTTGATTCACCAAACATCATCTCTCCTTCTCACAAAACAACTTCTACACAAGTTTCATTTTCAATATAAAGTCATCAAACGTTTGATTCACCAAACATCATCTCTCCTTCTCACAAAACAACTTCTACACAAGTTTCGTTTTCTATATAAAGTCATAAAACGTTTGATTCACCAAACATCAGCTCTCGTCCTCTTTCTTTTGATTAAAAAAAAGAAGAAAATTTCTTGCAACTCTTTCTTTTGATCCAAACTTATGGCATCTTTTTCGCAAAACACTTTTGACGGAACAGATGATGAAATTTTTGATCAATATTTTGATCAACATTTTGATCAAACAATGGAGAATTTATCCATTAATTACGGTGATCAAGACGAAGAAAGGAGAAGAAAAAAAAAGTTTATATTGAAAGAAATCGTGAAGAAGGCCATGCTCGGTTATGGAATGATTATTTCAGTGACACTCCAACGTACCCGAACAATTTATTCCGACGAAGTTTTAGAATGAACAAGATATTGTTCATGCACATTGTTGATCGACTCTCCAACGAAGTTCAATACTTTCGGCAAAAAAAAGATGGTCTCGGAAGGATTAGTCTCTCTCCCCTTCAAAAATGTACTACAGCCATTTGTGTCTTGGCATATGGTTATGCGTCTGATAAGGTCGACGAATACCTCCGGCTCGGTGAAACAACTACTCGGTTATGTGTACAAAATTTTGTGGAAGGAATAATATATTTATTCGGCGATGAGTACCTAAGGAGACCAACACCGGTTGATCTTCAACGTCTACTTGATATTGGAGAGCATCATGGATTTCCCGGGATGATAGGAATCATCGATTGTATGCATTGGGAGTGGAAGAATTGTCCCACCGCTTGGAAAGGGCAATATTCTCGTGGCTCGGGTAAACCAACAATCGTTTTAGAGGCGGTTGCTTCGTATGATCTCTGGATATGGCATGCGTTTTTTGGACCTCCAGGTACCTTAAATGATATCAATGTTCTTGATCGCTCACCTGTTTTTGATGACATAATAAAAGGTCAAGTCCCTCAAGTCATTTTCTCTTTCAAAGGAAGAGAGTATCATATGGCTTACTATCTCACCGATGGTATTTATTCGAAATGGGCCATTTTTATCCAAACTATTCCAATACTACAAGGACCGAAGGCAGTTTTATTTGCTCAACGTCAAGAAGCTGTCCGGAAAGATGTCGAGCGTGCTTTTGGCGTGTTGCAAGCTCGCTTCGTATTGTTAATCTAGCGTTGTTTTAGGATAAAGTCAAAATTGGAAAGATTATGAGAGCATGTATCATACTACGTAATATGATAGTAGAAGACGAATGAGATGGATACATTCAATTTGATGTTTCAGAGTTCCAACAAAGCGAAGACAACAGAAGTTTACATGTCGATCTCGATTTTTTCTACAGATATGCCTACAAATATCACCAATATGATGGGTGCTCGAATTAGAATTCGTGATAGACAAATGCATCAACAACTAACAACTGAAAGTTGATTTGGTTGAACATAATGGGGTAAATTCGGATGTGATGAAGACAACAACTGACCTCAGATGTTTCTTTCAAATTATTCTTTTTTTTTCTTACTAATCTTTGTTTTTATGTTTTATTTAAAAATCTATATTTATAATGTTATGTTTAATAATTTTTAAGTTTAATAAAATAATGTTTAGTTTTTTTTAAGAACCCTAAAATAAGAGACTTGCAATGGACACACAAATTTTCCGGTTTCTTACCTAAGTTTCTTAAATTCATTTTTTCAACTTAAAAATATTAAAAAATAATATTAAGAATCCTTAAGTGTATTTTAGTAATAATGATGTTCTTAGTTGCTTCCCGCACGCTAACAGATGGGCCCCACGATATTAGTCAATGATGGATGATGACACGTGTCTTCTATTTTGCCCTCCGATGTATCTATCATATGACGGCATATATTTGTGAAGGAAAACCTAACCAGTAACACAAACTAATAAATTCTTATGCAAACTGTTATATTTATGAAAAATTTCCTACGATGTTTAAATTATATAAAACCAGTACTGTTAGATTTTTTTAAATTGGTTACTGCGTATTAACAAAATATTTTTTTAAGTTGTAATTGTAAGAGCTTCAGATGTTATACAATATGAACGTTGTTATAAGAAAAATAATATAAATAGAAACAAGAAATGAAGAAATCCAGGAAAATAATTTAAACAAGATATCTGGTGACTGGGACCTTAATCCATTTACGTAATTTTCTGCCGACACGAATCTATGAATCTATGCCAGCGGCATTAAACCAGACAAAACTGATTTAGTTGTCCCAAAAACACTTATTTAAAGAACTGGTTGATTTTTTGGATTTTCATTCTTAATAGTATAGCTAGAGAGTACAGTAGATCCCATCAAGAGAAGTTTAGAGTTTTGGTTGTTGTTTCATATTGTAAACCACACATGGAATCCAGAAATAAAAACAAACTACCGCACTTTCAATTTCAATGGATATTAAAATAATATATACTATTTGATTGCTAAATTTGTAAATAGTTTGTTTTGGTATATTGATTTTCATTTGTATGCAAAACCAAACCAAATAAATTTAGTTGTAATTCGCTAGTATGTGCCATTCCAATCAATTTAGTTTTATCTACTTAATTCGCATTGGTAGTATCTTTATAATTTACAGTTAAATCGGATGAATAGGTTTTGATGCGATTGCAGCAAAAATTAAATATTGATTGTTAACTATTTTCTAAAAACTATTTTTTAATATGGTCGTAGACCATATTTTTGTAATTTTGAATGTGACAAAAAAAAAAACTATATATATATACAATTTTGAAAATTGGGATCAAAGCACAAAACAGACAAGAATACAAGAACAATAAATGTAACGTCTAACTAATTTCGAGTTAAAATAGATAGATGACGCTTTAAGCAAATGTTGGACAGTCGAAACGGCGACACCTTGGTCGGTGAATCTATCTCTATCAACAAAGTTACGACCAAGGAAGAACTGTTATCATATCATGTTGTAACATGTAGAAAAACATGAAAAAACATCATAAGAAAATATTTATGTTGACTATATCATATAAAATAAAAAATACAGATTCATTTTTACAGACCATAACCACAGAATGAGAATGAGTATGATATAAATACAAATGCGATCCACACGAATTTTTAGAAAAATCCCACAACTACAACTAAAATAATATAACGGTGATAATTCGCGGATATATTAGTAAGACTGTCTAAAGATAACTGTAAGAGAGTTAAAAAAGGCAATGAGCGGAGAAGGGGGGCAAAAGAGAGGCAGGCTTTCGAGTTATATATCGATATAAACAACGTAACATAAAGATTCAATAATAATTGATGATTAAAGGAGAGACTACTTAAAAGAGAGATTAGAGGAGACAATAATAATTGATGATGGATAATCAAACAAACAGAAAGGAGAGAAGCGGAAAGAAAGGCATGTCCAGTGATGGCATGTGGAGACCTAACATGGGATCATTCCAATAGCGTTTCCTACGCCACCAGCTGTGTAATTTCGCTACACCGAATCATTATGTTTGCTCTTATGTCCTCTACCACAAAACCACATATACATAAAATATCCAGTAGATCTATACATATATATATATATATATAAAAAATTTACTTGGTCGTATACACTTCCCATGCATGTTTTTTCTTCTAAACTGTATTTTTCTCTCTAAATCGTGTATCATTGTATCAGTAAACGGATCCGGTATCTTTTGCAACTCATTCCTGTATAGACTCATATAGTCACATTAGAGTTCAAATGTTCAATACCACCGAAATGCACCTTGTTAGATGCGTGAGCTTACCGTACTTGAAATAAATGTTAATTTTGTTCTCTCAATAGCAAGAACTGTTAAAAATTTTACTTGAAAACCAACTTCGTGTTTAGTCTATGTTGAATTATATTGGGGTTCTCTCTCAGAAGGCTGTATTTTTACTTGTCGTCTTAAGTTTGATGTCTAAATTTAATTTATATATCGATCATGTAGGGAAATCCCAATACAGTGAGAAATTAATGTATATGATACATTCATATGTTATCGTAGTACTCGTGCATATTATTGAAAACAGTATTTTGAATTCACGAGAAAGATGACCACAATTTATTTAGACAGTTGCATTATTATATCTATAAGAAAGTTAGAAATTGTAAGTATGATAAGAAAGCTTGATTTCTTTAATTTATGTAGTCACGTCTTATACTTTGAAGTGCACTGCACCGAATCTGCGAATCACATGCCATGTGAATTATGCAGTACTGCAGTATTAGTCAAGGGGATATACATCAATTTGTAATATCAATCGGTCGTCATGGTGATTCCGCTCGACTATATATAACACTGTTAGATATTTTTTCTATCAATTATTTTTGTTGATTTTCTGTTTTAAATTTGCGTATCATGCTAATTCTGCAGTACTTGTACATCCATAAGTTTTTATTGTTACCGTGAAAAATGTATATATATATATATATATATATATGCGAGTATATATATTCTTATTTATTATTATTTGAATAGTTTGCTCTTTCTATTATACTACATGGGTGCAATGACAAGAGAGGAAATTAAAGTAAGAAAAAAAAGGAGATCAAAGCAAAAACGTGAAATGTTGATAGCAAGATATCGATCCTCTGTTGATTGATGACTGAGATCGGGAGAAGTAGTTGAGTGTTTTGCTGACAACGTTAAAAATATATTTTTTTTTTTCTGTAACTACTATTTTTTTTTTTAAACATAATATTTTGACAATATTTTGTTTCATTTTTTAAAAGATATCAAATTTGAAATAATGAAATTCTATTGGTTAGTGAACCCTAAGGGGATGAACACAAGAATAACTAAAAAAAGAATTATACTGGCATGAGATTTCTCTCTTACGCCGAAAGATCACGGTGACATGCAAAACAAAATCTTAAGCGGTCAGGAACATCTTAGATTCTTAAGTAGTTAAGTAAACTAAAAAATATTTGTTTACAAAAATAAGATGTTACAACAGGCTCAAGGTGTTAGAGGTTTTTGGAATCAGCATCTCTAACGCTACTCTATTTTTTACTTCAAACTCAATTTTAGAATAAAATTTTCTCCTATCCCACTCTATATTCAACTTCAAAATGGAGTAATGACCAGGGTTACTTCATTTATAGAGTAATCTTACCCATTACTCCATTTTTGAGTTGAACTTTTTCTATTTATGAAATGTCCTTTTATTCTTTAATGTTTTTACTTCATACTTAAAATAATATAATAACGTGAAAAAATATAATACTTACTACAAGAAAACAGGGGGATTCTGATGGCCGAAATCTTCAAAAATTCGTCGGAATAGACCGATTCCGACGAATTTCTGACGAACATATCCGTCGGTATCGTTTTGTCGGAAAAAAAAAATTCGTCGGAATTTCGTCAGAACATCCGACGACTTTCTGACGAATACCAAGAAACGTCATTCTGACGAACTTCCGACGATATTACGATGCGGACACACGAGACCAGAGTTCATCGGAAAAACTATATACCGACGGAGAACGTTCCTCGGACAATTCCGACAGAGTGGATTCCTCGGTATATTCCGACGAATGCTGGGCGTCGGAATATAACGACGGACAATGGTTCGTCGGAATATACCGACGGATATTGGTTCGTCGGTATATTCCGACGGACATTGGTTCGTCGGAATATACCGACGGACATTGGTTCATCGGTATATTCCAACGAATGCTCTCCGTCGGTATTGTCCGAGGAACCGTGTCCGTCGGTATATTCCGATGCCCATAATTCGTCGGAATATACCAATTTTAAAAACAAATTAATTTTACATTTTTATATATTTTTTTATATTAAAAATTAATTAATAAATTAAAAAATCTGAAATTTTAAACTAATAATATTATAGAATTTAAATTCATACAAAGCGAAATAGAAAAAAACATTCAGAAAGTTTAAAATTCATCATACAAACCGAAATAGAAAAAAAAAACATTCAGAAAGTTTTAAAAAGCCCAAAAAAACTAAGAAGAACTCGAAGACATCAAACGATCTAGCTTCTGCATTATCTCGGTGTTGAACTTCTTCTGGGATGCCAACTCAGCAAGGATAGTGGCATTCTCCGAACGGATAGTGGCATTCTCAGAAAGGATAGTGGTGTTCTGCTCCTCCAATGCCCCAATCCGTTCATCTTTGTCATGTAGCTCCTCGAGAATCATGGGATCGGCATACGGAGCTTACGAAGAAGATGCCGGATACAAAGAAGCACGGCGGGCCAATCCAACTAAACGGCCTCCTTTCCTTTTAGGAACCGCCTACAAAAATATTTAAAGTTAGTAAATAGGGACAAGTTAGTAATCAACATTATAAAAAAAAAATTACCTTTTCAACCATCTCATTTATTTGCAATAGAGACAAGTTGGTTGAAGCTCCCGTAGAATCGCCGTCATTAGAGAGAGACTGAGATTGAAATACTATTTCAGCTTCCACCAAATCAATGACACCTTTGATAACGGGGTCATGAATTTGACCCGTCGTCTTGTTAGTGTGAGCCACCTTAATGAGTTGGAGACGATCAACGGGATTACCGTCATTTGCTTCGATCTAAAAAACCCGCCATTATTAGCCAAGGAATATATCAAATATTTATTTAAAAAATATAAAGATAAATAATAATAAAAAACTTACAAGTTCATCCTCCTTAGTAGACATAGAGCAAGCGCCGAGGTTGTGCACATACATACCTTTCCCGCCACGATCGCTCTTCCGGTTCTTGGAGTTCCTAAAAAACGTCTCTCCAGTTTCTTCCTTCTCCCAATGAGCTATCAACTGCTCCCACACCGTCCCGTTGATGAACCGTGGCCTCTTGTTCTTCTGCCAAACTGTCTTCCACGCGTTTATCTGCTTCGTATAAGAGTCCATGGCCTTTTCGTTGAATTTCTTACGGACTGTTTCCGTGAGATCGGAGTGCCAGTTGAACTCTTGCTACAAAACAAACATAATTTAATAAGTAAATATATTTAAAAAAATGTAAAAACTTAAAAAAAATGAAGAGTTACTACACCGCAAACTGACGAAACCACAACTCTCGTTCGTCGGAAGGGATCACACTCCACTTTGAATATCCAAAACGGAGCATGGAGTACATCATCTGGTTGATGCTCCTCCTAATGCCATTTTTCGACTTCGTGAACCTTTAAAAAAAAATACAAGTTAGCAAGTTAATTAATGGAAAAAAACATAATGCTACAAATAAAAAAAATACTAACCAAGTGCTATGTCCTCGTCGTGGGTTGGGTTGGAGAACCGGGAGATGCTCTCGACCTGGTTGTTGAACCAATAGTTCAACTGGCATGACCCCCGGATCCTGTTGAGCAGCAGCGCGAGAGGCAGCGGGAGCTGGAGCGGGAATATATGCGGGAACCGAGTTTTGTTCATGAGACGATCCCGATGCACGGGAACTGCTCACCGAACTACGTCGAAGACGGGCTGCGGGGCGGGGTTCATCCTCGGCCCTAAAAAAAAATTAATACATCAAAAATCTTTTCAAATCATTTCTATTTTTAATGTTTTCATTTATATATTTACAAAAGGTTTTATAAACGTTTTAAAAAAACTAAAAAATTTAATTTTTTTTATTATACATAGTTTATTACTGGAAACTTATAAAAATAATAAAATTTTAAATTTTTTTTATTATACATGATTTATATATATATATATATGTATACAAAATTATAAAAAAAATTATAAATGTAGAAAAATATTGTTAAATATTTTTAAAAATATTTAAAAACGTTTTACTATACATAGTTTATTACTGGAAACTTATAAAAAAATATAAAAAAATTTAAAATTTTTAATATACATGATTTATATATATATATGTATGTATACAAAATTATAAAAAATTTATAAATATTGAAAAAGTTTGTTAAATATTTTTAAAAAATTTTAAAAACGTTTTATTATACATATTTTATTATTGGAAACTTGAAAAACGTTTTTAAAAATAAAAAAACGTTTTTAAAAATCAAAAAACGTTTTAAAAACATTTTATTAATTCCAAAAAAAACTAAAACAACAATCCAAACAACAATCCTAACTTATATATCCTAAACTATCCATTCAATCCTAAAATTTTCAATCAAACAACCTAAAATCCGAGATCTAACTTCCAAAACCCTAAACAATTGAGATTAAAGAAGGTTTGGGATGATTCTTACATGATTTGGGGTTTGGGGAAGAGATATGAGGGTGAGAAGAGGATTCGCCGGTGAAGGGAGGTAAATAAGGGCCGGAATCGCCGGTATAGAGGGAGAAATCGCCGTGAGAGAGAGGATTTTTGAGAGAGAGAGGCGGAATTACCGAAGAAGGAAGAAGAAGGGTTATTATATCTAAAGTTTCCGACGGACGCGGGTTCGTCAGTATTCCGTCGGTATAATTAAAAATATACCAATTGGCGATTCGCGAAAATTTTCACGCGGTTTGGTACAAATTGGATTTCCGACGGAATGTGTCCGTCAGTATATTCCGACGGAATTCCGACGACTTAGTGTTTAGGGTGTTGATTACAAGTTTCTAAATGCAAAATTCAAATCTTTGATAATATATATAGTATTTGCATAAAGATTTAACAATAAAAATGTTTTTATAACACGATTTTACACAACAACATTTTTTGTGGTGTAAGATTATATGAATATGATTGTATAAGTATATGAATGTTAAGATGAGATGTTATGAAAACAATGATATGCATACATAAATATTTTAATGAGTTGTTATATTTGAACGGTTGCGATCTAATACTATACTAAACACTTATTATGTGTTATTTTCATAGTTTTGGCATCTAAATTTAAAGATTTTATGATTGAAATTTTTTAGAAACACATGTCGTCGGTAATTCGTCGGAATATACCGACGACATTCCGACGAACTAGACTAGTTCGTCGGAATGTCGTCGGTATATTCCGACGAATTACCGACGACCTTTCCAAATTTCAATGAAACCCAATGTCGTCGCTATGTCGTCGGTATATTGCGAGGGATTTCCGACAGACCAATAATAATTAAAAAAAAACTAATCAGAATCTTCTGAATCTTCATCAAACTCCCCAACCTCGGCTTCTGGCTCCGAATGTACAACAGCATCATGTCCAAACACAGTCAAATTCTCAACGAGTTGAACATTTTCCAAATCTGCAACTGTCTGGGCGTTGCTAGTAGACTATGGTTGCAATGGTTCATCATCATCAGAAGTTCCATCCACTCGTCCTCTTGGGTTGATTTGCGTTATAGTAACCTATGGATCGTCTCTGTACGTCACCCGAGGGTAACTGATGTAGCACACCTATACATATCAATTATACAAGTATTAGTAAAATATATAACATTAATTAATTATATTGGTAAAAAATTATGAATAGATTGACATACCTGATCAGCTTGCGAACCAAGAATGAAGGGATCATAATATTGAAGTTTCCACCGCGAATGAACTGATGTAACACCAAACGCATCAATCTTCACTCCTCTATCTGGGGTGGTGTCATACCAATCACAATAGAATACTACACAACGCAATCCAACCATTCCAAGAAATTGGATTTCCAATATTTCTTTTATGTTGCCGTAGTAGACATCTTCACCGGAAGAAGATGAAACACCAGCATCATATGTTGTCTTAGAATGACCTTTCCTTGTGAATGCATATCCTCGCGTACAAAATTTAGGAAATGATTTGACCACATAGTTTGGTTCCTGCACAAATTCGCGTATCCAATCATCGAACACAAGATCTCTTGCCAAACCATCATTCACCTATAAATTAAAAACATATATGATTGAAAAGTTAATTAGTTTATATTAAATTTAAACTAATCATTTGCATAGGGTAATATGATATATGACTCACATAACTACGAAACCACGCAGCAAATCCGTTATCTCTAAGTTGTCGAAGCTCATCTTCTGTTGCATGTCTGTGAGTCATACGCAACTCCGCCATATATACACTATATGCAAAAATATTATCAATATGAAATAAATTTATTGAATATTAATCTAACAATAAATGAATAAATATTTTTACCTCTCATATTGTAGAACATCTTCACAGTTGGTGAGCAAATATGTTTGCAAATGAGCGTGCTCAGTGTCCGTAAGTCTTCGCTTCGTGAATTTTCCACTAAGTCGTCCTATTTCCTTGAACATGATTGGGACAGTAACATGATATGTTGCTCTCTCCCCTCTATCATCATGCCGAGCAGGTCTTCGGTGTTTTGTATGCACTTCTGGTGAAAAATAATTTTCAGCAAAGATTGAAGTTTCTTCATTGATCACCTGTGCCACTATAGATCCTTCCACCCTGCTTTGTTTTTTGTCATCTTCTTCAGATGATGCATATAACCCTCAAAAATATACATCCATCTGTACTGCACAGGACCACCAAGTTCTAATTCTCTTGCGAGATGAATAGCAAGATGTTCCATTACATCAAAGAATGATGGAGGAAATATCTTCTCAAAGTTGCACATGCTGACTGGTGCGTTTGTCTTCAAATTATTAATACCCTCTCCAGTCACTACTCTGCTGCATAAGTCGCGGAAGAAAACACTAATCCCTACATAGATAAAAGACATAATTTTCGTAAGTATTAAATTTTTATAAGCATAATTGTTAAATATAAAAATAAATTAAATTGTAAAAATATAAGATACCTGCAATTGCTTCATGAACATTACGTGGCAATAATGCTGAAAAAGCAAACGAAAGGAGGCGCTGCATAATTACATGACAATCATGACTCTTCAAGCCAGTAAACTTTCCTTCGCTTCTATCAATGCAATTCCCAAAATTTGATGCATATCCGTCAGGAAATTTCACTTTATCTGTAATCCAATCAAAAAACTCTTCTTTTCTAGCACCATCCAGCCGATAAATGGGAAAAGGGGCCGTACCGTTCTCATCAACGTGAAGTTCAGAACGATCACAGATATCGACTAAATCCAACCTTGACTTCAAATTATCCTTCGTTTTACCTTGGATGTTAAGGACTGTGTTCATCAGATTGTCGAAGAAGTTCTTCTCAATATGCATGACATCTAAATTATGCCGCAATAGATGACTCTCCCAATATGGCAGATCCCAGAAAATACTCTTTTTGTGCCAGTTATGTAGCTCTCCAACCGCACTGACTCGAATGTTTTCATGTCCACCTACATCTGGCGTCCTTTCTGCATCAAAATACCTAAACTGCTTCAACAAATCTTTTCCACTAACTTCCTCAGGTGGACCATCAAACACCTGCTTGTTCTTCGTAAACGAAGTCTTACTCCTACGGTATGGATGATCAGGTGGTAGAAATCGTCTGTGACAGTCAAACCAACACGTTTTCCTTCCGTTCTTTAGTTGGAAAGCATCTGTGTCATCTTGACAATATGGACATGATAGCCTCCCATGTGTTGTCCATCCAGATAACATACCATATGCTAGAAAGTCACTTATTGTCCACATAAGTACTGCCCGCATCTGAAAGTTTTCCTTGCATGAAACATCGTATGTCTCAAAACCATGCGCCCATGATCTGGCCCGGGGACGAGAATTGAGAGAAACAAAACTCTCGTCGCATGCACAAGCTCGGTCGTAAGTTGTACGGTGTCACAATAACTGGCCATAGAGAATACTGTCTTCCATGCTTTTCAAATGAGCTGAAACCATCAGTAGATAATCCAAGATAAACATATCTTCTCTCTTCCGCAAATTCTGGATATGTTGACTTGAAATGTTTCCAAGCCTTCGCATCTGAAGGATGTCTAATCTCACCATTTGTGGAATGCTCTGCATGCCATCTCATTGCTTTTACTGTGCGCTCACACTGATACAACCTCTTCAATCTTTTCGTCAAAGGCAAATACCACATTCTTTTGAATGGGATCGGAACTCTTCCCCTCGTCTCCTGATAACGAGGTTTTCCACAAAATTTGCATACATTACGTGTCTCATCCGCTCTCCAGTAGATCATGCAGTTGTTAATACATACATCTATCACTTCATACGGTAGTTGAAGACCGGCAACAAGTTTCTGAACCTCGTAGTATGAACCTGATGCAAGGTTATCCTCAGGTAGAATACCTTTGACAAAATCAGTAATCGCATCCATACATTCTTCAGCCAAATTATAGTCTGTCTTAATACCCATTAATCTAGTTGCAGATGATAAGACTGAATGATCATCTCTACAATTTTGATACAAAGGTTGTTTTCCTGAATCCAACATGTCAAAAAATCTCCTAGATTCGGGATTTGGTTCTTCCCCTCTATAATGATCATGTACCATCTGCTCAGTACCTACACCATAATCTATATCCGTTCTAGATTCTTCTAACTTAATATCAGGCTGAAGTTCACTAACAGGCTGAGGTACGCTAGTACTACCATATTCATAACCAGTTTCCCCATGAAGGTACCAAACTTTATAATTACGTGAAGACCCTTTCATATACAAATGAGTCCAAACATCAAATTCTTTTATAACCTTATTATTATTGCAAGTAGAGCAGGGACATCTTAACATACCACTTTTTGCATTCGGTTGCTGTTGAACAAGCCTCATGAATTCTCCAATCCCTTGAACGTATTCTTCCGTAAGCAAATTGGTGTTCGGATCCAAATGAGGTTTATCCATCCACGAACGATAATAAACTTCTGAAGACATGATTTTCACGGAATTGTTATGACTAAAGAGAATGAAGAGAGAATGAAGTGTGAATGAGTTGAATGAGGAGGGGTTGTATTGATAGGAAATTGCTTACGGCCTTCCGACGACTTTCCGACGAAATTCCGACGGATGTAAAGCAGTCCGTCGGAATTCCGTCGGTATTTTCCAATCTCCAATGGCTATACAACGGTCATATATATTTGTCGGCAACGGTCACATGGTTCGTCGAAAATTCGTCGGAAAATTCCGACGGAATACCGACGACTGTACTGTTAATCGGAATGTCGTCGGAAGTTCGTCGGTATATTCCGACGAATTTCCGACGACTACAACGGTTACATTTTTTATCGGAATGTCGTCGAAAAGTCGTCGGAAAATTCCGACGACCCATGTTTCGTCGGAATTCCGTCGGAAATGGCCGACGGAATTCCGACGACTTCAAATTTTTGGTTTTCGTCGGAAATTGGTCGGTAATCCATCACAAACGTCCGACGACATTGATGTCCGTCGGAACCTCCGTCGAAATTCGGCGTGTTTTCTTGTAGTGACTCCGCAAAAGATTATTTAATAGTTTACATAAAATATGTATAAACTCATAAAAGTCAAAACTATGAATAAGTAATATAAAATAAATATAATATAATATAAATAAGTAAGTAATTAAATAATTCGGTAAATTGCTTTCGAAACTACCAAAATCGGTGAAGTATTATTCAGACGGAATCTATGAGTTTTTTAATCTTGTGGGTCAAAATTCTGATTGATAACATTTGTACTTGTTGAACTTGATATATGCACAAACAATGGGACCCAATACATAATCCAAATTACAAAACAAAACTTTGTTTTTTCTTTATGTTCTTTTAATGCATATAAATATTTTTGAATTAGAAAAATTGCATATGATAAAAACTGCACGAATTGAAATAGGAAGATAATCTCTAGTTGTATTTTTAATGATAGATATTTAATTTAAATAAAATATATTATTATGGAAATTTTGTAAACATAAAATAGTTGGATTAATTGTCAAATTTTTATAAGTTGAAGGTACTGCTAACAATTATTAACTAAATAAAAAGAATATTTTTTTTGAAGTAAAAGATGGAGTAATACATTGGAGTAAAACTCAATTCTATTTTAGAATTACACTATTTTAGAGTAAAATTTGGAGTAATACATTAGAGATGCTTTTGTGTAAATGACATACATGTGGGGCTGTCTCTAGATATATAGAAGCTGTCTAGCCTCTAGATTTGACCAATCCCTCTATAATGTTTATCCCTCATCATGTAATACTCATTGCCAGAAACCACATGTTTTTGTTTATTAATATCACAAACTGTTCTCGAATTTCACACACAATAATTGTTCAAATTATTTAGCAGTGATAGCCTACACACCCGTGATTACGTATATGAAAATGACTATAAAATGTTAGCTTTTGTGGCTGACAAAAATTAACTTGGCAACGCTCGAATGGGATATTTCATTGTGTGGTGCAGAGTGTTTTGACATGATATGTCTCGCGCTTAGTTTTGTTACAAATATAAATGGTCTAAAACTTAAGTCATAAACGTAATCACATATGAGAAAGGTATAAAAATGGATACTTACAGATTTTGATAGAATTTCTGGAATTATTAATCTAAATCAGCATTAATGAGTATATATAAATTGTAAAAATGAAATGTGCGTATTATCATCCTTAAATCAAATATATGACAATCAAAATTCATAATATACTGTATTGTGGTTTAAGAATAGAGTTTGAGTCTTTCAACATATGTGGATTTTGAAGAAAAACATATTCCGTGGATTAGTTAGCTTTGCTTCAAGAGATTTCTATTAAAAAATAATGGTCGTAATACTGTAAGAACATAGTCCTTTTTTGTTGTTGTACTACTGAATCAATAAACTCGTGTGCGAACACGAAGTTTAAGATTGTCTACAATCCGGTTAACAAAAAAAATAGAATAGTGTTGGTTGGGAAATATTAGAACAAACGAGAGAGGGTGTGTGGTTACGAAGAGGAGAAGAGACACAGAGGCACACACTCACTCAAAAGCAAAACCATTTTGGTTAAACCGAAAGACTCGGTCGGAGTCTAGAGCCTGTTTCCGACATCGTCTGCCACACCTCACGTGCATGCTCACCCACACTCACGTGCACATGCATTTTAAGTGTTTTATTAATGCAGGAAAAAATTGGGAATGCTCAGAGAAAAATCAAGTTTCATTTTATACGGTGCATGAGTCCGAAGAAAATATCTACATGGGAAAGAATAAGTTTGCAGAATGCATATATATTTATATATTATTAGAGAATCAAAAGTCAAAAGTGAGAAGTAGAAAGGGTGATATATTGAGAATTTAATCAAAACAATGATAGAGTGAAATTAGGATCGTTTCGATGAGTGGTTTCTAAACACATCAATGTTATACGTACATATACGGATATACCTGCACGCGCAGCAAATATTGACCCAACAGGAACAAAACTAGAGCATGCCTACTTTCATCTTTGATGGGATTTACTTTTTGGTGCCATTTCTTTTGAGATTTTAATCCTATATATGTGTGTGTGTGTTTTTTTTTTGTGCGACAATGTGTGTGTGTGTTTACATTTAACTTATCCAACGTTTACATTCCATTTTTTTGGAAATTATTTTAATCAAAATTAAAGGTTCTCACGTGTTTTACCCCTGTTCTAAAACTCGGCCGCCTAGGCGTTACGCGTCATTTTTCCGTCCTGATTTATGCCAAATCGGTTTAAAAAATCGGATATCCGATTTTTTTCCGCCTAGACCGCCTAAATGACCGCCTAGCCGCCTAGGCGGCCGCCTAATCTATTTTTTTTTTTTTTTTTTTTTTTTTTAATAATATTTTTATTTATTTATTTGATCTAAAATTTTATAAATATCATTTATATTCATAATTTTGATGAAAATTACACTATATTAAGTTTATATATTCTATTTGTGTGTTTTATACAATCTTAAACATGAAAATGTATTAATGTTATACACAATTAAAGATTAACATGTTTTATAACATAGTAAACCATCTAAAAATTCCGTCCCGTATAATTTCCGATTAATCCCCGATTTTCTCTTTAGGCGCTAGGCCCAACCCGATCGCCCGAGTAGCGCCTAGCGCGTTCCCGAACAGGGGTTTTACCTCGTATCTAAAGAACTTGTGAACAACGTAATGTTAGTTCTTCGTTTCAGTCTCGCAGAAACATAGATGTCTGTTTAATCCTAAGATATAAAATTACTTTGAACAGCTAAAATAAAGTCAAAATGAAGAAAAAAAAACGGAAAATTTAAACTACATGCTTTCTAGAAACAAAAGTTTAATCATATGACTATGTTAATTTTAAATCAATAAGAAAGATGGCGTCAAAAGCAAAAGGCTTTACCACAATTTATATTTATACGTAGTCTCGTAGAGAGCTAGCTGAAAGTAAGGAACTACCATCCACTCCTGTCCAGATTAATTGTAAAGCACTTCAAACATAATGTAGAAACCCTACTTTATTATACAAGACATGAAGATTAATAATGATTTCCCTGAAAAATAATTATCACACATGAAGCTTAGCTTTTAAATAGAGTATAATGATGTCCGTAGCTCTGTAAACATGTGAAATTCTCCTCCTTTTGCGGCGAGTGGGTGCTCCATTTCGTATCAAAAGGAATACTATTTTTTTTTTCTGCTACCCTTTTGAGTTAGATTAAGTGGTGGCAGACGAGTCGATTCTCCGAAGAGCATCTCCATCTGTGCGGATCTGATCTATATGGAAAAAGATATATCCTCTACTTCTCGCTTCTTTCGCTAGCGTGTCCGCTCGACCATTCCTACTTCGAAGAATATGAGACAGGCTCACATCCTCGAAGTCTTCCTGTAATCTTCGGAACATCGCGGTCTCTGTCGTAAATATCAAAAGGAATACTATTATAATCATAATTAAGAAACTAAAAATACCTTTATCAGGGTATTAAAATAATTGTTTCCAATGTTTTTTGCAGTTATGACTCGTTATTTTTTCTCGCACTATACGGACATGTCTCAGTTTGGACCAGTTGATAATTAATTTACACACGACTTACAGTTTATGACTGATAACAAATATGCAATTAGAAAAGATTTATCTTTTGGTATTTTCATAATAAGAATGTTTAATTATTCTATAATTTTAAAATCAATAGAAATTTTCAATAAACATGGTTAATTTTAATTTTTTTTTTTTTACAATTTACCATTATCACATGATAAAAATTTATAGAAAATGAAAAACTATATGTTTTTGAAACATTCTTTTTAAAACGTTGATTTTCTGTATCAATCAGAAATGAAGAGAGTAACAAAAATTCTGTATATAAGAAAGTATGACATATTTTCTGGTAAAAAGGAGTTTATATAATTTATAACTAGTTACTAAAATATTTAATGTTTACTCTACTTGGTTTGCAGTTCTCAGTCCTCCGAACCTAATCATTAGGCTCTGGCACTTTACCTGGACACGAAGATCCGATCCAAAACCAACATGTTTGGTAGGAATCGAACCGATGTTTTTATCTTATTGGGTTTTGTTGTAAAGGATCTGCGGGTTTTGGACCTGACCCAACCCGAATCCGAGAGCCGATGGGTATCCGAAACTTCTAATATATATTAGGTATATATGAGTGTTTCATTATATTTTTAGTATCATGGGTATTTTTTAAAAATTTTGAATATGGATTTTTGGATATAGTTTTGGATTTCGGGTAAAATTTAAAATTTCAAAAATAAAATTTGGATAATCAGATAAAATTTCGGGTATTTTTATGTTTTTGGATCAGATTTTGGATAAAATTTTGGATATTTTCGGGTATTAAATATTTCAGGGTTTTTTTGTGTGTGTTTTTGAGTATTTTTTGGGCCTGATCTGACACTGACAGGATCCGAACCGAACCCAACCCAAAACCGAACCAAATCCAAACCAACAAATTTTAGTTACTCTATTGGATTCAACTATATAAGACCTGAAGCGATCCAGATCCGACATGACCCGAATCAAACCCGATAAATTCCAATTATCATATTAGCTCTAAATATGTAAGATCCAAAGGACTCGGATCCGACAAGATCCGAACCGAATCTGATCCGAAGATCCAAATTCCCATGCCTACTACTCATCAATAAATTTTTTTAACAACTCTTTTTATTCTAGGGCTTTTTGCAAAATTGACCTACAACTCAAAGTCAAACACAAAACTAACCTCCTTTTTTTTTGGAAATTAGTTTTCCCTATTCACCCCACAAGTTCATATAATTCACGAAAACGCCATCAATTTTTTTTCTTTTCGAAAATGACATTTTTACTCTCTCACCCTCATCATCTTCAAGTAATTACAAGACTGTCATTGTCATCAATACCCCAACCACCATGAACAACCAATTTGAAGCTCTTAATGCTCCCAAAATCGAGTTACCCTTCTTCTTTTTCCATTCTTGTAAACCAAACACAACATATCTCTCACTTTCTCTCCACAATGAGCTAAAAAAAACCAAGATTTTGATTCTACATTTTTTATGGTTCATGGAGTCATAGAAGCTAACAATTCTGGGTGGGTCACTTTCGTTTGAGATTCTATGTGCCTGGAGAAGCCTTATGTGTGCTAAGGAAGTTATCTCACCAATTTAAGGTATGACATCAAGTTTTTTTCCATATCTGTTCGTCAGACGACTTACATGGGAAGTCGTCTGGCTGTAGACGACTTACCTGGAAGTCGTCTGGTCAACGCAGAGGTTATTTTTGAAATTGACTTTGAAATCTGTTTTCTGAGACGACTGAAAGTTAAGTCGTCTGATTTTGTTTGATTACAAAAAAATCTCCAAAAAACCTAGACGACTTACATTTCAGTCGTCATAGGTTAGTTTTGCATTTGACTGGATTATTTCAAAAGTTTGATTTTCCTGGACGACTTACATTTCAGTCGTCTCGTGAAAATTAAAAGAATAATATTTTTTTTAAACTATACGATTTACAATTAAGTCGTCATAGGTTAGTTTTGCAATTGAAAAAAAAAACTTTAATTTTTAATTATATATAAACGACTTACAATTCAGTCGTCCGTCAGACGACTTACATGTAAGTCGTCTAGGATTTACGAGGTTTGACCAGAATCTCGGAATAAAATCCTGGACGACTTACATGTAAGTCGTCGGGCGGATGACTGAATTGTAAGTCGTCTGAGTATAATTAAATATTGAAGTTTTTTTTTTCAATTGCAAAACTAACCTATGACTAATTAATTGTAAGTCGTCTAGTGTTAATAAAATATTGATATTTCAATTTTCACCAGAAGACTGAAATGTAAGTCGTCCGGGAAAGTCAAACTTCTAAAATAATCTAGTCAAATGCAAAACTAACCTATGACGACTGAAATGTAAGTCGTCTAGCTTTTTTGGAGTTTTTTTTAACCAAACAAAAGTAGAGAACTTATTTTTCAGCCGTTTGAAATAACAGATTTCAAAGTCAATTGCAAAAATAACCTCTGCGTTGACCAGACGACGTATATTTTAGTCGTCAGGAGGACTTAGATTGAAGTCGTCCGCTTCGATCTTTAATGAACTTTCGTTTCTTTGTTCTAAGTTTGCTAATGTGTTTTATTTTGACTTTTTCAGATGATGCGTCAGTTACATGCAGTGTATGGAGAATGGTTGTTGAAAGATGGATGTTGGAATTTTGTGGTTGATCATTTCAAAGGAGCGAGAATGTTACTTTTGAGTGAAGGTTAGACACATGCTGATCTTGTTGCAATGGCTCAAGAAGATTATAACCTGGACATGAACACAGAGTCTGTGGAGTTAACCTACTCATTACAACAGATGGCTCCAGAACTTCCTCCTATTCATGTTACAAGTGATAGACAAGTTCGGAACTTGCTCGAGATAACTAAAACGCATGAAGTACGTCTTTGTTATAGACACTAATGATGATTATTGTTATGAGTTGGAAGAAGGGTTAAAATGCTTCTTAAAATGTTGTATCAATATGAAGCTACCAACATTTTGTTTATTAAGATGAGAAAAAGGCCACTGGAGTTTATTATTGCATATGAGAAATCCAAAGATAAGAAAAAGGCTATTGAAATCTATTATTTCATTGATTTGTAAATGTGTAAACACATTGTTAGCACATGTATTACATCTTGGGAAACATTATTACTGATTTTACAAAAAATTCACAACTAAAAGAGTAGACATGCAAATCACAAAACATACCACAAACAAAACTATTATAGATCATTCCTCTATAAAGACAAGCTTGGACTCCACTTGATATGGAAGAAGGCTTTGTCAGAAGACTTCCAGGAAGTCCAGACGACTTCCAGACGACTTCCAGGAAGTCCAGATGACTTCCAGGAAGTCCAGATGACTTCCAGGAAGTCCAGACGACTTCCAGGAAGTCCAGACGAATGAAATGGAAGTCGTCTGGAAAACTTCCTGGAAGTCGTCTAGTGCATTATATTTTAGACGACTAACAGGTAAGTCGTCCGAGAAGTCTTCCAGCTCTGAAAAACCTGCATATCAAATCCAGATCTGAAAACCTGCATATCCAAAAACGTTCAAATGGCTTAAAAACAGAAAAATGAGTGAAAGATTAGATAAATCTATCTTTATAGAACACACAAAAATATATATCTAAAATTAATTGATCTACCTTTAAATGAGTGGAAGATGAGTACCATCTGATTAAAAACCTGCAAAAAAAGATAGATTACTAAGAAAGACGTGAGACAAAACTGAAAAATTCATATAAAGTTTGGCGTTTTCAAGTCAAAGAGATTAGAGTGGGTTTGGAGAGTTTTAGTTTGGGAAAAAAGTAAGAACTTTATACAACAAGAAGTTACCAAATGAAGAAAAATCAGACATAAAAACTTACCAAAACGCTCAGATCTATTATGAAAGGGAGACTTCGTTAGAAGACTTCCAGGAATTCCAGACGACTTCCAGGAAGTCCAGACGACTGAAATGGAAGTCGTCTGGAAGACTTCCTGGAAGTCGTCTGGAAGTCATCTGGAAGGCTTCCTGGAAGTCGTCTGGAATACTTCCTGGAAGTCGTCTAGTGCTTTATATTTTAGACGACTAACAAGTAAGTCGTCACAGAAGTCTTCCAGATCTGAAAAACCTGCATATCAAATCCAGATATGAAAAGCTTGCATATCCAAAAACGTTCAAATGACTTAAAACAGAGAAAATGAGTGGAAGATTAGATAAATCTACCTTTATAGAACACACAAAAATACATATATAAAATTAATAGATCTACCTTTAAATGAGTGGAAGATGAGTACCATCTGATTAAAAACCTGCAAAAAAAGATAGATTAGTAAGAAAGACATGAAACAAAACTGAAAAATTCATATAAAGTTTGGTGTTTTCAAGTCAAAGAGATTAGAGAGAGGTTGAAGAGTTTTAGAATGATGAACATTACATTTTAATTTGTTGCAGCCATTTGAGAGAAAGAGAGAGAATGTGTAAAATTTTCTTTATATAGGGAGACAAAAAATCCAATTAGGTTAAATATTTTTGATTCAGACGACTTCCTATACGACTTACTTGTAAGTCGTCCAGAAGACTCTAATATTTTTAGCGGGAAATTAAAATATTTTTAGCGGGAAACTAAAATAGAAGACTTCTCAGACGACTTACAAGTAAGTCGTCTGGTTTAAATTATTTAAGCGGGAAAATAATTTTTTTAAAAATTTTAGGCGGGAATATTTGGACGACTTACATGTAAGTCGTCTGTTTTAATTTCTTCACCAGACGACTGAAATGTAAGTCGTCTAGAAACATAACCCCTAAACTTAATTAACTAACTAAACACTTCATAAAATCAAATTAAACTTCAAAAGTGTTTATTATAAACAAAAATAAACACGTATAGGTAAAAAATTAATTTTTCAAAAAAACATTCAAGCTTTCCAAAATCTAACCTTAAGAATACATACAATACTACAACATATGTTGTCAAACCCTAGACCAAAGAATACCATGATTCACTACCTACACTTATCTATGTTGAAAACAATTCAATTTTGTTATATTTTAATTTATATCACTTAAAACTGTTTATAATTACATGATTTTAATTTTTCGCTTATCAAAATATTTTTAAAAATTTTAAAAATTATTTTTAAGATCAACTACACCAGAAGACTTACTTTGAAGTCGTCCAGACGACTTCCAACATCTCAGACGACTCAGACGACTTACTGGGGCTATATTCGTAAAAATGACTTCTGTTTTTTTGTTTGGTCGCAAGGGGTTGAACTGTAATTTCACAAGGCTTTTAGGTTAGTTTTGCATTTGATTCAAGTTTAGATATATGTTTGGGGTTAAAATCAAGTTGTGAGTTAGTTTTGGCAAATTTTTTTTTATTCTATTGATTAATTTTTTATTTACAATACGAGAACTTTTCTAACATGAAAGCTTTTCATATTATTCCGAACCCGAAATAAAAGTACAATATCTTCATAATAAATTCCATCAACGAATACAAAATTACATATGGGCTTATTTGCCAAATAATAAAAAAAGAAAATTAGATTCGTAGAGAGAAGGAAGAGATAGGAAGAAAAAGTAGGAGATCCTTCATGGAGAGATTTTGGTTAGTTAATGAATTTATGTTTTTGTATGGTTACAGGCCTAATTTTCCATATTTTAAAATTAAATATATTTTTTGTCGACAACTAAAAATATTTAAAATGACTATAAGATAAAATGAAAAATGTAATACAAAACTAAAAGGTGGGACCGACAAGAAAAAGACATCAAGTGGGGTGCCACGTCACAACCCATAAGAAAAGATTTCATCTTTCCGATCCCAAACTAGCTTAAAATCTCAAATGCAAAAAGAAAAGGAAAAAAAAAAGGAACAAATAAAACACTTGAGAATCTGAAAATAAAAGTTTCAAAGCTTTTAAGAGCTTAAATTTTGCACTGATGCTATGAAGTTTTAAATCTTTCGTTTGAACTTCAAAGGAAAAAAAAAAGCTTTTGTTTCTTTTCTTTTAGCAGAATGCTCTTTTCTCTTTTCGTTTAGTTGATTTTGTTGAAGAACTCTGTTTCTGAGACAACAAAACAAAAAACAACTTTTGTTTTGTTCTTTCCTTTCTGGATACCATGAAAGCTCCATCAAATGGATTCCATCCCAATTCAACCGAAGGTACGAGCTTTTTATGTTTTAAGTGAAAAAAGAAATAAAAAATAATTTCTCAAGCTTTCTGGATTTGAATTTCATCACAGTATCTGCATTTCATGTTCTGTGATTTTCTTGGTTTGTGTTATTCTATTCCAACATGGAGTCAGCAGAAAGCCACAAATCTAGTTCGTTTCAGTGTGTTTGATACAGTAGTTGTCACTTGTCACACATAAATGAAGCAAATTTTAATATAAAGTTTCATACTTTACATATTTTCATTGTTGTGATGAACAGGAGAGAAGAAACCAATCAATTCTCAGCTATGGCACGCTTGTGCAGGCCCTATGGTTTCACTACCTCCTGTGGGAAGTCTTGTGGTTTACTTCCCCCAAGGACATAGCGAGCAAGTATGTTCCAAACACAAAAAAAAAAAAACACTTGGACCCTTTTAACTGCAATCATCAGTCCAAAGTAATAATATGATCAATGGAATCTTTTCAGGTTGCAGCATCGATGCAGAAGCAAACTGATTTTATACCAAATTATCCAAACCTTCCTTCTAAGCTCATTTGCTTGCTTCACAGTGTCACACTACATGTAAGCCTCTTCTGTCCCCCAACTTGTAAATCAAAATCAGAAAGAAGAAGAACTAATCATGACTATTGTGAAAATCTGAATCAGGCTGATACCGAGACAGATGAAGTCTATGCACAAATGACTCTTCAACCTGTGAATAAGGTCTGAATCCTCAGTCTTTCTTGGTTTTAACTTTGAGAACTTCAAAGCTGATCTTTGCTTTGATCATCTAAAAATGTGTATCAGTACGACAGAGAAGCATTGCTAGCTTCTGATATGGGTCTGAAGCTAAACAGACAACCTACTGAGTTTTTCTGCAAGACGCTTACAGCGAGTGACACCAGCTCACACGGTGGGTTCTCTGTACCACGCCGTGCAGCTGAGAAAATCTTCCCTCCTCTTGTACGTCTCTGACCAAAAGCTACTCTCAAACTGTTTTGTCTCATATCTTCATCTGTTTTGCTAAGAGTTCTGAGGATGCTTAAAACAGGACTTCTCAATGCAACCGCCTGCACAAGAGATTGTAGCTAAAGATTTACACGACACTACATGGACCTTCAGACATATCTACCGAGGTTTGAATCCACATCAAGAACTGGTTTTACAAGACTGAAAAAAAAACTCAAATCTGATTTGTTGTCTGATCTCAGGCCAACCAAAAAGACACTTGCTCACCACAGGCTGGAGCGTTTTCGTTAGCACAAAGAGACTATTAGCTGGTGATTCAGTTTTATTTGTAAGGTATGAGCCATCAGAACACTACGCAGAAATGGACTTTGGGGGTTTTAAAATGAATACCGTTTTTTTGCAGAGATGAGAAGTCACAGCTCATGTTGGGTATAAGACGTGCGAACAGACAAACACCGACTCTTTCCTCATCGGTCATATCCAGCGACAGTATGCACATTGGTATACTTGCAGCAGCAGCTCATGCTAATGCCAATAGCAGCCCTTTTACCATCTTCTTTAATCCAAGAGCGAGTCCTTCAGAGTTTGTAGTTCCTTTAGCCAAATACAACAAAGCGTTGTACGCTCAAGTGTCTCTTGTAATGAGGTTTCGGATGATGTTTGAGACTGAGGATTGTGGGGTTCGTAGGTATATGGGTACAGTCACCGGTGTTAGTGATCTTGATCCTGTTAGATGGAAAGGCTCCCAATGGCGTAATCTTCAGGTAGGATGGGATGAGTCAACAGCTGGAGATAGACCAAGCAGAGTATCTATATGGGAGATTGAACCAGTTATAACTCCTTTTTACATATGCCCTCCTCCATTTTTCAGACCAAAGTACCCGAGGCAACCGGGGATGCCAGGTAATGTTTACTTCCACCCATGGTTCTAAAATCGGTCTACGCGGTGCCCACTAGGCGGCAAAATGGTCCTATCAGAAATAATTTTTTAAAAGTCCAATTTATTTAAATCGGTTCAAACCTTTTTATATTGGTTTAAATCGATCTAAATTATTCTAAATCTATTAAATTAAGCAATAATGTTAATCCACAAATTTGTCTTTCATCTATCTTGATTGAATTTATGGATACTAACCTTAAGAGGTTTCTGTTGCAGATGATGAGCTGGACATGGAAAACGCTTTCAAGAGAGCAATGCCTTGGATGGGAGAAGAGTTTGGGATGAAAGACGCACAGAGTTCGATGTTTCCTGGTTTAAGCCTGGTTCAGTGGATGGGTATGCAGCAGAACAACACATTGTCAGCTGGTTATACTACTACTCAGCTACCATCCGCTTATAACCTACCAAACAATTTTGCTGCCAACGACCCTTCAAAGCTGTTTAACTTCCAATCACCTAACCTCTCTCCAGTGAACTCCCAGTTCAACAAACCGAACATGGTTAGTAGCCATATCAGTCAACAGATGCAAGTACAACCAGCCATGGTGAAATCTCAACAACAAGAACAACAAAAAGTACAGATGTCACACCAACAGCTGCAGCAAGGGGTTTTTAACGCAGGTTGTGCAAACAATGGCGTGAGTGTTGTCTCTTGTCAGAATCAGTCTACTGGCTTTTCTCAATCTGAGCTTCAGCAGCAGTCAATGCTCTCTAATGGTAGTGCTAAAATGAACAACCAGAACAAGGGCTCATCTCAAATGACATTACAAGAATTGCAGTTTCAGCAGCAAATGGAATTGCATAACAGTAGCCAAAACCAGCAAGAACAGTCTTCTATGCATTCACTACAACAAAATCCTCAGCAACTCCAGATGCAACAGCAACCATCACAACCAAGTCCCTCACAGAAGCTTCAGTTGCAGCTACTGCAGAAGTTACAGCAACAACAGCAGTCAATCCCTCCTGTAAGCTCGTCCTTACAGCCCCAGTTATCCGCCGCGTTGCAGCAGACACAAAGCCATCAACTGCAACAACTGCTGTCGTCTCAGAATCAACAGCCATTCTCAGCTTCAACATTCATGCAGCCTCCACAGGTTCAGCTGAGTCACCATCAGCAACAAGGACATATGAATAACAAGCCTCTTGTAGCCGCTGGAAGAAGATCACATTCTGGTCACACAGATGGAGAAGCTCCTCCTTCTTGTTCTACCTCGCCTTCCGCCAAAAACACCATACATGACAATATTTCGCCTACAAATTTCCTGAGCAGAAATCAACAACAAGGACAAGCAGTATCTGTACCTGAACCTGATCCAGTCCAAGAGCTTTATACAAAAACCGAGAGCCGGAACAATCTGAGGAGTGCTGCTGATCAAATCAATGTATCCACAGCGGGAACAACGTATTGTCCTGATGCCGTTGGCACTGCACAGCAGCAGCAACAGGCTTTCCCACTACCATCATTTGGAGATTGCCAAAGAAACAACTTAGCTTTCGCTGGTAATCTTGAAGCCGTAACTACTTCTGATGCTCTCTATTCACAAAAGGACTTTCAGAACTTGGTTCCAACCTACGGCAACGCACCAAGAGACATCGAGACAGAGCTGTCGAGCGCTGCAATAAGTTCTCAGTCATTTGGTATTCCCAGCATCCCCTTTAAGTCCGGAGGCTCAAATGAGATCGGTGGCGTCAATGATTCAGGTATCATGAATGGTGGTGGACTCTGGCCTAATCAGGCTCAACGAATGCGAACGTATACAAAGGTTAGAGAGTCTTTCTCTCTCTTAAACAAAGCTTATTATCTTATTGCAACTTAAGTTTATAAACTCCTTGAAGGTTCAAAAACGAGGATCAGTAGGAAGATCAATAGATGTTACCCGTTATAGCGGATACGAAGAGCTAAGGAATGACTTAGCGAGAATGTTTGGCATCGAAGGACAGCTGGAGGATCCACGACCCTCTGATTGGAAACTCGTCTACACAGATCACGAAAACGATATATTGCTCGTTGGTGATGATCCTTGGGAGTAAGTTCCAGACCCAACAACCAACAACATGCTCTTAACAATCTCCTCTGAGTCAACATTTTCTGACCATCCTTCGGTCTGTTTGTTTTTTTTTCTTTCAGAGAGTTTGTGAACTGCGTGCAAAACATAAAGATACTATCATCAGTAGAAGTGCAGCAAATGAGCTTAGACGGAGATCTTGCAGCTATCCCAGCTACAAACCAAGTCTGCAGCGAAACGGACAGCGGCAATGCTTGGAAAGTACATTATGAAGACACTTCCGCTGCAGCTTCATTCAACAGATAGAAACAAAATGATGCAAATATACATCAAAATCAACAAACTACAAGGTATATATAGGACAGTGATTTGATTTGTCATTCTAACTTGATCTTCTTGTCTTCCTCTTTGTTTCCATAACCTGTGAGCAACCAAAACGAAGACAAAGTGTATTACTAGTGTCTCTATACAGTTACTTCAATGCAATCAAAATCATATTCAGTAATCACTTTCCTTGTTACTACTCTCTGGGAAAACACTAAACTCAGCAAAATAGTCAACTTTTAAATTAGAAAAAACAAAACAAAAAGGATTAAAATCTCGTGGAAAACAAGAGAGGACAAGGACATCAAAAAACCAAACAGTCTATTAGTTTGTGTCATTTTGAGGACATCATCTTCCTTGGGGAGAGAGGAAGATGAAAAAGAGAAGCTAGGTTGCCTAGGAAACAGATTCTTGGGTTTAACATCTTGAGCGGCCTCCATCTCCATGGAAGGAGCTTCACAAGGGAATAAACTCATGGTCGTTGTAGGCTGACGTGAGATGCCTGCAAAAATATGATCCAAATAAGTTAGATCTCTCTCTCTCTCCCTTAAGGGTTTGTTGATTTCAACCAAAAGCTAACGACTTTCAAACTAATCATACACGCATAGAGGCCGCAAAACCAAACAGTCTGTTAGTTCTGCTGAGCTTACCCGTATACCACACAATGAGACAGCCTGGTTCATTCAAACTGCCACGTGCCAAATAACCCTGACACTTTGCGGCGTTTTACTCGAGCACTAAGCACAAACGCGCTTTTGACTTTCGTTTCTTCTTCACGCGCCGTACAAAGTCAAAAACTCACTCTTCAGCCTCTCTCTTGTTCAGTTTTCAACTCCTCGCTCTCTCGTATATATATAAGCCCTAAAGCGGCAAATTCAATTCAAATAATAACCAAAACAAACTCAAGAGTTAAGAGTTAACTGAACACTGAAGAGCAGAGCTAAACCAAAGCAGAATCGTACCGTACTGAATTGAATTGAATTGAACCGGGTTGGTTTGCTGTTTCTATATTTGGTTTAGTGATGGATCAGGGACCGTCGTCGTCAAAGTACAAAGGCGTGAGGAAGAGGAAGTGGGGGAAGTGGGTTTCGGAGATCAGACTTCCCAACAGCAGAGAGCGTATCTGGTTGGGATCTTACGACTCTCCCGAGAAGGCGGCGCGCGCCTTCGACGCCGCTCTTTACTGCCTCCGAGGAAGCGGCACCAAGTTCAATTTCCCGGATAATCCTCCGGCGATCAGCGGCGGAGGGAACATGTCGCGATCGGAGATCCGAGACGCCGCCGCGAGGTTCGCTAATTCGGAAGAGAGTGTGGCGAGTGAGATGGTGGTGCAGCAGCAAGAGTCTCCTTCGACGACGATGGCGATTGATTCGGAGTTTTTGAGTATGCTTCCGACGGTCGGGTCGGGTAATTTTGCTTCGGATTTCGGGTTGTTTCCCGGGTTCGATGATTTCGCGGACGAATTTTTAGGTGATCGTTTTGTAGAACAGGTTTCGCCTACGTGGAATGGGGATGAGAGTTGTTATGATGGCTCTGTGTCTCTTTGGAATTTTTGAAGCTAGCAGAGAGAATCTGCGATTTTGTTTTTCCTTTTTTGGGAGGTATGACGGGCCCCATCAAATTTGTTTCATTTTGTATCCACAACTTTAGTTTGGATATGTTTATTTTTTTTGTAACTTCCCCCCACTTTTTGGGACATCATCTTACCATACTAAAAAGGAAAATAAGCTCAAATGAGAGATATGCCACGTCATTTAAAAAAATCGTCCAATAGGAGCTTCCCATTTTGCCACGTCACATAGTTTGGTCCATTGAAAAGAGTAACTGAACTTCACGTTTATCTCTTAAAAACAAATAATGACCCATTATCCAGTCCAGTTTAAAAAACCTCATCTCCTATCAATCGATGAATCCGACGACTCTTCATTCCCTCTTCCCCGTTTCCGATCTCAGCAATCACCGTTACCGTGAATCCCCTTCTCATCAATCAATGTTCCTCTTTAATCTCTTCTTGATGGTTTCGTTCCTCTTATATAAGTCGCTTCATCTAAACCTAAATCTAGACAAAACCTAAAACCTCCCCTTACTAAACTACATCTACGGCGATGGAAAAGCGATGGAATGGAGGTAGTATAATATCATCATGTAGACATATAACACAGTTTATACTGCGTGGATTTTGATGTCACTCTTCAACTTCCTACCCCTGAACGAGTGATTTCTCACACCCACACGACAAGCACAAGTGGCTACAAAGAACGTCATCGGAACACATTTTCCATCGGTATATGAGAACATTGTGTTATCCACTCATTGATTTGGGTCTCTCAGTGTTATGTTCTGATAGTTTTTCCTATCTTTCTTAAAGCTCACTCGGCGTAAAGTTTTGGCAGAATTTCTAATGTTTTCTTTACAACCAAGAAATCATGGCAAGCTCAAGCTCGGCTCTTAATTACGAGATTACTGTGTTTCTTGGTGCTTACTTATATTGGTTCTTTTTCTTCATGATCAGTTGTGGCTTTCAAATATAGATGAGTGTTGCCTAATGTTTTTGTTCTACACTTATGGTGTGCAGTTTACCTAGACTGACTTAGCTGAAGCTATTGGTGCTTCCCTCCTTCAGTCAATAGATGGTTACATGTTTATTAGGGATCAGTACGTCTGCTACAAATTTTAGACTTTCTCTAATAGATCTTTTTTATTCTGTATGGTTTATTGGGTAAGTAAAATGTAGAGTAGTGCAGAAAAATAGGAAAATATGAATAATATTTTAGTGTTTGTAAATCCTTTTTTAATCTCTATCTTCTTTTCAGATTATGACCGAGGAGATTAAAACTGGTGCATCTCTAAATTGTCTATGGATTACCAAGCACATGATTTTAGAGTATTGGCAAACTCCAGTGGTACATGCATAGTACATGGTGGGTTCACGTACTTGGAGTATTTGCTCTTATCTCTCAGTTTCCTTAGCCAGTTAGTACAAATGACTACCAAAATTGTCATAGACATTTGGTGAAGCTAAGACAACGTGAATGTGATCAATAAACAAAATATTTTTGGTTTTCCGTCTCTTTGCTATCATTTTTTTTTGTCATTATTTGGTTGATTTTACTTCGGATCACATCTGTTTTGGCTCTAAGATGTATTGCCAGTGAGTTTACAATTTATTATGTACACACAATATCTTCCGTGTGTTACTTTCATTCATCAAATCATTATTATTTGGACTGCATTTTTTTTATTGATGCTGTTTATCTTTTTTATAGTGGCAGATGAGATACATGGATACACCAACCAGCAACGTTTGTATCATCAGGAACTGATTTGATATTGCTTTCAGAAACATAAAATAAATAGCTAAAACAAACAAATATCTTCCATGTGTTACTATCATTAAGCATTGTCATTTCTGATTAGCTAATATATATATCCACATACAACAATCATGTCATTGGTTCTTTACAAGATCTGGTCTATCTTAAGAGTTTAGTTGCATCTTTACTACAATAAATACATATGGTCTGAATTAGCTGAAGATGATGATATAACTGATTATTACTTATTTTCTTGGTTTCTAACAATTTTGTTACTGAGCTTCATTCTTAGATTATGCATTGTAAAAAACGCTTAACTCAACACTATTGGTCTCCTTTTCCGAAAAGAATACTGATGATGTTCCATGAAACATTAATAAAGCAAGAAAAACTATCACTATATTCAGAATTTATATTGATCAATTCCTTAATTCCTACATATATATTCTTTGTTGCAGTTTTTTTTTACCATTTGAGATTTTTCTTTGTTGGGAATAGATTCAACTTTAAGCTTATGTTGTGCAGATTACTCGCACGATATACTTATGGCCTTAATATGCAGCATTTTGTTTCCACCAAGATGCGAGTCTATATTGGCAGTGGAGAGACCAGGAAGAGAGTCATACATTGGCAGTAGAGAGGAATAAGAAAACGAGTTGGTGGACGCTAAAAGAGATTGCCATGTTGTACATGAAATCTATTTTCATGAAATATGGCAATAACAGGAGGGGTGTCCTTTGGATTTTGGATTTTGGACGAGTACATAGCAAATGAGAAAGTATGACGTTTTTTCTTTGAATTTTTTTTCGAAGAGCTCTTGATCAAATGGTGTGAACACTTAGCTTGATTCTTTTGCCACCTAATCTATGCTACGTATGACCTTCCTTCTTTAAGTTTGTCATGTAAGCTGTGTAACAAACACTAGCCATAAGCCTAACTAACTTTTTCTATAGGAAAAGATATTTTTATATTTTCCTATATTGTGTGGGTGGAAAGAAGTAATTTGGTATTTGTTTGAGTTTTTGTTTTTTCAAAACACCGGATTTTTTTTGGTCGATAACATTTTATTTAATGAACTTTTTACATAATTTATGCATTTAATAATTTGTGTTAATATGTTTGGTGAAAATAATGAGGTGAAGAGAAAGATCAAGAAATCTGTTGGTGGCATATGTTAAACCAATCTTTCTCTTCCTTTGATCAGAAAAGAATATTGATCATCTTTCATAAGAATTTTTTTTTCTTAAGCTATACCTATGGACTATGGGGGTTTGATGTAATGCATGCAGTGCGAAGACTGCATTCATCCATCATCTTCTTAAACTTAATTGGTATCATTTGGTGCGACAGAAGCATTTTTTTCTTGGGGTTCTTTAGCAGTAGTATATTCTTCTAGCTTCATACAAGCAGTGCTGCAAATACAGAATAGTGTACGAAGATATATCATGTTTCAACCCAAATTTAAATATATCATCAAAGTGTCATCATATTAAATACAGAGAGACGATGACAATATCATACCCCTTTCGGAGGTTAGCTCTTGCCAATGTGTGATCTAATTTGACGGCTTTCTTATCCGCAAAGCTTCTGCTCATGGAGAACAACAATTAAGAAATTCAGACAAACCCCTCTAGAGGACAATGTTTAATCTGCTTTCGATTAAAATCGAATCTTACCATAT
This sequence comes from Brassica napus, assembly GCF_020379485.1. Lineage (NCBI taxonomy): Eukaryota > Viridiplantae > Streptophyta > Magnoliopsida > Brassicales > Brassicaceae > Brassica > Brassica napus. The sequence goes on along the minus strand of NC_063451.1, from coordinate 29,417,542 downwards.
AAGAAGCAAAACCCATGCAAAAGATGAGTTTGACAATGACAGGGGGAAGAGATAGACATGTGGGGTTAGTAAACAGCCCAGCCAAACTTGGAGAAACAGAAGGCAACGATAATCTAAAGCCTGAAACTAATTTATAGACAACAAACAGTTTAATTATAAATTAGTTTATTAAAAAGTTATAATTTACTTATTATAAGACATTTGAAAATTTAACCAAAGAAAGAACATAAAAAAAACTCTGAAAGTTTTACCTATTTACAATTTAAACCCTCAAATTTTTTTGCTAGCACTTTTGATTTTCAAATTAACATTTATCATTAAAACTTTCAATCTAACTTATTTGTTCATCAAATAAAAAATTGACATGTTTTACAGATAAAAATAATGATATGTTAGTGATTTTCCAAAAAATAATTATTTAATTATAAAATAAATAAAATTAAATAATATAGAAAATTAAATAAAAATTAGAAAACTAAAAAAAAAAATCAGAAAATTATAAAATAAATAATTAATTAGAAATTCCGAAAATTAAATTAAAATCAGAAAATAAATAAAATTAAATTAAATACATAAAAATGAAAAATGAAAATGAAAATTTAGAAAATTCAAAAAAATTAGAAAATTCAAAATATCAAAATATCCTTTTTAATTAAAAAAAATCTTTAAAATTACAAGATTGCTTTATAAAACTGACATATCATCATTGATAATAAAAATTTCAAACATATCACTGTTAAAAGTGATGGTTTCTCATATAATCATTAACAATGATGGTTTTTGACATATATTCAACGATAATTTTTGACATCATCGCTTAAAATGAAGTTAAATATGTTAATAACGACATTTTTAACAACCATCATTATCAAGATAATAATATAATTATTACTTTGAATTTTTTTTATGTGAGTTTTGATTTTCGAAAAATAAATATTTATAAAACTATAATGCTAATTTTATGTTTTAAATTTTTGAGAGACAAAAATAAGAATATATTTTCTGAATATTAATATCTAAAATAATAAATATAATCTAATTTATTAGCTCTAAAAGAATGAATAAACTAAACTTATCAACATCGTGTTAATGTCAAAAAAAAATTGCTTATTCAAATGAAATGTATCAACAGAACCAAGTAAAATACGATGAGAAACAATCACATATCATTTTTTTATCAAAGAGAATTATTATTTATGTGAAAAAAATAATTATTTTAAAAAATTTAAAAGGATAAATATAAATAATTAATCGGCGCGTAGCGCGGAAACGGACCTAGTTTCGATAATGATTCATTATCCTCTCTCAAATATTTGTTTGTTCTGTTTTAAAATTGAATAAAATAAAAGTTGACAAAAAAATTGAAGAAAATAAAATAAAATGTTTGCTTATTCAAGTGAAAATATATTATTTCTTTTAATTAAATGAAATAATCAGTTCCCAGGACTTGTGTTGGGTCTAAGAGCATCATTATTCCAAAGATCCTTTTTGGATCTCTTAATTATTTTTAACACTTTTTTAAATAGTAAATGTGAATTAAGAGACTTAGTTAAGAGATTTGAACATTTATATGTTTCATTGCAAGTTTCTTAATTAAGGGTTCTTTAAAAAAATTATTAAACATTTCTTAACACTTGTTTAAAGTATAGCAAAGGTTTACAGTAAAGTACCAAAGACATCAAAGGTGCCACAACCAAGATCGAAGACAAAAATTGTTTCATTGCTCTTCCTTTCAAAACCATAAGCCAAGGAAGCAGCAGTGGGGTCATTGATACTACGAAGAACATCCAAACCAGCAATGCGACCAGCCTTGGTTCCTTTATCGTTTAAGAATCTTGAGGCATCATCAACAAGCTTCCTCAAAACCTGCAACACAATTAAAACCCCATAAGAAACCAACCACACACACACACAACACAAGAAAACTCAACACACAAATGATCACCTACATACATGTGCTCTAGCTGGCCTGAGCGTATAAGTCCCTTCAAAATACTTTTGATTTCCTCACTTTGTTTTCTCCACCATCGCTGAAAAAAAACGCTTGCATTCGTCACAAATCATACAGAGGAACTAAAATTAAAAACAGCTCTGGACATTACTTACTCTCAATAATGGCGAAAGAACAAAATACCAAATCCTTTTCCATTTATTCACTTATTCAGAGACCGTTGAGCAATAGCCAACATGAATTCCAGACTCCAGAGACTTCTAGAAAAGGGAAGACTGTTAAAACACGTTTTACGTGTTGATTGTCATGGACGGTGACGGCATGGTTGACATTGGTTTTGTCAAAGATTGTGAGCTCACCAAACAACTTCTTCATGCTTATAAAAGGAGAGCTGAGGTGAAGAGGAAAGACATCCCAAAAGAAGAAAACAGAGAGAGAACGAGAGAAGAGAAGAAAAGAGAAAAAAAAAACTTTTTTTCTCACAAAAAATCTTCTTTAAGAAATTACGAGTAATTAATTTTTGAGTGTATTTGAGATCGGGGTGTGAGTTGTGAGCTTGTAAAATTTCCCTGGTTGATAATAAAAGATCTGTAGCAGGTCCGGAGACGTAAGCAACATTGGCCGAACTCCGTTAACAATTTTCTGTGTGTGTTTTTTTCCCGCTCCTATAAATTCTGGTTTACCGCAAAATTTGACCGCATATTTCCTAACAACTGGTATCAGAGCTTGAGTTACTGTGATCGGTCAAATTTTTTGCGGAGTTACTATTCATGTGAACAGTAATTTGTGAATAGTGAATTTTTGTCGGTAACATCGGTTTGTCGACGTAGGTGTTCTAATACACGGTGGTTCCAGAAACGATGAGAGGCGAAGACTGTTCGGCGCACAGTATCGGGAAATTTAACGGTACAGGTTATGCATTTTGGAGAACGCAAATTGAAGATTATCTGTACGGAAAGAAGTTTCATCAACCGCTGAGCAAGAAGCATGAGAAGATGGATCAGGATGAGTGGGAGCTCCTTGACAGACAAGTTCTGGGTGTTATAAGGTTAACACTGTCGAAAAATGTTGCTCACAACGTTGCGAAGGAGAAGACCACGGAAGGGCTCATGAAAGTTCTCTCTGATATGTATGAGAAACCTTCGGCAAACAATAAGGTGGACTGTCTGAATTCAATGATGTTTGACGGCTGTCTGAATTTGGACTGACCCCGTCCATTCCTTGACTTCGATCTGCCATTACTCCGGTTATCTGGGTTTCTCCCTCTGTTTTCCACGTTGAAAGCAGAGCTCGTTGATGCCTCCCCAGAGTCTATCCTTCGAACTTGCTCGGCAAGGGTACGATCTCTAACATCATTGAATTTGAGCTTTTGAGTACCCACAGAATTACTAACCGCTGCCCTCATTGGCTCCCAACTATTTGGCAGAGATGCCAACAAAATCAGTGCTCGCACTTCATCTTCAAACTCGATTTCAACTGATGACAGTTGGTTGACAATCGTGTTGAACTCGTTCACATGTGCGGCAACCAGGCCACCTTCTTCCATCTTCAAATGAAAGAGTTTCTTCATGAGAAACACCTTACTGTTTGCCGAAGGTTTCTCATACATTTCAGAGAGAACTTTCATGAGCCCTTCCGCGGTCTTCTCCTTCGCAACGTTGTGAGCAACGTTTTTCGACAGTGTTAACCTTATAACACCCAGAACTTGTCTGTCAAGGAGCTCCCACTCATCCTGATCCATCTTCTCAGGCTTCTTGCTCAGCGGTTGATGAAGCTTCTTTCCGTACAAATAATCTTCAATTTGCATTCTCCAAAATGCATAATCTGTACCGTCAAATTTTCTGATACTGTGCGCCAAACCGTCTTCGACTCCCATCGTTTCTGGAACCACCGTGTATTAGAACACCTACGTCGATAAACCGATGTTACCGACAAAATTCACTATTCACGAATTACTGTTCATGTGAATAGTAACTCCACAAAAAATTTGACTAATCACCGTAACTCAAGCTCTGTTACCAGTTGTTAGAGATTGTATCCTTGCCGAGGAAGTTTGAAGGATAGACTCTAGGGAAGCATCAACGAGCTATGCTTTCAACGTGGAAAACAGAGGGAGAAACCCAGATAACCGGAGTAATGGCAGATCTAAGTCAAGGAATTGACAGGGCAGTCCAAATTCAGACAGCCTGCAGAGTGCTGGAATTGTAGAAAAAACAGGTCACATTAAGAAGAATTGCCGAGCACCACCGAAGAAGGAATACAACACTAGAGGCGGAGCCAATGTAGTGACACGTGAAATCGCTGTTGCATTGGTAGTGTCTGTTGATTCCCCGAGGAAAATTGAAGCTCGTGATGCAGCTACAAGTACCACCAAAGCGTCAATATCCTATGCTGATAGCCCAGTCGATTCATGGGTTCTTGACTCAGGAGCGTCGTTCCACACCACACCGCACCATAACATCATGGAAAATTATGTTGCGGAAAATTACGGAAAGGTATATCTTGCTGATATAGTTGGTATTGGAGATATCAACCTGAAGATATCAACCTGAAGATGTCAGACGGAAGTGTGTGGAAGATTACGAAGGTCAGACATGTGCCAAAGTTGATGTGAAATCTTATCTCAGTAGGTCAACTTGATGATACGAGGCACGATGTTAATTTTGGTGGTTGAGCCTGGATAGTCAAGAAAGGTTTCATGGTGGTGGCTAGAGGTCATAAAAGAGGCACTCATTATATGACGACGAGTTATCAAGACATTGTTGCTGTTGTCGAGAATGCCAAACATACCAAGTTGTGGCATTGTAGGTTTGGGCACATGAGTGAGAAAGGGATGAAACTCATGGTGGAAAATGGTGCTCTTCCGAATCTGAAGACGGTGGATCATCAGATGTGTGAAAGTTGCATCCTTGGGAAACAGAAACGAGTTAGTTTCTCTAAAGGATGAAGAGAGCCAAAATCTGAGAAGTTAGAGCTGGTGCACAATGACGTGTGGGGACCCGCTCCTGTTGCATCGCTGGGAGGTTCATACTACTATGTGACCTTTATCGGCGACTCCACAAGAAAAGTGTGGGTTTACTTCATGAAGAACAAGCATGAAGTGTTTTCGGTTTTCAAAATATGGAAATCCATGGTTGAGATTGAGACGAATCTCAAGTTGAAGTGTTTAAGGTCTGATAATGGTGGAGAGTACATCAGCGACGAGTTCAAGAGATATTGTGCTGATAATGGGATCAAGATAGAAAAGACTATTCCTGGAACGCCTCAACAGAGTGGAATAGCGAAAAGGATGAACCGAACCTTGAATGAGCGTGCAAGGAGCATGAGATTGCACTGTGGATTGCCAAAGACGTTTGGGGCAGATGCAATCAATACCGCAGCCTTCTTAATAAACAGAGGACCGTCTGTACCTTGGGATTTAAGATCCCAGAAGAAGTTTGGAGCGGAAAGAAAGTAAATCTTTCTTATCTAAAGGTGTTCGGATGCTTAGCTTATGTTCATATGATGATGATGCAAGAAGTAAACTTGACTAGAAGTCTAAAAAGTGTTACTTCATCGGCTATGGTAACGCGGAGTTTGGTTACCGGTTTTGGGATGATGAAAATCGGAAGATCATCCGCAGCAAGAATGTTGTGTTCAACAAAGAAGCTTTGTACAAGGATAAGCTAAGAGAAGATTCAGAGAAGAAAGAGCCTGGAGCTGTTGACTTAGAAGATATCCTGATACCGGAGTTGCCACAGGATACCGCAACAGCAGAAGAAGAAATCTCTCAAGACGAGAGTGGTGAGGCTGAAGAAAGTGATGATTCTGAAGTGGTCCCACATACACCAGTCACGGAGTTACGACAGTCAAGCAGAATCATCAGAAAGCCAGTAAGATTCTCTCTATCGCTCAACTACATTCTGCTCACAGACAGAGGCGAGCCTGAATGTTATGAGGAAGCTGTGCAAGTTGATGAGTCGATCAAGTGGGAGCTTGCAATGAACGACGAGATGGACTCGTTTTTATTCAATCACAGGTGGGAGTTAGCAGATTTGCCTAAGGAGAAAAAGGCATTACATAACAAGTGGGTCTACCGAATAAAAGAGGAACCTGATGGGAGTAAGCGCTATAAAGCGAGGCTTGTCGTGAAGGGATACCAACAAAAAGAAGGCGTTGACTACACCGAAATCTTCTCTCCTGTAGTCAAGATGGTGACCATCAGAACGGTTCTTGGGCTGGTAGCACAAGAAGATCTGCATCTTCAACAGATGGATGTGAAGACGACATTTCTTCACGATGATTTGGATGAGGAAATTTATATGAAGCAACCCGAAGGCTTTGAGATCAAAGGGAAGGAAAGCCTTTTGCAAGCTGAAAAGGAGTTTGTACGGCTTAAAACAAGCTCCAAGACAGTGGTATAAACGGTTCGACAGCTTTATTAAAGGCGTTGGTTTCTTGAGGTGTGAAGCTGACCACTGTTGTTACTTCAAGACGCTTGAAGAGTCCTACTTGATATTGCTCCTATATGTCGATGACATGCTGATGGTAGGAGCAGACTTGCACGAGATCAATAGCTTGAAGAGAAAGCTCTCAGAAGAGTTTACGATGAAAGACCTTGGAGAAGCAAGACAGATTCCAGGGATGAGAATCAGTAGAAGCAAGGAAGGTCTTAAGCTATCACAAGAGGAGTATGTGAAGACAGTCCTCGAGAGGTTTAACATGGATGACGCGAAGCCAGTTAGTACTCTCCTGGCAAGTCACTTTCGGTTATCCAGAGAACAGTCTCCAAAGACGGAAGACGAGATGGCATGTATGGATAAAGTTCCATATGCTTCTGCTATAGGAAGCCTAATGTACGCGATGATATGTACAAGGCCAGATATTGCACATGCAGTGGAAGTCGTTAGCAGATTTATGAGCAATCCAGGAAAGGAACATTGGGAAGCCGTTAAGTGGATTTTCAGATACCTGAAAGGAAATCCAAGTTTATCGCTATGTTTCACGAAGTCTAAGACGGGATTGTAGGGATATGTTGATGCTGACAATGGAGGTGACGTTTACAGCACAAAGAGCACAACCGGGTATGTCTACACCTTTGGCGGTACTGCAATTTGTTGGGTTTCAAAGTTGCAGAAAATTGTATCTCTATCAAGCTGTGAAGCTAAGTATGCTGCAGTAACGGAGGCAGCAAAAGAGATGATATGGCTACAGTCTTTTCTAGAAGAGCTAGGCCATGACCAAGGGAAAAGTGTGTTGTACTGTGACAGTAAAAGTGCCATCGATTTGGCAAAGAATCCAGTTTACCATGCTTGGACGAAGCACATACATCATCGATATCATTTCATCAGATCAGCATTGGAAGATGAAATGTTGGTGCTTGAGAAGATCCCAGGAAGCAAGAATCCGGCAGACATGTTGACGAAGGTCGTGCCGTATGGCAAGCTGAGGTTGTGTGCAACCTCAGTTGGCTTGTTGGAGTAACAAGCTGGGGAGACCTGCTACATTGATAAAGGTGTGAAGACAGATTGAAATCAGTCTTCAAGTGGGAGATTGTAAGTCAAAGAACACGTTTTTTGTGTTGGCCGGTGATGGACGGTGAAGTTAGACGGTGAAAGAGGTGTTTGTCAACAATTACGTCCACCTACTCCCCAAGCTTCTTCTATAAATACTAAACGTAAGGTGAAGAGGAAAATCATCCCAAAACAATAAAACAGAGAGAGAACGAGAGAAGAGAAGAGAAGAGAAGAAGAAAAAAAAGGTTTTTTTTCTCACAAAAATTCATCTTTAAGAAATTACGAGTAATTTCTTAGTGTATTTGGGATCGGGGTGTGAGTTGTGAGCTTGTAAAATTTCTCTGGTTGATAATAAAAGATCTGTAGCAGGTCCGGAGACGTAGGCAACATTGGCCGAACTCCGTTAACAATTTTGTGTGTGTGCTTCTTTCCGGCTCACATAAATTCTGGTTTACCGCAAAATTTGACCGCATATTTCCTAACAACCGGTATCAGAGCTTGAGTTACGGTGATCGGTCAAATTTTTTGCGGAGTTACTATTCACATGAACAATAATTCGTGAATAGTGAATTTTGTCGGTAACATCGGTTTGTCGACGTAGGTGTTCTAATACACGGTGGTTCCAGAAATGATGGGAGGCGAAGACGGTTCGGCGCACAATATCAGGAAATTTGACGGTACAGATTATGCATTTTGAAGAATGCAAATTGAAGATTATCTGTACGGAAAGAAGCTTCATCAACCGCTGAGCAAGAAGCCTGAGAAGATGGATCAGGATGAGTGGGAGCTCCTTGACAGACAAGTTCTGGGTGTTATAAGGTTAACACTGTCGAAAAACGTTGCTCACAACGTTGCGAAGGAGAAGACCACGGAAGGGCTCATGAAAGTTCTCTCTGATATGTATGAGAAACCTTCGGCAAACAATAAGGTGTTTCTCATGAAGAAACTCTTTCATTTGAAGATGGAAGAAGGTGGCCTGGTTGCCGCACATGTGAACGAGTTCAACACGATTGTCAACCAACTGTCATCAGTTGAAATCGATTTTGAAGATGAAGTGCGAGCACTGATTTTGTTGGCATCTCTGCTAAATAGTTGGGAGCCAATGAGGGCAGCGGTTAGTAATTCTGTGGGTACTCAAAAGCTCAAATTCAATGATGTTAGAGATCGTATCCTTGCTGAGGAAGTTCGAAGGATAGACTCTGGGGAGGCATCAACGAGCTCTGCTTTCAACGTGAAAAACAGAGGGAGAAACCCAGATAGAAATAACCGGAGTAATGGCAGATCGAAGTTAAGGAATGGACGGGGTCAGTCCAAATTCCGACAGCCTGCAGAGTGCTGGAATTGTGGAAAGACAGGTCACATTAAGAAGAATTGCCGAGCACCACCGAAGAAGGAAGACAACACTAGAGGCGGAGCCAATGTAGTGACACGTGAAATCGCTGATGCATTGGTAGTGTCTATTGATTCCCCGAGGAAAATTGAAGCTCGTGATGCAGCTACAAGTACCACCAAAGCATTAATATCCTATGTTGATAGCCCAGTCGATTCATGGGTTCTTGACTTAGGAGCGTCGTTCCACACCACACTGCACCATAACATCATGGAAAATTATGTTGCGGGAAATTACGGAAAGGTATATCTTGCTGATGGATTAACTTTGGACATAGTTGGTATTGGAGATATCAACCTGAAGATGTCAGACGGACGTGTGTGGAAGATTACGAAGGTTAGACATGTGCCAAAGTTGATGCGAAATCTGATCTCAGTAGGTCAACTTGATGATACGGGTTCCATGTGGTGGCTAGAGGTCATAAAAGAGGCACTCTTTATATGACGACGAGTTATCAAGACACTGTTGCTGTTGTCGAGAATGCCAAACATACCAAATTGTGGCATTGTAGGTTGGGGCACATGAGTGAGAAAGGGATGAAACTCATGGTGGAAAATGGCGCTCTTCCGAATCTGAAGACGGTGGATCATCAGATGTGTGAAAGTTGCATCCTTGGGAAACAGAAACGAGTTAGTTTCTCTAAAGGAGGAAGAGAGCCAAAATCTGAGAAGTTAGAGCTGGTGCACACTGACGTGTGGGGACCCGCTCCTGTTGCGTCGCTGGGAGGTTCGTACTACTATGTGACCTTTATCGATGACTCCACAAGAAAAGTGTGGGTGTACTTCATGAAAAACAAGCATGAAGTGTTTTCGGTTTTCAAAATATGGAAAGCCATGGTTGAGATTGATACGAATTTCAAGTTGAAGTGTTTAAGGTCTGATAATGGTGGAGAGTACATCAGCGACGAGTTCAGGAGATATTGCGCTGATAATGGGATCAAGATGGAAAAGACTATTCCTGGAACGCCTCAACAGAATGGAATAGCGGAAAGGATGAACCGAACCTTGAATGAGCGTGCAAGGAGCATGAGATTGCACTGTGGATTGCCAAAGACGTTTTGGGCAGATGCAATCAATACCGCAGCCTTCTTAATAAACAGAGGACCGTCTGTACCGTTGGGATTTAAGATCCCTGAAGAAGTTTGGAGCGGAAAGAAAGTAAATCTTTCTTATCTAAAGGTGTTCGGATGCTTAGCTTATGTTCATATTGATGATGCTGCAAGAAGTAAACTTGACTCGAAGTCTAAGAAGTGTTACTTCATCGGTTATGGTAACGCGGAGTTTGGTTACCGGTTTTGGGATGATGAAAATCGGAAGATCATCCGCAGCAAGAATGTTGTGTTCAACGAAGAAGCGTTGTACAAGGATAAGCTAAGAGAAGGCTCGGAGAAGAAAGAGCCTGGAGCTGTTGACTTAGAAGATATCCTGACACCGGAGTTGCCACAGGATACCGCAACAGCAGAAGAAGAAATCTCTCAAGACGAGAGTGGTGAGGCTGAAGAAAGTGATGATTCTGAAGTGGTCCCATATACACCAGTCACGGAGTTACGACGGTCAAGCAGAATCATCAGAAAGCCAGTAAGATTCTCTCCATCGCTCAACTACATTCTGCTCACAGACAGAGGCGAGCCTGAATGTTATGAGGAAGCTATGCAAGTTGATGAGTCGATCAAGTGGGAGCTTGCAATGAACGACGAGATGGACTCGTTGTTATCCAATCACACGTGGGAGTTAGCAGATTTGCCTAAGGAGAAAAAGGCATCGCATAACAAGTGGGTCTACCGAATAAAAGAAGAACCTGATGGGAGTAAGCGCTATAAAGCGAGGCTTGTTGTGAAGGGATTCCAACAAAAAGAAGGCGTTGACTACACCAAAATCTTCTCTCCTGTAGTCAAGATGGTGACCATCAGAACGGTTCTTGGGCTGGTAGCACAAGAAGATCTGCATCTTCAACAGATGGATGTGAAGACGGAATTTCTTCACGGTGATTTGGATGAGGAAATTTATATGAAGCAACCCGAAGGCTTTGAGATCAAAGGGAAGGAAAGCCTTGTTTGCAAGCTGAAAACGAGTTTGTACGGCTTAAAACAAGCTCCAAGACAGTGGTATAAACGGTTCGACAGCTTTATTAAAGGCGTTGGTTTCTTGAGGTGTGAAGCTGACCACTGTTGTTACTTGAAGACGCTTGAAGAGTCCTACTTGATATTGCTCCTATATGTCGATGACATGCTGATAGTAGGAGCAGACTTGCACGAGATCAATAGCTTGAAGACGAAACTCTCAGAAGAGTTTGCGATGAAAGACCTTGGAGAAGCAAGACAGATTCCAGGGATGAGAATCAGTAGAAGCAAGGAAGGTCTTAAGCTATCACAAGAGGAGTATGTGGAGAAAGTCCTCGAGAGGTTTAACATGGATGACGCGAAGCCAGTTAGTACTCCCCTGGCAAGTCACTTTCGGTTATCCAGAGAACAGTTTCCAAAGACGGAAGACGAGATGGCATGTATGGATAAAGTTCCATATGCTTCTGCTATAGGAAGCCTAATGTACGCGATGATATGTACAAGGCCAGATATTGCACATGCAGTGGGAGTCGTTAGCAGATTTATGAGCAATCCAGGAAAGGAACATTGGGAAGCCGTTCAGTGGATTTTCAGATATCTAAAAGGAAATCCAAGTTTATCGCTATGTTTGACGAAGTCTAAGAAGGGATTGCAGGGATATGTTGATGCTGACAATGGAGGTGACATTGACAGCACGAAGAGCACAACCGGGTATGTCTACACCTTTGGCGGTACTGCAATTTGTTGGGTTTCAAAGTTGCAGAAAATTGTATACCTTTGGCGGTACTGCAATTTGTTGGGTTTCAAAGTTGCAGAAAATTGTATCTCTATCAAGCTGTGAAGTTGAGTATGTTGCTGTAACGGAGGCAACAAAAGAGATGATATGGCTACAGTCTTTTCTAGAAAAGCTAGGCCATGACCAAGGGAAAAGTGTGTTGTACTGTGACAGTAAAAGTGCCATCGATTTGGCAAAGAATCCGGTTTACCATGCTCGGACGAAGCACATACATCGTCGATATCATTTCATCAGATCAGCATTGGAAGATGAAATGTTGGTGCTTGAGAAGGTCCCAAGAAGCAAGAATCCGGCAGACATGCTGACGAAGGTCGTGCCGTATGGTAAGCTGAGGTTGTGTGTAACCTCAGTTGGCTTGTTTGAGTAACAAGCTAGGAATACCTGCTACATTGATCAAGGTGTGAAGACAGATTGAAATCAGTCTTCAAGTGGGAGATTGTTAAAACACGTTTTACGTGTTGGTCGGGATGGACGGTGAGCTGAAATTGTTGACGTTGGTTTTGTCAAAGATTGTGAGCTCACCAAACACCTTCTTCATGCTTATAAATGGAGAGCTGAGGTGAAGAGGAAACATCCCAAAACAAGAAAACAGAGAGAGAACGAGAGAAGAGAAGAGAAGAGTTTTTTTTCTCACAAAAAATCTTCTTTAATTTCTGAGTGTATTTGGGATCGGGTGTGAGTTGTGAGCTTGTAAAATTTCTCTGGTTGATAATAAAAGATCTGTAGCAGGTCCGGAGACGTAGGCAACATTGGCCGAACTCCGTTAACAATTTTGTGTGTGTGTTTTTTTTCCGCTCTTATAAATTCTGGTTTACCGCAAAATTTGACCGCATATTTCCTAACAAAGACTGATGACAAAGTTGTTAGCTTTCCATCAAATAAATGATAGGGCAATGACGCAATAACGTTACAAGTAAGTGACAAACGTATATGTTAGTGATGCACAAGGATATCTCTATCTGCCAGCTATTACTAGTGATTGAACGAATCACAGAAAAATCAGTGAGTGTGTAGCAGTGGATACCAGCAACAACAACATCAGTGATCACATCTCCAACCCTTTTCAATTGGCGCATTCCTCTCTTATGCGACTTGAATCTCCTCAGAGCATCATTCTCAGCCAATAGCTGCAACAACATAAAACAAACCATGGAATCTCTGAACAATCTCATATTATAAAAAGAACAATGAAACAGCTTTCAAATGCAATTTGACTCCGAAAAAGCCCACAAAAAATCAAATTCAAACGAATCAAACAACATCCAATCGATCCCAGATTCAATGTAAGAATAAACTTACATCTTTCTCGCGAGCTCCTAGCTCCACATGGAATCCCCGACGGGATTGAGATAAGGCGCCACCATCCTTCTTCTGCAAAAATTAGATCAAACGAGTATAAACGATCCTGTCATAATAGATTAAACGAATCTAACCATATTAGTTAATAGGATTCGATCGAGAAACCTGGAAAGAAGATCGGAGGTGAGATGAAATCGAGTTGTTTTTTGTGAAGAAGAAGTGAATGCGAAGAAGAGAAGGAGAAGATGAAGACGAAGAATAGAAGGAGACAAGGCGAAGTCACTCCGTGGTAAGAGACGTATCTTCTAACTCCTAAACTCCTAAATTAGATCTGTCCCTTAAGTTAATACCTATTTCACTTTTTCTTTTAATTACTAATACCCTTAAAAACTCAATTAAGAGCCCGTGATATGATGCTCTAAGCTTATCCATCATAGTCAATACCACTCAACCCCACTAGTATTATTTGATTCCCATTACAACAAACAAGGCAAAGCTGTGTTGATGTTCTTAGCTTTTTTTTTAACCAGCATCTTACTATTACAGTTCCAACATCATATCATAATTAAACTCACTGAAAAAAGATGATATAAGTCCACTAGTTTTTTGTGTTGGAGCTTGGAACTGTTGATTATATAGTTAATGTTTGAGGGATAACAATTAGATCTCTTGAATTTCTTCTTTAACGCTGCACTTTTCACATTTCTTACACTTTTGAGTTTTGTAGATCCATTTGAAGTTTTGAACTTTGCTTGCTTTACAAGCAACAAATTTATTCGTTATGTGTTATCTATTTTCTAACGTTGTCGTCACAACAAACTTGTCTAATGAACTCTGCAAACCTCTGAACAAGTAAACGAGCATTATCAGAATCAGGATTCCTAATATGGAAGACATGATCTTCTCCCTCAGTCTCCACCACTTCAACTCTTCCTCCCCATCCACACTCCTCCAGCTTCTCCGCGTAAACCCTACCTTCCCTAGCAAGTACATCCTTTCCCGCCACCATCACCAAAACCCGCCCGCACTCCAATCCAGATAGATCCGACCCGACCACGTTGATCCACGGATCCTCCACTCCCTTCTCGCTATTCGGACACGCTATCTCCCAAATCCCTTCCATGTATCTCCTCACCCCATCTTCCTGCTCCTCGAGGATAGCTTTCGAAAAGAAAAACGGATGAAACAGAGTCATCCCCGAGATCTTGATACTTCCGTTCTCTTCACCGGCTCTGATCGCCATATGATGAGCGATGTTTGCTCCGGCGCTGTCTCCGGCGACGAACACTCTCCTGAAGTCGGCGTGATCGTTCACCCAATCTTCCGGACCAGAACCGGCGATGTGAGTGAGTATCCATTTCACCGCGTCCCAGGAGTCTTCGTACGGGATGGGAATGGGATGCTCCGGTGAACGGCGGTAATCCACAGAGAAGGCGATGCAGCCGGCGGCTGAAACGGTTGATGTGAGAAAAGTGTTGTAAGCCGGGGAGAAAGCGGTTTCCATGATGAAGGCTCCACCGTGAAAGTAGACGAGGAGTGGGAGTTTTTTCTTTTTCTTATTGTTCTCTTCACTGGTCTCGAGGGTTTGGTGAGGGAGGTAGATACGGAGAGAGAGGTTTTTCTCCGGTGAATAGACGGCGTCTTTGGAAACGACGCCGTTTTGAGGGGTTGGTGAAGGTGGGACGAAGGTTTCGGCCACGAGGCGTTGGATTTGGCCGTTCTTGTAGATACGGAACCTTGGAGAATAGTCGTATGCGAGTTCCTGATCTGAATCCATTGGTCGTTTGATAGAAGAAAATGGATAGTTGATTTTATATAATAATGTCTTTCTTTTATTATGAATCCATTGTTTTTTGTGTGGATTTGTTACACCTACCTACTAGCTTATTATCTCAATAATTGGTTCGGTAATAAAATGTGATTAAATCAATTAGAGTCGTAAAGTAGGTTGGAAACTTAAACATATGAGAACAAATCAAAAGTTATAAGAATTTTTTATGTTTGATTTTTTCAGCAATCATTCAAGTCACACCGCGGACGTAATAAGAAAACAAGAAATTAAGGAAATGTGTAAATGTTTAAAGTATTCTTTTTATTTGACCATCTGATACTATTGAATTGTAGAAGGTTTGGAACAACCACAGACAATAGATATAAGCCCATCCAGCTCAAGACCCCCAAACATAGGTCCCTTACTAAACCCTACCGACCCAACACTTATTACAATGGCCACATCCAGAACAGGTTGCTATCTTACACAACTCAAGCGACCTGGAAACAAGACTCTCTGATCAAAACTCTCTCACCTGCAAATTGACCATCCATTCCTTTTTATTACACTTTTGCGCTAAGAGATGTGCATAATCATGAAACCAATCCACGGCTAACTCCAGTTCATTTGCATAATGCCTAAAGGAAAGCTAAGCTTTGAAGCCTATTTACACAACAAATCAGACAACGATCCCCACAACAAATATTCAAACGGTTGGGAACTTATGCAAATACCATACTCTCCATTGCCCATACACAACTGTAAAACTTAAGCCTGAAAGTTACTTTCCAAATTCAGAAACGACCTTCAGCTATGTAATAATACTTTCACATCCTTGTCTCCTACCACACAAGCGGCCCCTAGGATTTTCTTATCCTTTGACCATGTCACACCAATATTAGACTTACCCACGACTCCATAAGTAGAACTATTATGTCTTTTCTAAGTTTTTAAAAAGAACACTTTGGAGTTAAACCAAGAAAGAAGATTTAAAAATGAAACTAATATAGTCCTCAACAAAAATTGTTGTTCTTACAAAACCAGTAATAAACGAGACTACTAATGAGATAACACAGAGAGTGGGTGCTTAGACAGACATAAGACAACAACTAGTAAAAGAAGAAACTAAAAGAAAAAGACACTTACAAGAATGAATCAAATACATACAAATATATGAAGTTTCCTAGTAACTGAATAGTTGTTAAGAACCATGGACGCATGAGCTTTTATATATTAATCTTGTTTCTTGATGCAAACGTCAAAAAGAATAGCCCGGTACGGTTTGTGGTGGTTCCGTCATATTTGAGCTGCTAAACCGAGCCAAGAGGTGGTATTGTTGTCTCCGGTTTGAGGCTTTGAAGACGCTTTGGCTGAATCGCTTAATTGGTATGGTGCCTTTGACGTTACTCTATCCTTTCTCTTGGCCAAGAAACGATGGAGTGAAGCTCTTCTAGCAATAGGAAGTTCTGTTAAAAAGGAAAATATATTTGTTAGAAGCTGTGTAAAAAGTAACGTTAAGAAGACATGGAAACAAAAAAAAAGAGTTTTGAGATAGATTACCGCATGCCATTGCAGCTGAAGAGGATAGGATTGGCTCTTGTGCTGCGGGTTTCATGAGATGAGGAACTTGGTTCGAGGTAGGAGCGATGTTGGTTCTGACCTCGGTTTGATTCTTGGGTAAGTTAAGAGTAGATGTGAAACCGGTGAAGCTATTAGCGGTTCCTTTGCTAGCCAAGTACATCACTTCTTTCGCTTTCTCAGCAGAAAAGTCGTTGAACACAATCACTTCCCCGTTGTAGAATATAGTCAACGGTGCTGTTTGAGGCTCTGGTCTCACAGATCTGTTTAAAGAAAAAAACACACCATAAATTAGCCATAACAGTTCGGGTTCGGATATTTTTGTATCACACTCCAAAACTGTTCGGTTATTTTTACATTTCGGGTATTTTTACATTTCGGGTCGGATAACGGATCGGATTTTTCGGTTCTGGGTTCGGTTCGGATTTCGGATTTTATACCCAGGCCTAAGCCAAAAAGATAAAAATAAAATAAAAAATATTAGCTATACTAATCAGCTTTATATGTCTTAACAGAACATACCTAGTAGTAGTGGTTTGTGTCATTTTGAGGACATCTTCTTTCTTGGGGAGAGAGGAAGATGAGGAAGAGAAGCTAGGTTGCCGAGAAAACAGATTCTTGGGTTTAACTTCTTGAACCGTCGCCATGGGAGCAGCTTCACAAGGGAATAAACTCATAGTCGTTGTGGGCTGACGTGAGTTGCCTGCAAACATGATCCAAATAAATCGTTAGATCTCTTGAATATGTAGATATGTAGATGTGAAACCGGTTCCTCTGCTTGGTTCCGGTTAACAGATTCGATTCTTGAATTCAAAAGTAGAGAAAACTAATCTAAAGAGAAGGAGAAGGTGGTGGTGCATTACCGTTGACTTCAGGCTTGCATGACATCCCTAAGCTGAGATCTCCAAAGCTACCGTTCTCTTTCAGATACTGACTCAGTCGACTGCACGTCAGGGAGAAGCTCGGCTTCCTGGAGAATCTCCGAGTAGCGGCGGAATCAGAGCAATCCATAGAACTTGACATCATTTTAACAAAGTTTCAGTTTCAGTTTCTGTCTTCTTCTTCTTCTTCTTTCTTCTTGCAAATTGAGATTTGTCACGAGGGAGAAATGTTGGGTTGGTTGCTGAGTACTCCTCCACCTCCAATACCAATATATATAATACTTCTATAGTATTAATTATTAAATGATGTTTTATTTAATTCGTGAGTCCTGTTTTCACGTGTTTTATTTTTACTATTTTATTTTGAATAATAATCCGGAAATATGTCTGGGTGCACTGTTCTCTTTAACGTTTTCCCGCCGTTTAGTTTAATTACAATTCTATCCCCTCTTCACGACGCTACTTATCCTATTAGCATTAGGGTTGTTTGTTTGCTGGTAGGACGAAGTCAAACAAAACCGCAGACACTCACACTGCACGGTTAACTATTTTACCCATGTAGTGTAGGGAGAATAGACGTTGTTCTTGTTGTATCTGTTTCCTTATGAACCGTTTTTGGTACAGTAATTATTGTTTTCTCATATCAAGTCAAGTATAGGATTTGTATTTTCTTTTGCAGATGGTCTATTATGATTTTTTATTTAGTTTTATTGAGTGTAGTGGTTCTTTTAAGTCGATTAGATGAAATAATTACGCTGGGAGACACAAGTTCAGTTTCCAATTTCTCTTAGACAACAAATAAGCACACTGTGCTCTAAAGTCTATAGTAAATTATCAAATATATATATGCCTGGTCTATAATTTATTCACAATTAGAGAAAATCATTTACAGTGTATAAACAAAGTATAAACTAATTATATAGAATATTCGATAAAGCATAATGATAAAAAAATCTATTTTGTAACTTTAATAATGAATTATGTAACTAAATCATGAAAGCTGCACCATGTTAGTTAAATGGCTCTAAGTTCGTGTCCTCCACTACAAAAGTAATTTTGGTTGATCATTTTCAGTGTTTAAAATAGCAAAGGACCCAATTTTTTTTACAGGTTTAGATAAATGACTATGAGTGATGATGAATATTACAGGTTTGGCTTCGGTGGATGCATGAAGGAGATGTTAAATATTTTTATGGTAAGCATAATTTCTTCATGGTCTTGGTGGTGTGATATTTGGTATCTAATACTAACAAGAAATCAACCGAACATATCCAAAATGTATTTTCTCAAATGTGGGAAAATATTATAAATAGTGAATAAGGTAGAGACGAGCAAAACGCGTTACAAGTCAATAGTCAACCCTCTTTGGCATATTGTAAGTTTGTAACGTGCTATTATAATTTGAATATAATCAAACCATTTTCAACCTAATTATAATAGAGTTTACTAATGCATGATTCCTGCAGATATACAAACTAGTGTTTGTTTCTTAAGGTCAACACTAGAGTTTCTAATTATTATAGAGTTCACTAGCGCGCGATTTATGCAGATATACAACTAGAGTTTGTTTTTATGGGTCAGAAGTAGCGTTTGTTTCTTAAGCCAAAAAAAATTACAAACAACTAAAGTCTGCGAGTCGTCTATTAGTAATCAAATGCGGCAGAAGCTAAAAAGAATTGAAGTCAATCCACATGTCGGCCGTCACAATTGATTAACGCCATGAACCATATAATAATTGAATCAAATAATCAAAATTAATTTCGAGACCTAAGAAAATGGAGCGCATAGTAATATCCGGCAACCTCGACTAATCCATATGTCATAGTCTAACTTGATGAAACGTAAACGAAGCAAACTTTCACGGCGTTAATACTGTGAGTGGGTTCCAGTAGAAGACAACTACACCACCCACATGTTTTGTCGACCACGTTTTGTTATTATAAATAGCAATAAAGTTAGAATGATATTTAAAGAAAAAGAAAAGCAAAGAAACTATTACAAAACAAGGAGAAAACCTGAAAGTAGGGGCAGCAAGTGCACGTTGTCTGTACCAACCTGACTTGATGCGTGTCCAACTCTTATTGGTCTTATATAATATTTGAGTTTATTGGTTACTTGCAACTTGTACGAATCAAGGCTACGGGGATATAAAATTAGATAGGAATAGGATTAGTTTAAACGAAAAGGTTTGTAAAACTCGTGGGAAATACGTGTAGTGGTTGGGGAAGGTATACAGATCGGCGAGGCAAGTTGAGTAACGTATCCCTTTATATATGTTTTTACAACTTTTGATGCACCATTTGAGTTCACCTTTTAATTCACGGCTCTTATTTATTTGTATTGTATCATAGTTTTTTTTTTTTTTTGCCATCTTGTATTAATATTAAACAAAGAGCAATTACATGCCAAAAAAAAAACACAAACAACTGAACAAAAGCCCACAAGCGGACTAACTTAAAACACAAAGGAACGAGACCCAAAAAAAGTCCAACAAAACAAACCTTAACTAAAGACACGTATGCGAAACGTGTATGGTGAAGGAAGAAGCGAAGGAACCGTCTTCATGCCTCCACCGACCAGAGCTTTACGCCGGAGAACAACCTCATCGGCGCCACATCAACCACCGGAAACCTGCCGGAAACATCATTACTCTCAACGAGCCCACCATCTCATGTGTTCCGAACATCGGAAAGCATCAATCGATCTGTTCGAGATCTCATCCGACTCCTTACGCCACAAACACAGAGAAGAGGCTTCACGCTACATCCAAACACCGAATCCAAACCAACATGAACATCCCACAATCGGGAATAAACCCGAGTTTCAGAGAACCAAAGCGCTTTCGTCTTCGTTCTTTCATAAGAACGAAGATGACAGAACTGTACCCAAAAACCGGCAGCGTAAAGCGTAGGAAGCCTCCACTTTCGGGATCAAAGCCGGCGACGACGGGGCTGTAAAAGCCTCCACCTTCCAGAACCATAAAGCCGATTAGATGAAACCCAAAACAGAGGGTACACACAACGATCCCTCACCCTTCTGAAGAGACATGCAAGGAGCAAATGACAGAGAAATAAAACAAACCGGACCGACGGTGGCTGAGGAAGCCCACTCCGTCGGCCGGAAAACACTATTAGCAGTGGAGGAGTTCTAGAGAGAAGGCAGAGGTTTTTCTAGAGAAAAGTTTTTTTATTTTGACTTAGTACTGATGATAATCATATTGAAGTTTATTTATTTAGTGTCCAATATACTATGCAGATGCAACTCGGAGGCCTGATTTTTTTTTAGGGTATTGTTTAATGAGCAAGGAAAATTATAAGAACATGTGGGTTGTGGTTGACTTTTGATAACCGTAGCTTCATACGTAGCCACGTTGTATAATTTAAAACAATACTGATGTAACTTACAATGATGCCTCGAATAAGTTTTCTTTTTTAAAATAATACGCACATGAAATTTCTAGAAATTATCAAACAATTGTTCTGCAGTTTTGTTTTGTTACATGTATAATATACTAAAGTAACGCATTCGGCATGCGTTTGTTAAACTTCAATGAAAAATATAAAGATGTAAAAGGTAGAAAATATCATAATATAGCAAACAAGAATACAGTTGATGAGGCGCCACATGCGTGTTGGCCATTATTTGGGTCGGTGGTGTTTTGCAGAATATAAATATACTACAAATGTTTGGAACTGGGCTAATTAACTTTAGTGGTGGAACATGCTTCTCGTGACATTTAAACAAAGATTATTTCGTATATTTTATAAATGTATTAAAATTACAAAGCATCATCTATAACAGAGAAAAGCGATGAAGAGTAACAAATAACTTTCACTTTGGTCCCAAAATTTACGTTTATGTACACAAATGACCGTGAATTTAAAAAAGATTCAAATGTCGTAATCAATATCCGGCACAGTAGACTCAGTCGCAGGCTTAACAAGACGACCTTCCTCGTCGTAAACATCAAAGTTCTCACATGGCCGAGGGAATATCGAGCCAATGACTCGTCCTTTCACGAACGAACACTGAAATATATGTTTCTTCTTGTACGTTAACCCAACCGACATGTCCCTAAACGTCACATTCCTAACCGGAATCTGCTCGCTCCCATGGATTCGGACCGGCACTCGAACTCCTTGTCCGTGGATTCCTGAAAAACTGAACCCCGAAAGTGTAGGATACGCTTTCCGGTCGTAGTTATCGTCTGCATGCTCGTTGTAATCCGTTTTGATCACGATACCAACTCGTACATTGTCTAGTGTTACGTTCTTGTAGGTTATGTTTTTGATGTAGCCGCCTCGTCCCTGAGCCGTCTTGATTCTGACTCCGCGGCGTGAGTTCCAGATGAGGAGATTCTCGATCGTGACGTTCGATATTCCACCGGACATTTCACTTCCGATTGATACACCAGCACTGTCAAAACATAAGATCAAACTATCAACACACAAACTTATTACCACGAGTAATCAATGTTCAAGTAACAATCACCAAAACATGCACAAAGCTTTTCTTATTTGTATAAAAAATGAAGTGAAACGTGAGAACAGAGGAAACTCTCTACCTGATAACAGAGCGGACGATGAGATTACGGATAAGAATGTTAGTAGAAGGTCGTCCATACGCAATCCCAAACTGATCCCAACCACTCTTAATGGCGATGGCATCATCCCCGGTGCTTATGTAACAATCCTCAATCACCATATCCTCACAGGAATCTGTTAAAACGGTGCACAAAGGGTTTAAGTTTGCAGAGCACAAGATAACCGAAGAATAGGTAATAAGAGGTGAATCAACATACCTGGATCAATCCCATCGGTGTTTGGTGCTCCGGTGACAGGAGCCAAGATGGTGACATTCCTTATCGTCACGTTTTTGCAGTCATACGGATGAAGAGTCCAAAACGGCGAGTCACGCAGCGTAACGTTAGCGATAACTATGTCACTCGACCACATAATTTGAACTAAAGGTCCCCTTGTATTGTTGAGAAGTCTTCTTTGATGCTTCTTCCACCACGATTGCCCTTGTCCATTTATCGTCCCGTTATGACCTGCAAGTTTACATTCATCAACCACTATCCCCATTATCACAATTCCACAAACATGAACTCCAAAAAAAAAAGAATCACTAACCGGTTATAACAACGTCTTTGAGGTTTTGACCATGTATTAAGCTTCCATAACGAGGTCCCGGTCGCTCTCTACCGTAACCATACGAAGGTAATGGCGGCATTAAAGGCCAAAACTTCTCGTCCTGATAATTAAAAAGTGACGCATTCAGTAAACAATGTCCACACAAAACCACGTAAAGCCTCAAGCACCATAAGTCTCAGCATTCTCATTGTCTCATTGAGAAGCCTTTTGGTTAATAAAACTACACAATAGAATCCATTCAACAGAGCCAAGCAAACACATTCAGCTTCAAGCCCCATTAGTCTCAGCCTTCTCATTACACACACTAGAATCTATCACCAACATCTCCAAGACTCATACTAAACTCATCTGCAAACCTAAAATAGCACTTGTCATCCACTTGATTCGTCACCTAACAATCTCCATTCAACAGAACCAATCAAAACACAGTCCATATACTACTCACTGCAACCTCCTAGAGATCTCATCCTATAAGCTTAATCGTAGCTAAAAGCTCAATCACAAATCAAGCGTCTTTAACAATCAACCAATCAAAACACAGTCCATATACTCTCTGTAATCTTAGTCGTAGCTTAAAGCTCAATCACCAATCAATCCACAAAATCCAAATCAATTCCACAAACCTCAACTCCAAGAATCTCACAATCCTCAGCGAGAAACAGAGTCATATGACTAGTGAGATTAAACGGCGCCGTAAGCCACCGTCCAGGCGGCACATTCAACTGTCCTCCACCACCGCCGCCAAGCTTCGAGATCTCCACCACCGCTCTCTCAAACGCCTCCGTATTAACCGCAACCCCGTCGCCGACACCTCCGAACTCCTTCAAATCGAACACCGCAGGCCTCAACCTCGGCACCGGCTGCAACGGTTTAACCTTACCGAAGACCGTGAACCTCCCTCCGGCGACGGGGCCGACGACGTAGCCGCCGATGTAGGAAGGTCGCTGCCAGAGGAAGACGGAGGCGAAGGCGGCGATCCAGAGGAACGCGAAGAGGAGCGTCTTGTGGGAAGCGATGGTGGAAGTGAGGAGGCGGCGCTTAGGGTCGAGTTTTTGGAGGTGGGATTGGAAGCGAGAGGGAAGGAGAGTCTCCACCATGGTTTGTTTGTTTGTTTGTTTGTTTGATTCACATGGAGGAGGTTTGTGGTGAGTGAGATAAGTCGATTTAACGTAAAGAGGATCTCGGGGAGGAATCTTTCGCTGGTTGAGTAGTCTGTATCTGAAGCTGGTGAGTTTGGTGTGTGATTCGTTCCGTGATTCGATGGGTTTAGAAACCAAGACCGGTTTGTTTTGGTTCAATTTTAGTGGGAATTAAATCTATTTGACATTTCAAATTAACTCCTTAAGTTTGTCAAAGTTCACATTCTGCCAGGTTATTCGGGTTTGAGTCAAAGTTTTCAGTTTCTTATTTTTTTTTGGGGGGGATTTTGATGTCAAATCTCCTATAATTCAGATTTCATATACATGCTTTAAGTAATAAATTAAAAAAGACATACTTTAAAGTCATATAAAGTTTGCAGTTCTTTATAATATTTATATTGGCTTTTTGCAAAAGTAACTCAAAACTTGAAGTCAAACAGAAAACTAACATTTTCTTTTGACTCCTTTTTTTTTTGAGATTTTAACCCCACACCTGCATTTTATCTACGAAAATGCCATTAACATTTTTTTTTTTTTTTTTTCGAAAATGGCTTCTTTACTGTCTCAACCTCATCTTCTTCAAGTATTTACAATATTGTCACTGCAATGAATAGTGGCAACAACCTTGTACGAACTGTTTGGAGCTTTTAATGCCCTTTAATGCACGTAAATCTCTTTACACTCTCTCTGTTTCAATTGTTATGAACTAAAAACAACATTTCTTTCACTTTCTCTCTATATTCATCCAAAAAACTCAAGCTTTTGATTCAAAATATGGGCTATGGTTGACAGAGCCATATTTCTTTCGTTTTTACTTACGGTTGCTTTCGTTTGAGGTTCTGGGTGGTTGGAGAAGACCCTGTGTGCAAACGAAGTCATCTCACCTAGTTTAAGGTACGAATTTGAATTTTTTTTCAAGATCTGTTCGCGTAGAAGACTTACTAGTAAGTCATCTGTATGTAGAAGACTTACTGATGAGTCTTCTGGTCAAACGGACGACTTAAATTAAGTCGTCCAGCTTTGTTTGTTAAAAAAAACACTCCAGACGACTTATATATACGTCGTCTACGAGAAACGGGCTAGTTTTGCATTTGACCGAATCGTGTCAGATCTTTGACTATTTCTGGACGACTTATAATTCAGTCGTCTCTGGGAAAGTTAAAATTTTAATATTTTATGAAAACTTGACGACTTACGTGTAAGTCGTCCTAGGTTAGTTTTGTAATTGAAAAATAAAACTTCATAATTTAACTTTAACCAGACGACTTAATATAAAGTCGTCCCTCCAGAAGACTTAATTTAAAGTCGTCCGGGGAAAGCAAAGTCGTCCAGAATTTTTCCCAATTTTCTGGTCAAACCTTGCTTATCCCGGACGACCTTAAATTAAGTCGTTTAGCTGGACGACTTTCATCTAAGTCGTCTGGAGAAAGTTAAATTTCAAGTTTTATTTTTCAATTACAAAACTAACCTAGGACGACTTACACGTAAGTCGTCAAGTTTTCATAAAATATTGAAATTTTAACTTTCCCAGAGACGACTGAATTATAAGTCGTCCAGAAATAGTCAAAGATCTGACACGATTCGGTCAAATGCAAAACTAGCCCGTTTCTCGTAGACGACTTATATATAAGTCGTCTGAAGTTTTTTTTTTAACAAACAAAGCCGGACGACTTAGAATTAAGTCGTCCCTTTTAATTTTCAATTGCAAAAGTGACCTCTTTAGACGACTTACCTTTAAGTCTTCTGGACGACTTAATGCTAAGTCGTCTGCGGCAATGTTTATTGAACTTCTTCATTTTCTCTATGTTTACTAATGTGTTTTATTTTGAATATTTGCAGATGATTTTTCAGTTACATGCAGTGTATGGAGAATGGTTGTTGAGAGATTTCCGTTGGGATTTTGTGGTTGATGATCTCAAAGGAGCAAGATTGTTTTTATTGAATGAAGATTCAACACATGCTGAACTTGTTGCAATGGCTCAAGAAGATTATAACCTGGACATGAGAACAGTGAGTGTGGAGATTAGCTACTCATTACCAGCAGAAATGATGATGGCTCCAGGCAGTCTTCCCATTCATGTTACAAGTGATAGACAAGTTCGAAACTTGCTGGAGATACTCAAAACCCATAGAGTATGTCTTTGTGTATCAAGCCGCAGCAAGGTCGAAACGGTTTCAGAGAAAAGGGATATTGATGAAGCTGGTGAATGGGAAAAAGATGTTGGTGATAATGATGAAGCTGGTGAATGGGAAGAAGATGTTGGTGGTGATGATGAAGATGTTGGTGATAATGAGTTTGTTGAAGATGAAAATCAAGATGGGGAGGAGGAAAATGGGGAGGAGGATGCTGATAATTCTATTGTTGGTGAAACGGATCAGAATGGTGGGGATTACAGTCTTTATGGAAAGGTTCCAGATGAGGACGAGGAAGATGATGATAATATTTGTTTTGAAGAAATCCAAAAGGCATATGCTAAGACAAATGCTATTGAAGGAGGAAAATCGAATGGTACCATCTATGTCAACCAGAGTTTTGTTAGCAAGGGTGCACTGCTTTCAGAGCTGCGGTTGGCAGCAGTGAGGGGTAAGTTTTCTTTCAGATTATACAAATCAACGAAAACTCTCGTTGTGGCAACATGTCCGGTTAGCTATTGTGGATGGAAGGTCAGAGCGAGTGTCAAACATGGGACAAACACGTTTTGGGTAACAAAGTATGTGGAAAAACATTTATGCTCAGCGGGAGACCGAATCGCTCAGCGGAGACACTGTACTCCGAAGTATGTAGGTAGTCTTTTCATTGATCGTGTTGGAATCATTGATGGGATAACTCCGCAGCATATCACTGATGCAATGAGGAACATGTTTGGCATGGCGCTTGATTACACCACTTCATACAGAGCACTGTTATATGCACAAAGATTGGTGAGAGGATCAGCAGAAGAAGGGTATTCGCGTCTGGCATCATATCTCGAGCAAATCTCCATTGCAAATCCTGATTCTATCACGGCGATAGAACTTGATTCTATGAAAAGATTTAAGTATCTATTTCTCTCTTTTGGAGCTTCTATCAAAGGTTTTAAGTATCAGAGAAGGGTCATTGTGGTGGATGGAACTCACCTAAGTGGAAAGTATGGAGGAACTATGTTAGTTGCAGCCGCACAAGATGGCAATTTTCAGATATTCCCATTGGCTTTTGGGATCGTGGATGAGGAAGATATACCTTCTTGGGAATGGTTTTTCACAAAATTGGCTAGTTGTATATCTCATGACAAGCCTCTGGTGATAGTCTCCGACCGGCACAAGGCCATTAAAAGTGCGTGTGATAAGGTGTTTCCTTGGGCAACCCGAGGAATATGTTATTATCACCTTCAAGATAACATTGTCAAAAAGTTTAAAGGGAAACATCTCATGTACTTGGTGAAAGGGGCTGCTTATGCTCACACGGTTTACGATTTTGACCGGTACATGGCTGAGATACGGAGTGCAAACCCGGAACTTGCAACGTATTTGGAGAAAGCCGACGTCAGGCTATGGTCAAGGGTTTATTGTAAGGGGAACAGGTTCAACATAAAAACAAGCAACATTGCTGAATCTATTAATTCCGCACTGAAGCGAGCAAGAGGATTTCCGATTACGTTCCTGCTGGAGTTCATAAGGCAGAAGTTAGGAAAATGGTATTGGAAAAGGAGACAAGATGCTTTGAGTCTCACAACTGAACATAGCCGGGCTGTTGAATACTTGCTTGCTGTTCGAGAAGAGATAGCGGGTATGATGACGGTCGAACCAATTGATGGATGGCATTTCTTTGTCAAAGGTGGCAAAATGGACTGTGTGGTTGATTTGGAACATGCAAAGTGTGATTGTGGTGTCTATGGAGTGGAGAAAATACCTTGCTCTCATGCTATAGCTGCTGGAATACATGCTGGTTTGCATATCTCCACACTTGTATGTCCACTGTACTCAAAGAATTATCTGTATGCAGGATACTCAGAGAATATATATCCTATCGTGTCACAACATATTGAGGAACGAGAATGCTTTCCTCCAGAACTAAAGCGTGGTCGGGGGAGACCGAAGAAATCAAGATGGCAATCTTGGTTGGAGCTATCTAGGATGAGAGGACACAAACCCAGGAAGAAACACAGGGCACGGAGATGCTCAAACTGCAAGGAAACTGGCCATACGAAACCACAATGTACACAACCAGTTGACTAGTTGTCCAGACGACCTAAATTTAAGTCGTCCCGTCTTGATTACCCGTCCAGACGACTAAATATTTAGTCGTCCAGTGTATTTTATTTTTAGACGACCTTCTACTAAGTCGTCCAGTGTATTTTATTTTTAGACGACCTTCTACTATCCCTTCAAGTGTATTTTATTTTTAGACGACCTTCTACTAAGTCGTCCAGTGTATTTTATTTTTAGACGACCTTCTACTATCCCTTCAAGTGTATTTTATTTTTAGACTACCTTCTACTATCCCTTCAAGTCGTCCAAACCTTCTAGACGACTTATTTGTAAGTCGTCCAGTTGGAAAACCTTCCAGACGACTTATAATAAGTCGTCCAAACCTTCTAGACGACTTATTTGTAAGTCGTCCAGTTGGAAAACCTTCCAGACGACTTATTTGTAAGTCGTCCAGTTGGAAAACCTTCCAGACGACTTATTTCTTCCAGACAACTTATATCATGTTCAAATACAAAAATCATGTTAAAAAATCATGTTCAAATACAAAAATCATGTTCAAAAATCATGTTCAAATACAAAAATCATGTTAAAAAATCATGTTCAAATACAAAAATCATGTTAAAAAATCATGTTCAAATACAAATCTAATCATACATGCCCACGAACTTATCACCATCCACATTTTCTTTCAGATGCTGATCAACAAGCTCCTTCCATATATCCACCGCCATATTATCCCTCATTTTCTTCGCGTTGCACCTAGCAAAGTCTTTAGGGTCAAAGGAGCCCCCGAGCGCATGACATTCAATGTACTTTACAGTGTACACGCCACAATCACCATTGTTGGCCGTGGGTACACCTTTCAGCGGTCTCTCATATGTGTATGGCTCCAACCCGTATTTGACCCGCATTTCGTCGGTGGCTGCGCACTCAACAAGCAGATAAGGGACCATCTGGAGAAAAGGCTCCATTATCGCATCCCATGCGTCTGGTACACTAGATGAAGGTATGCTGTCCCAGACGACTATGTGCCTCTTAGGGATCGATATCCAAATAGCAACCCAATGCTTGTCGTCCAAGTTCACTGGCGCATAGATATCATCAATGTCCTCCCCCCACTTCTTGTTTGATTGGCAAAATGAAGGTATTGATCCGTCATAAAAATACGACGCCCCACCAGGTAGAACTCTTCCTAAACCTTTGTGATCAGGTTCCGATGTTTTGAAGAGCTGATACTGCTCTCTCCAAGACTGAGAAAAGTTGTGATCCAGGAAGCACATTCGCTCGCTCCTGAAAGCTTGTGGGTTCTCCTGATACCTCTGCCTTAGCACATTAATCCAAGCATCTATATGCTGCATATTAAATATAACAAGTTAGAAGTTACCAGACGAAGACGACTTAATTATAAGTCGTCTACGTGGTCGTCCAAGTAGACGACTTTCCAGACGATTTATCTTTAAGTCGTCTGGAAAGTAGTCTACTTGGACGACTTTGTAGACGACTTAAATCGTGTGCAGAAGACTTACGCAGTCTTCCAGCCATCCTCTGGCTGTCCGGAGGAAGTGGTACCACCTTGTTGGTGATGTACGTGGTTTGTCCTCGATCTTAGTTAAATAATGACTGCAAACAAAAAAGCAATCAGTTTTGGACGACTAAATCAAGCTATTATGGGTAAAGCAATCACTTACGGATCAGTTTTCAACCAATCAGCGAGTTCCTTCAACTTTTCTTTGTTTACTGGCGGAAATGGATTATAGGCTGCCACTTTATCTTTTTTTTTCTCTGCCATATAAGGAGATCTCACAGTAGGAGCAGGTTTCTTCGCTCGTTTACTCTTTGCACGCTTGTCCAATACAACCAGGCTCGGTTGTGAAACTGGATCGCTTGGCTCGGTGGAAGCGAGGCTCGGTTGTTGATCTGTGGAAGCGAGGCTCGGTTGGTGATCGGTGGAAGTGACAGCAACAATCTCTTTGGAGGTGACACCATCTGCTTTATTTACCGAGTTCGCCTCGGTTGCTGTATCCTCCGGCAACCATCTCTGCAATAAAAGTTGCACACAAGTTAACCCTGGACGACTTAAATAAAAGTTGTCTGGACGACTAGTTGACCCTGGACGACTTAAATAAAAGTTGTCTGGACGACTAGTTGACCCTGGACGACTTAAAATTAAGTCTTCCGTGGTCAACTAGTCGTCCAGACAACTTACGTTTAAGTCGTCCAGGGTCAACTAGTCGTCCAGACAACTTTTACAGTCGTCTGGACAACTAGTTAACCCTGGATTTGATACTAACATATTTGATTTGAGGAGGCTGTTTCTTTTGAGGAGGAGGCTGTTTCTTTTGAAGAGGAGGAGGCTGCTGCTGTTTCTTTTGAGGAGGAGGAGGCTGCTGTTTGGTTTGATGAGGAGGAGGCTGGTTACTAACCACGGTTTCATTGGCATGAGGGGTAGCCTGTTTGTTTCTACCCCCGGTTTCTTTGGCAAGAGGGGTAGGCTGTTTATCTTGAGGGGTAGCCTGATTGGTTAGAGGTGGAGGGGTAGCCTGATTGGTGACACCAACCTTCTTCTCCACAGCTTCCAATCTATCAGACAACTTCCTAAACTCCCTCATGCACTTATTAAACCCTTTTTTCATAGCCTCAGCTACGCCCTTGAACATAATTTCCAACTCCTCTCTGGTCACCCCTCTAGCCTCTTCTCTAGCCTCTTCTCTAGCCTCTTCTCTAGCCTCTTCAGGAGCCTCTTTACGAGCTTTCTTCCGAGGTCTTGGATTGTCTTCCTCCTCCTCCTCCTCCTCCAACACAACCATCTCTTTGGCCTTCTTCGATGGAGTCACAACCTTAGGTTTTGTATTGACCTTAGTACCAGTGACTTCCCAGCAATCCATGGTCCACTTCCACGGTCTCCGCTCATACATGACTTTAATGATGTTCTCCGCGGGCAGGTCCTCAACCTCAGAGTCCCATTTTGGCCACATTTCACTAATGTCCTTCTCAACAAAGTTGATCACGCGGGTCTGCAGTAAATAGAAGAATCGAGTTAGATATTTGAAAAAAAATACTAAATAGACGACTTAATTATAAGTCGTCTACTAAGTCGTCCAGCTGGAAGACCTTCCAGACGACTTATAATAAGTCGTCTAATAAGTCGTCCAGATGGAAGACTTTCCAGACGACTTAATTAAGTCGTCCGATAAGTCGTCCAGCTGGGAAGACTTTCCAGACGCCTTATTATAAGTCGTCTAATAAGTCGTCCAGATGGAAGACCTTCCAGACGACTTATAATAAGTCGTCTAATAAGTCGTCCAGATGGAAGACTTTCCAGACGACTTATAATAAGTCGTCTAATAAGTCGTCCAGCTGGGAAGACTTTCCAGACGACTTATTATAAGTCGTCCGATAAGTCGTCAAGCTGGACGACCTTCCAGACGACTTATAATAAATCGTCTGCGCAGTCTTTTGGATTGAAGTAAATACCTGACTCAAGATAGCAGCTTTCATTGATCTGCGGCCTCTGCTGCCCTCGTCTAATAAGTCGTCACATTTTGGTGTCTCAAGGTCCTCGATGTACTCGCAGTTTAGACCAGTGAGGTTTTCAAACTCTAACAGTGAAAACCTCAAAGGTTCTGGACCAACGAGAGACCACATCTCATACTTCTTCTTAATGTCCAGCTTGAAACTGAGCATGTAGTGAACCAGCCTTGAAGCCCAACCAAATCTCTGCTCCTTGAACTTGATGAAAACTCCCAAACTCGACTCCTTGAGCTCTTCAAATTCGTCATCAGTAAGAGCTTTCCTAAGAGCAGTATGCAACTTGCTGTTATCCGTATGATACGAAATGCTATTGTGGGCTTCTGGCTCTTCCCCTGATGTGTATAACCTACGGGGGAGTTCTGGAATATCCATCCTTTTTGTCTGCAAAATAATCAAAGACAACAATATAA
Organism: Brassica napus; assembly: GCF_020379485.1. NCBI lineage: Eukaryota > Viridiplantae > Streptophyta > Magnoliopsida > Brassicales > Brassicaceae > Brassica > Brassica napus. The sequence continues at coordinate 29,385,901 of NC_063451.1, read as the reverse complement.
GTCCAGACGACTTAAATTTAAGTCGTCTACTAAGTCGTCCAACTGGACGACTTTCCAGACGACTTAAATTTAAGTCGTCTGGAAAGTCTTCCAAATGGACGACTTATATTTAAGTCATCTACTAAGTCGTCCAGGTGGAAGACTTTCCAGACGACTTAAATTACTTACAAGTCTTCCAGTCGCAGAAGGAGTTGGAGTACTCGTCATTGCGGTTATTGATCTGACAAAATAAACGTGAAACGGTGAGAATGAGTAAATTGATAGAGACAACGTTTTATGTTCATCTTTTCCTCGAGATTGATGACTTAGCGGCGTTAGGGTTTACAGAGAAACGGCGCTAAGGTTTACAGAGAAGAAGCGGCGGCGCTAGGGTTTAGAAGAAGCGGCGGCGCTAGTGTTTAGAGGAAGCGGCGGTGAGAACGTTGGTGACCACGGTGGCGAGGGCGACGGTTTGTTCAGAAATAGTGGAAGCGGCGGCGCTAGGGTTTAGAGGAATCGGCGGCGCTAGGGTTTAGAGGAATCGGCGGCGCTAGGGTTAGAAGAAGCTGCGGCGACAACGGTGAGAATGAAGTGAGATAGATAGCTGACGTTGAGAACGATGGTTTGTTCGGAAATCGTGGGAATTCGAAATCGCCTTTGAGAGAGAACTGTTAGGGTTTCTGAATTTCGTGAAAAATGAAACAAAAAAAATAAAAATCACCTTATATATTGGGTAAATAATCCGGTTAGCTTTAAAAGTACATTGGTAAACTTTAAGGTTTGGTCCGGTTTAGACGACTTATTCTGGCTGATAATGTACAACAGACGACTTAATATTTAGTCGTCTGTTTTCAGACGACAAAATATTAAGTCGTCCTAGACCCTAAAATGAACCCCTAAACTAAAATGACTAGATTAACTAACTAACCACGTTATAAAATCAAATTATACTTAAATAGTGTTTACTATACATAGAAATGAACACGCATAAGTAATTTTAAAAATTTTCAAAAACGGTTTTAATGCTTTCCAAAATCTAACCCTAAGAACACATACAATACTACAACATATGTTGATGAAACATAAACTAAAGAATATCATGACTCACTACTTTCACTCATCTATGCTGAAAACAATTGAAATTTGTTATATCTTAATTTATACCTCCTAAGACATATGTTAATTACATAATTCCCATTTTTCACTTATCAAAATATTTTTTACAAAAATTTTAAATTATGTTTAAGACTAACTGTCCAGACGACTTTCAGTTAAGTCGTCTGGACGACTTATTTTCAAGTCGTCTAAACAGACGACTTGCGAGGGGTAGAAACGTAAAAAAAATTCCGTTTTTTTGTTTGGTCACAAGGGGATAGTTGTAATTTCAATAGCCTTTTAAGTTACTTTTGCCTTTGACCCAAGTTGGGGTATTGTTTTGGTTTGACTCCAAGTTTTGAGTCACACTTGGCAATTCTCCCTATTTATATTGGATTCATTTCAGATTCAAACTCATTTTAGATTCAAATATTTTACGATTGGATAAAAATTATATCAAACTAACTATTTGAATATCATAGATACTTATTTAAGTTTCGAATATTTATTCTACAAACTAATTCAGAAATTTTAATCATTTTTTGAGATTTCTATTTTTTTTGTATATAATTGTATTCAAACTAATTTCAAATAATATACAATATCAAAATACATAAGGATTTGTTAACATGTTTTTATAGTTTAAATTGGATATAAACTTAGTTTTTTTTTGGTACATTGCATTCAAAATCATCGCTCAGACTCAAGCTATCAATTCGAAAACCTCTCGGGTGGAATTTTTTGGAATTTTTATAGATATCAAGGCCCTATTCGTTTGCGGGTCGAAAACCTCTCGGGTGGAATTTTTTGGAATTCGATAACAAGTAGATTAATGGCATTAGTGTCTGATTCTAAAGAACGTGGTTGGCATGTGAGTTTGTTCTTTCACGTAGCTTAAGAGTTATGTTTCAGTTTTGCTTTATTAATGACACATCGTTAATACATGTCTATGATTGGCTTAGAATGTGTTTGTATATTGTTAGCTCTTCACCTTTGATTCACTTACGTTTTTCTTATCTTTTTAGGTTTCGACATAAATCACAACAAGACAACAACTAGACAAGAAGAATGGCTAATAATGATATTGTAAGTGTCTTATGCAACTCTAGTTTTTTAGATGTTTTGTGATTGTTTTTTTTCTGCTAGTTTTAGCTTGTTTGTGTATTGATGAGACTTGTTATTTGGAACTGGACCGATGAAGAAGTTCAGTATTTTTTTACTCTTTATGCCGATGAAAAAAGAAAAGGGAACATACCAAGGAGTGGCATGAATGTAGTTGGAAGAGAGTTCATCATAAAGAAGTTTGAAGAGAAATTTAGTAAGAGATGGATATGTGACAGGTTTAAGAACAAGGTTGATATTAGTAGGAAAGCATACGTCAAGTTTAAGAAACTCACTCATAACAGAACTGGGCTTGTCTATGATGCTATGGGAAGGTTGGAGATGTCCGATGCTTGGTGGGATCAAAGCATTGCGGTAAGTAACTTTCTCTTAGTTGCTTTAATAATGTCAGTATATTAGCATAAAAAATACAATCTATCTTCAAGTTTACGAACTTTTTTTCTCTTAAACAGGAATGGCAAGGTGTAAGAAAGTACAAGACCAAAGTGCCTCCAAACATGGATGTTTTTGAAGCAGAGTTTGGTGCTGTTACTGTGACTGGAGCAGAAGGATGGAGTGCTCAGCAAGGAGAAGCTAGTTTAGATTCTAGAGTAGATGCAGAAAAGGATGAGGAATCTGATTCAGTTGACACTGATATGCCAGCACCAAGAGAAGAAACAAGTAGAGCTGGATGTTCAAAGTCAAAGAAAAAGCGTAAAGAAGTTGATCATGAGCCTTATGCTGTTCGAAATGCAATTCTGGCAGAAAAAAATAAGATAATTGTATTCAAACTAATTTCAAATAATATACAATATCAAAATACATAAGGATTTGTTAACATGTTTTTATAGTTTAAATTGGATATAAACTTAGTTTTTTTTGGGTATATTGCATTCAAAATCATCGCTCAGACTCAAGCTATCAATTCGAAAACCTTTCGGGTGGAATTTTTTGGAATTTTTATAGATATCAAGTGTCTTTCTGTGTTCTCTTCTTTTCGTTTATCTCTCAAGAGTTTAATATCACTGCTGATTTTCTGGCAAAAGCAGCATTGTGTAATCACTCTCTCTTTTACTAGACTTCTCTTCATCTGATTGAAGTGTTTGTTGTTCAAAAACAAAACATGTACTATATCTTCATTTCTCAGAAGTTCAATGACTTAACTAACAATTTTTGAATTTTGTCTCTTTATAAAACAACAATATACAAATAATTAAATTCATAACAATAACGTAACTGATACTATACACCAAAGTTATAACATCATTTGGTTGCTTATACAGCCATAAGAAAATTATATTCGCCGCAAACTAATCTCAATCAACGTGATCATTGTGATGTAAATGCCTGCAAAACAAGTTACAAGTACCAATGAAAGTCGGTCAATACACAAAATCATCAATACAATGATCTTCATCATTGACATGTTAAACTTACTGAGAAGACGTTGCAGTGACCAGGATCAGCGAGATGAGCCATGAGATTCTCAATTGGATCTTGACTAGCACTGTAGTTAGCTTGGAAACAAAACCCAACGAAAGCAAGCATCGCTAACCGTCCGTTTTTAATCTCTTTAGTCCTCATAACCATGACCGGATCAGGAGAACCTCTTCCCCACATCATCGGATCGAACCATAAACCTCCCGGGTAACCAACATCCGGTTTAGGATTCACCTTGTGCGGATACTGAGGCTCTATGTCCACCGAACCCGGTTTGATAAAATCAGCCCAACGTCTACCTTCGGCCCAGCCCATTAACACTAACTGGACGACGAATAAGGTAGTGGAATCCGCGAAATACTCGCGCGAGCCTGCGTCGTACCACGAGTAATTCTCGATGAAACCTAACCGCTCCAGACATTCCGGTATTAAGATACCGGTCACGGCTAGCATGGCCCACCGGCTATGTATGAGCTCAGCTTGGGCAAACCATCTGAGGGTTTCCGGATCAGACCCTATAAAACGAAACCGGTTTAGTTAAATTTCGGTTAGTTTCGTAAACTGGAATGGGTTTCTCATGTTTCCGTACCTAGACCAAGAGGATCGAAACCGAAATCACCAGGAAGACTGCCATCGAGCCACTCAGGTGGAGAAGTACCGGGGAACCACATAGGACGGTCCGGAGTAAGTGGTTCACAGACACTAGAAACTTCTTTACCGGCACGAACCACCACCAAACGCTCGCTCGTTCTTCCACCAACACGTGATGAGAAAGCTCCTCGTGCATTTTGTACTCTGCTTGTGGATAAAGCGAGTGTGGTGGAAGTGAGAGCAGAAGCAATGGCAAGAGCCATCTTTGTTAATGTTCTTGTGACTCTCCTTGTTGCTGTGAGTGTATATGGAATCGCATGTTATGGGCTTTGTTATCCAGAAGAATTTGTGACGCCAGTGTTACGTGACACGTGTACCGTTCGATGTGAAGGATAAGTTTTTTGAAGGATTAATTAGATATACCATGATTGGTGAAAACCATACAAAATTGCATGAATTATCTTAATTCATATCATGGGCTATAACCAGCAATAAAATTTAAAAGCTGATTCAGAATTATGAAATGGGGTTGTTTAGTATAAGTTTCTTATTGTTTTCGTCATTTGTATAAATAACTATAAATATTTGACATATTAAACAATGTATAAATGATAATAAAGATTTTAAAACATTTAATGAATTTTAGTGATAAAACCTTTTAACTATTTTTGAATCGTAAAAAAAAACATATCAACTAAATTTTCAACATTAGAAACTGATGCAGCAAGATATTTGGAAATTATCCAAATATTTTTATTATTCATTAGTTTCAATTGATAATTACCTTTTATTTGTATTTTTCATATTTTAATAGTTTTTCTATTTTAATTAAGATTAGGGTTTTCTAGATTTAAGGTTTTATTATAAATAGACATTCAAGCCTAAATTTGTATTAAATTTTGATTTGATTAATAAAGAGCTTTGGCTTTTGGGAGAATTATATTAATCTATCCCTTGTATTGATTTGATTAGATTCATCAATCAAGAAGCAGGTCCCAAGCGAGGATTCCCTAGAATCATTTGGTTGAGCTGACAGGTCACAAGCGTGGTTTCATAACCCATTGGTTCAGCTGTTTATCGTTGCTTCCGCTCCATCAGAAACTCTCAGCTTATAAACCGTTAATGTATGTCATCTTCTGTCACGGTTTTTCAAAAAGAGGATGACATATGTTATCCGAATTGAAGTTAAAAGTTTATTTCGCAAGATTTTTAGTCAAAAGTTTTTACGATTCATCTTTCGTTTAGTTGATGGTTTAATTACTAAAAAGTCCTTAAATAAACCCCCAGTTTGACTTGTTCATACTTCACACCATAATAGAATCAAAGGAAGCTCCTTTAACTTCTCTTGGTAACGAACTCATCCACGTGTCATAAATCCGAACCCTTAACTCCGGCGACAATGTACCGAACGGCGGCGAAGCGTCTTCTCGGCGCTGGTTTAACAACCAGCCGCCTCCTCCGATCCACCATCATCCCTTCTTCTTACACTTCCAATCTCTGCACTTCATTGATGGGTCACACCGAATCACCGATTATTAATCAATCGGGTCCCACGGCGGCTTCATCCTCTTCGTCTTCTTCCACGGGTACAGGGGAAGGACCTCGTAGGAAACCAAGACCCGAGTTCGAGGAAGAGCAGGCTCGTGTTCTCTCTGCGTCTCTCCGTCACGTGGTGAGTCTCTGAACGCCGTAAAGTTTCCATTTTTAAGCGATTAGTTTTATCCTAATTTGGGGAATTTTCTGTAGGCGAGGTTAGGTTGGACGGAGGAGGCGATGATGGCTGGTTCGAGAGACGTTGGTGTGTCTCCTTCCATTGTTGGGTCTTTCTCCAGGAGAGAAGCTGCACTTGTCGAGGTATATGTCTGTCTTCAACAACACTCTCTTTGGAAGCGATGTTGATGGGTTCTCTGTTTGTGTACTCTTGTTCAGTACTTCATGGATGAATGCCTACAACTGCTTATTGATAGAGTAGACTCTGGATTGGATTTGCAAAACCTCATTCCGAGTGAACGCATCCCCAAGCTCATCAGAATCCGTTTAGAGATGCAGGTGCCTTACATTTCAAAATGGCCTCAAGCGCTCAGCATTCAAGTAAGTTTTGGGCTGGTTCTCTCTGTTTTGTGATAAGCTTATATGCATATATTCTGATGTTTCGGATACATCTCCAGGCGCATCCAGTGAACGTGCCAACGAGTTTCAAGCAACGGGCAATGTTGGTTGATGAGATATGGCATACTGTTGGAGATGGAGCCTCTGATTTGGATTGGTATGTGAAGCGCACTGTTCTTGGAGGAGTTTACTCAACCACCGAGATTTACATGCTTACCGATGACTCCCCAGGTTCTTAAACTCCTCTCTCTCAAATGCATGCGGTTGAAGAAAAATAACACAAGTTTTGAAGTTTGATATCATTATTTCATGTTGAGCAGAGTATCGTGAAACATGGGCATTCTTGGATGACAGAGTCAAAGATGCTTTTGATCTGAAGAAAAGCATACAAGAGGTATAAGAATAAAACCTTTCTTGCTATGCTTCATTCTTGTTACTGTTTACATATTTGGAATGAAAGTTCTCACTGGAGACAAATTCACAATATTGTATGGCAGGCCAAGTATTTTGCACAAGACATTGGAGCTGGAGTTGGGAAATCGTTTCAAGGACTGATGAATGGAGTTATGCAGACAATGTCCACAAGGGGTGGTGGTAGTACCTCTGCGTTTTGAGAAGATCAGACCTTTAAACAATGAATTTGCTTCATTCCTTATAGTTACTCCAATATATTGATTTGAGATATGCTATATAATAAATTATATCACTATGAATGTCTTGAAGTGTATAAGCCTTTTTGTTGAATAAAACCATTGATTTTGTGAATGGCGATGAGTATTGTGCTATGCTATGTTTATCTGTGAAGGAACAAGAAAGAAAGTTGTGTAATCATGGGTTCAACTTATTTAGGAAGGTTGTTTAGCGTTCGAATACAAACTATAGGGGCTTCGTTGTAATTAATTAAAATTTAGGATAGTTGTAGAGAAAGCTTTTAAATATTCCACTTTGACCCCGAAAAGTTTTAGAAAAAGTCAATTTTGGATGGCAGCTATTTAGCTGAACCCAAGCCAAGCTAGAAACTGATTTTGGGAATATCGGGGAAGATGGTGAAGTCTTCAGAAATCGTGAAGAAGCTGAATCTCAGGTCACACCAAGAAGGTGGTTTCTTCTATGAAACGTTCAGAGATTCTTCTGTCATCCTCTCCACCTCTCATCTCCCTCCCACCTGTAACTCTCTCTCACTCTTGTTCCATCTTGATTTGTAATCTTACTTGTGTAATGTAGTCATTAGATCCGAGTTAAGATCGCTGATATTAGAAAATAGTATTGATTGATTTATTTTTGGAATTTACTATTTCAACAACCCACAAACTGTTCATCCAGCAACATTTTTTCATTTCTTAATCCCTTGTTGGATTTTATTACAGATCATCTAGAAAGTTTGATCCTTTTTGTTTTGTGTCTGAATCTGTGCACAGTCAAGGTGGAGAGAGCTGTGAGCACAAGTATTTACTTTTTGCTTCCATCTGGTAACGTTTCACGTCTTCATCGCATACCCATGGCTGAAACTTGGCACTTCTATTTGGGTGAACCCCTCACTGTAAGTGTGTGAAGAAAAAGAAACGATTTTTTTAATGTTTTTTTTTTTTTGGTTCTTTGTCTTAATAAACCTCTGTTCTTGTCTTGGATCTCAGGTAGTGGAGATCCACGATGATGGGAAGTTGAAATTCACGTGTCTTGGTCCTGACCTCATTGAAGGTGACCAGAAGCCTCAGTACACGGTCCCTCCGAACATTTGGTTTGGTTCGTTTCCAACAAAGGATTTTCATTTCCCTCACAATGGGACTCTGCTTAGAGCCGAGCCTAGAGACTCGGAGAACCATTTCTCTCTTGTCGGATGCACCTGCGCTCCCGGTTTCCAGTTTGAGGATTTTGAGCTTGCGAAACGCTCTCACCTCTTGTCGCTGTTTCCTCAGCATGAGTCGCTTATCACAATGCTCTCTTACCCGGAGTGATGAGGGGTGTTACTGCTAAAAGAAGACATTCTCTATGTTGTTTTGTTACTGCAAAACCTTACTTATGAACCATGTGAAGTTGTAACTGTACTCTTTGATTTCACTTTTGAACTATCTTTCTTTGTTTTAATTTCAAGTTTTGGATTGATCAAAAAAAGAATTACACTTGGCAGTTTTAAGTTATTTATAACACAATAAAATAAGGCAGTTTATGCTACATACACACTTTTCACTAACTTTATTATATATCGTTCAATCTTTCAAATTAAAATATAACTATAGTAAATGGTAGGATCCACTTTCATCTCTCTCTTTTATCTTTTTGATCCACTTTCATCTCTCTTTTATCTTTTTTTTTTCTATGAAACTTTTTCATCTTCTTCATTTTAAAATCTTTGACTTCCAATCTTTTTGTTTCAAAAGATTATCTTTGTAAAATTCAGATTGATCCACGAATCATAATGACTGATGTACCGTCACAAACCATAGATATCATGATTAATGTAAGTCAACAAGTTTTCCACCGCAATTCAGAGGTACGACGAGCTCCACTACCATATCCTTTCTTCTATACAAATCTTCTCTTATGCAGTATCTCAAGTCCGATGGGAAGCCTCAACCTCGTGCCCTCAGCCTCTCTTCCACGGTGTCCAAAGAGGTCTTCGTGGTGATCTCAGCCTCTCCTTGTGTCTCTGGTGGACCGTAAAGGGAAGCCGCCGCCGCATCCGAGATTATATCGCCATTGTTGAACTTTGAAATTAAGTTTCCTTAATTTTCATATGTGGTCCTTGTAATTTTAAATATTTCCACTACTGCCTTAAAACTTTCAGATTTGCAAATAAGTCCTCTTCAGTTAACCTAGAACTTCTAAATTTGCATTTTAGACCTTATCGAATGAAATGTACCAAAAACCTCTAAATACATCTTTTTAGCAACTATACATAAAATCATTAAAATTATTAAATATCATAATTTGTAAAATGTACAAATGAATCTCTGTACATGTATCACTTCGTACAATATTGTACACATGGACAATAGAATATATGTGTACACGTTGGCGATATTTGACACACTGAGTACCTTTCAAGTATCATTCAAAATTTGATTTTTTTGGTGTGGTTTGTTTATATCTAAAGAACATATGCAGTGTACACATGTACACTTTGAAGTTGATGTACATATGTACACTAAGAAATAGATGTACATATTTATACTATGAAATAGATGTATGTGTACAATATGAGCATTTAGATGTCACTATTGCATCTTAATTAGTTAATTTAGATTATTTAAGTAGCATTTAATTGTTAATAGTGTATTTGCATACATAATTGCATAACCAGAGTCTGGAATGCATACATGTGTAAATTTGTACATGTTTACATGTGTACATGTTTATATATGTTTATGTGTCCATCTTCACTTGTGTACATTGTATATCATTAAAGCAATGTACCGTACAATCATGCCTCTCCACTAAAATCGTAAATCACATTGTCTGGTTAAAAACCCAAAATCACATTTTGAATGATACTTTAAAGCTACTCAGTGTGTCAAATATCCTCAACGTGTACACATATATTATATTGTCCATGTGTACCATATTATACGAAATAATACATGTACACCAATTCATTTGTACATTTCTCAAACTATGATATTTAATAATTTTATGTACATATATGTTATAGAAATATGTTATATTACATTTTAAATTCATATCTACATATTGTAGGGATTGGATTGAACAATTAAATTTTTTGGACAATTATAAGGGATGTATCTGAAAATTTGATAGTTTAGGCCAAATTGATAATAACCTAACAAATAAATGACCAAATGTGAAAATGTGAGAAAAACTCCATTGTTGCCCGAGCTTCACCGTGCGGCACAGTGTATTCCTACCATCACACTCACCACGACATACTGTCACAGCCCGAGGCGGATGAGTTGCGAAGCACAACGTGGAGGAGAAAGCTTGGTCGTGTTAATTCATGGTGAAGGAGAAGACGAACCGCAATCGAACTGGGCTGAGGTTTATCGGAGTCACAGATGAGGACCATGAATCACGGCGAAGAGAACTGTGAAAAAAGAGAAAATGAGGTTGTGTTTTTATTTTATGAACTGAAAAAAAAAGATCTGAAAAAGAAGAGAAGAGAAGGAAGATGAAAAATTGGTACGTCCTACAAATTATGCTCTAGTTATACTTTGGTTAGTAATGAATGAAATAAGTTAAGCAAAGTTAAGAAAAAAATGTCCAAAGAGTAAAAACTGTCTTATTGTGTTATAAAAAAAATTCAAAAGCAACTCAAAACTGCATTTGAGTGTAAATAACTCTTGATCAAATCATGTTCAGCAAAGAGAAGAAAGACTTTAGTTTCGGATCAAGTTTTTTTCCAAAAACAGAGCTGAATCAGCTGATGATTTACAAGAGATTCCAAACCTGGCACACACATACACTAACTACTAAAAAACATACGACATATAATAACAACTAAAGCTAGAGCTTGATCGGCGCAAATAATTGATCTTGCTTTTCTAAATAAATATTTATTAGGGATAATTTATAAATTACTCCACTAACAGTTTGAAATTTAAAATTTACTCTTTTTATTTTATTTTTTGAAAACTACATTTTCTTAAATGTGAATTGAATTTTTTACTCTGATATAATTTTTAAATTAATAAAAATAATACTATAATAATTATTTATGTTTAAGATAAATTTGTATGTTGAGATAAATATGTTATTTTACCATTTTGAAATTTATAATAACAAAAATATTATAAAATAAACAAATTATGATCTGTTTTGACTTTCTCATGAAGCTTATATATTTTTTATTTTATTTTCTTAATCTTATATAAACAATTCACTTTTGTTTGCATTCTCTACAAACTATTCATTTTTCTTAGAAATCTACCAAGCAAGTTCTAAATGTCTATTCACATATGTGCTTAATTTGTTTGACTTTGAATATGATGTGATCCAACATCATTAAAAACACTGATTATCATTCATCGCATGTTTTTTTACGTGACATGAAGACCCTATAAATTTGTTTGAGCCAATGATTTGATTCTAGTATCAACAACCCTCTTAATGAAATGAAAAGAAGAATCTGTGAAACTAGAGAAAGTAAAAAAAAAAAATCAGAAATGGAAAATGAGATGTCTTGAGTTTTTTTTCTTCCAAATAATAAAAAGTTTAAAATATATTAAAAAATATTGTGTAGATACTCTAAAGACTTTTTTTAACAATCTTTTCTGTAAAACCATTACTTTAGATATAAAATAAATTAAGAATTGAAAAATATTAAGATAGGACAATTTGGTAAATTTATATATACATACGTGTATTTTTTCAAAAACTTAAACAATGGTGTAGTTTTCAAATTATAATCTTATTTGAGTGTACTTATCCAAAATTTTCCTATTTATTTTGTATAAATGGTAATATAAAATTTTAAAATTTACCCACATTAATAATTGTTTGACATGACATTTTTAAATAGTAATTTTATAATTTATATTGAGTAATTTTATTGTCTTTTAAACCGTCGATGATATCCTCTATATTTTTAAAATACGACTTACGCATCCACACAAATGTATTTTTATTTTTTAAGAATCAAAATTTTAATGTATGATAAAATTTGTATATATACTATTAAAATTTGGTGCTATATATTTTATGCTCTTCAAAATTTATCATATTAAATTTATATTGGGTTTTTTTTTGAAAATATGTGTTAAATAATATATTTACTTATTAATTTATATATTATATAGATAAATTTTAAGTTTCTTTTATTTTTAGTTATTACTAATAAATAGTGAGAAATATAACTAATCGTTAAAATCAGAGCTGGATCTCCGACAACATCCTCACTGGCGTAGATCTGAACAACCTCGTGAACTTATCAAGGTTCGTATTTTGTGTAATCTCAGCTATGTTAGTTTAGTGTAGTGTGGTGTCTCATTTACTTATCTTACACTTCTTCATAGGCGCTTAAGGATCTCTATTTTGAGATATTGTACTATGCGGTGGTCAAGCATGTAAAGGGAATATCCTAGGAAGTTTTCTTCCAAATGATCCTCAGCGAAGATTTCAAGAACCTCTCCAAAATAATCGATGTATTCTGGTTTATGACTCTTTTTAAGTTCTGTGATTGTTTGTCATATTGTGTTCTAAATTTAGTAAATGAATATTTAAATCTATTTAGGTGGCTTTATTGTTGTTTAATCATTTTTATTAATTAGTTATTAATAATATAGCATTCACATATATTTTTTTTGTTTTGAAACATCATTCACATATATATAACGATTTTTGTCATGGGTTTATGTTGTTTACCTGAATCAATATAGCACTAATTGTTTTTATCATATTTGTTAAATAGTTATTTTAAATTAATGTTTTAACATTAACTATTCTGAAAATAAATTTAGGAATGATTTATTGTTGTTTTAATTGATAAAAAATATAATAAATGCTAAAATTTAAGATTAGAAAATTTCTTAAGGTCATTAGAATGTAATTAAGTAGTTATTTAAGATTTATTTTCAAAAAGTAATTCAGTTTTAATAATAATATAGATTGTTTATATAAGGAGAATATTTGTTGTTGCAAAAACAGTACACGAGCAAACAGATTTTTTCACAGGCATTAAAATCTGAAAAAAAGAAAGATGAGGAACAAGAAAGCAAAAAATAGGAAGGAGACCAATAACTTTTCACATCTGTAAATTGTAATTATCAATAGATATTTCATGAGCCATCATTTCATGTTATTCATTCATATTTTGAATAGCTGAGCTTACACCACTCACTGGATACATGAAACATAAAGATTTGGATTAATTTTCTTACATTAGCAACCACACTTTCCTAATTTCCATATTCTAATAAGTCAATTGTTGATAAGAAAATATTTTGGTTTCGTTTCCACTCTATTATTACCATGGCAATCAATCAGGTCGATTTAGCTTATTGGTTGATATCTACATCTCCAAGACAATATCTGAAATCATCAAATAAATCGAATTAAGCTTCCCTATACGATTATTCTTGTTTTACTCTTCTTATCTATCATCTACCTTAAAATTCTTACACTTTCATCTTTCCGCATTATTAATGTTTTTATGATGTTATATGCTTTTGAACTAACTAAATACTGCAACAAATCCATATATACTTTGTTAAATACATCAAATATATATGATGAGATAAAACTTTATGACCTGATGAATAGAATATAGAGAAAGTCTCACATTCAGAATCAGTCTTGCTCCATTTGTTGGCATCAACACTTGGACGAGCTTATAGTCTTATGATTCTCCAAATACATCTTTGCTATAGCATTTGAATGTTGTGGATGTATTTTCTTGTTGAGTATTGTCTTCAGCATCTGCACACAACACATAAAATGTTTATAGTTTTTATATAAATATTATCGACTCAATAACTTGATCATCTATGTACATGGAGTACCTTTTCCATACGTGTGTTGGGAACTGAATCTCCTGTAGACAAATCAAGAGGAGGAGGTGGGATTTTGAAGCCATTTGTGCAAACAAACATCTTGAGAAGAAAAGAGAGCGATTTCTTCTTTCCGATAGTAACATCTGTGTTAACCCTAGTGAGATCTTTGCTAGAATCTGCTTCATCTTCTTTTTCTTCTTCTTCTTTGGAGAAGAGATTGTTTCCAAGTGTTCCAATGGCTAGTACTGTTTCTTGAGGCCAACTTTGGAGGTCTTTACTCAAAGCAGGTCCTGATGTTTCTTGAGCTATATATACATCATCAAACAGATCAATGATCTATCTAAAGTTGTTTTTAATGTACTAGTCTTCATAGTGTAAGAATATTTACTCACAAGAATCTGAAGTTGACTTATGTTTCTTTTCACTAAGTTTTGTTTGAACCCAACTAAAAATCTGTTATCCAACAAAATCAAAATTATACATGATCAAAGAAAGATCAACACAATATATAAGTTATGTTAATCCAGACGAATATGGAAACAAACCTTCCTGTTGCAAGAGACATATAAATAAGCACATGTATGTGTGTCTGTATCCAAAAATTCCTTTTCTGTAGATGATCTTTGATATCCTTGAATAGCTTAAGGAGATAAAGATGATCATAGTGGTCCCATGTTTTTAACGACACTGTAAACACTAATCCCTGAAGCCAGCAAAATGCTAGCAAATAAAAAAAATTCGGTTCAAGTTTCTATAAACCCTCGAAATCACCGTTTCTCTAGCACTTGATCCCATCTTTGTGGACTTTGTTGAATGTTGGTTCACCAAAATCACATTCTTTATAGTATATATATCGTTTAATAGATCGAAATCAATCAACTAGTTGAAAGAAAAACACATGGATTTGTCTGTCCTTTACACTTTCTCCCCTGAAGTAAATATTTTATATATGACTAGGCCGTACAGAAATTACATGTCGTGTGTGTAACGTAAATGTACAAACTTACTTTGAAGCTTTTTAAAATCTTTTTTTCTTTTCTTATAACTAGTCTTCTCCACCACATGCACAGCAAACATTTGTGCAACATTCAAAGCAGGCGATGCAAGCTAGCGCTGTGAAGAGCTGTGTGAAGACAAGGACACATTGATCATTGAGCTTGGTGCAGCATTGGACACAACACATGCAGCAGCATTTGTTGCACAAGGAGACACAACAGCTCGAGGCAGCCTTCACGAACTTCTCAGCAGCATCAGGTGCTCTCTGCTCTCCATATCCTGGTGGAACATTCTCTCTTGTAGCTGTTATATCACCAAAGCCTATACTAAAGTTTTGTAGTGGGATTGTTCTTGATATCATCTTCTGTTTCTCGCCATTGCTCGCTATCTGTTGAGTATATATTTAGTGTACATATGAGTTTTGTAAATTTTTGTACTAACTTATAGATGTGACTATACCTTTTTATTTCCGCCAGTGTCACTTTGTTTTGATGCTTCTTCTGTGTTCTCCAGTTGGATCATTCTAGTATACTCAGATGGTACGCCGGTTTGGATGCTTAGTTTAGTAACCTGAGAAGAAGAAAAATTTAGAGGAGAATGAAGAAGAGGACAAACTTTAATAGTAAACAAACCTTTTCTTTTAGCTGTTTGTCTTCCAAGAACCATGCCTCAGCAGTAAGCAAGTCAATCAGATTCTTTGCAAACACCTGAGTACATATTTATTTTAAAAACACATGTTTTTAGAAGGAAAGATAATGAGAAGGAAGATGATCTTTTACTTTATCAAGAGGCATGTCTTTTGCATTTTGTACAGTCAGCTCTACAGAGAAGCTGCTCATGTCTCCTAGCAAACCATTGGCTTTCACATTCTCTGGGAACTTTCCTCTGTATCTCCCATATATCATCAATGGACTTGAGGACGTCAGATCAGGAATGTTTGAAGGGTATACCTATTAGTAGTCACAGGTAAACACTTTCAGATTCCAAACAAAAAAGATAAGCAAGCAATGTTAGCATAGAAGCACACCTCAACTTCATCAAGAACCTGCAGAGGCTCAATCGTTATATTCAAAAGAGCAGTGGATAAAGCCCTTGTAAACAATTTGTGTAACCGTTCCTCGATATGATCTGTATACATCAGAAAAAGGAAAAAAATGTCTAAGAAACTATATTACATATAGTGTATCTTTTGGAGGCATAGTGTTACCTGTGTTATAAACTGATTCATGCTGGCCTCTTGATAGATTTGCAAGCGTTTGCAGGAAGTAGTGATTACAGAATACACCTGAAGATATTGCAATGAGTTCACATATGAAGAGGTAAATAAAAAAATAATCAAAGCCTTAGAGGAAAAGTTTTACCTAGCCCAAAAGTGTGTATCCGTGGAGGCACTGATCCAGAACTAGCAAGACGTTTCTTCATTACATTACAAATGTGTCTCTCATCTTCAACAGACCCATCTGTTACAAAGAAGATCATAGGAACCGAGCCACGTGTATTCGAAAGCATTTCCACAGCCTGAAAATATTGACACAAGTTAGCTATTATCACCAAAGAGTTAAGCTACAAGTGAGTGAAGAGAAAGACCTTCTCTAGGGGAGGGAGCATGTTGGTACCATCAGAGACAGCAAAGTTCTTGTTCATCCACTCAATGCCTCTTTCAACAGAATCTGAAGTAACCAACTTCATTGAGGTTGAAAAGAGAGAAGTATCATCACTGAAAGTGATGATGTTGAAGGAATCTCCAGGACTAAGCTTAGATAGAGCTGTTGATATCGCATTGTTTACATCTTCTAGAGGTTTTCCAGCCATGCTTTTACTTACATCAACAATAAACACAACTTCCCTCTTGAATGCCTGAAGTAGAGTTAAAGAAACTTAAAGATGTAATGCAAATAGCATTCATTAAAAAAAAAGACAGTACAAAAATCAAACCTTAGTTTTTTGCTCCTTTCCTGGGAAAAGGTAGAACGAAAATACATCTCTCTGATCCACATCGTGAACTGGCGCAGATTGAAGAAAAAGTCCACCAACTATATTACTTGAAGAGGCCTACCACAAGAACATACAGATATAAGCCTTGCAGGAGCTGAAAACAGAGGTTCAAAGCACCAGGGAGAGAGTTTATTACCGTAAAAGAAAAGCTAAAATCTGTATTTGACCATTTCAAAACATCTCCTTCATATGAAAACCTCAACGTCCCTGAGTTCCTCATTTTCTCCTGTAATACAAGAACCTAATCAGAAAGTGTCGGAGAAAAGATCTTACGCCGGAAAATTAAGAATAGACTAAGTAATATATAAAGAACTTGGGTCAATCCACTTATCACCAATTGATTTTAAGTTATCGGAATAGAACCACACCTTAAGTTGATGACTGCATCTTTTGAAGAGAACTTCTGTTCCAGTACCGGCGTCAACACTCAAGTAAATCTTCTCCCTCTTGGAGATTTTCTTTACAGCAGGAGTCACATACTCAGGAAAGGTAAAAGGAATGTCTAGGAAGAACTCTCCTTCGTTATACGTCAACTTCTGTGACCAAGACATCTTGATAGAGAGGTTGGTACCTCCATCAACCTGTAAATAATAAGACATAATCAGAAAAGATAAATAAACAAACACAAGAGTTAACAACATTTGAGCGGGAAACTACCACATGGTCCACGTCACCTGTGGTACAGTAAGAGTGAATATGTTTGGTTTCAAGAACCCTCCACTTTGAGGTTGCGTCGTTTTCTCCAACTCGTTACCATCTTGAGCCGCGATCAGTTGCGTTGCGTAAGACTTTCTAGTAATCTCGACCTCAACACCTAGAATCGAACCATGTTCTCCCATAGGAACAGCGATACGGCAATCGCATCTCTTGCGTCCCATGACGCAGTGGACACGCCACGTTCCGGTCACGGTGACAAGAGCCGTGTCGAGATAACAATCGACGTCGAGCTCTATAGCGTTCATCTGGAGAGGAATCAGAGCCGGTGGGTCGCACCTGCCGTGCACGTGAGGCTGGTAGCTAGGTAGGTCAGGATTATCCACTATTCCCGGGTCGGGTATAACTGCGTAGACCATGGGGGACGAAGGAAGGTAGGCCTGCGCCGTGGAGGTTCTCTCCATCGGCGCCGCTAGCCTCGGCGCCGCGACGGCGCGATCGTTTCCGAGATATATACGTTTCGCGAGTTTGAGACCATCTTCCACCGCCCTTGCGAAATCCTCCGCCATCTAGACGACGGCGAAGAGATATTTTGTCTCGGGGCTTGGTTCTCTCTCTTCTCTTCTCTTTCTTTCCTAAATTTTGTCGGGAAAATAATCTGAGAGGAGGATGTTCCTTTCTTCAGACAACGAGGGAAACAAATATTTTGGGAAGTTCTGTCTTTTCCAGCGCATTTTTTTCACTTTAATTATTTTAATTTATATAATTCATTTATAATTACGAAAAATGCCCCTTTCCTTTTTTGGCGCGATCAAGATCTAACGGTTGATATAAGTATGCCGACAAGATAGAAATACACGAGAACGAATTGTTTTTTTACACGTGGCAATAGAATATGGTGGACCCACCGTAGTTTAAATGTGGTTGAAGCATAGGATTCTATACTTTGACGTTCTTCAACGGTAAAGTCTCGTGGATGCTTGTGCGGGGTCTCACGTGACCAGCCGTTGGCTCATGGGCTTTCTATGCGCTTATTGGGTTGGTTGGTGGGATCAACTGACGTATCACATACACTTACTTTTCGCTGGATTGCTAAAAATTTGCTGGATGATTTTCCTGATATAGAATTTTGAGAATATGGTCTCAACAAATCAAAGACTTTATAACTTGAATAAATAGTGGGATTACAATACAATGGTTTAAATAGTTAACGTGGAGATATGATTAATCCATGCCCTTTGAGATTTGCAATCCAATTACAGAAATAATAAGGTGTTTCATTAGTGTGTGATTGTTATATCGTAACCGTTTGATAGCTCAATTCCTAACACTAAAATCACATTCTCACAAATTCTGATTTTAAGTAAGAATATGATTTGCAGAAGCGGAAAGTATGCTTTAGAAGTAATTATAGCTGTAATTTGTCACATGGTTGTTCGTTTTGTGTGATGCTTGCACTGGGTAAACTGTTATCTTCTAGTCTCTGGAGCTTATTCTACAAGAACGAGATGGTATATATCTGCAAAACTTGTATGTGAAATATGTTGGTAATTGGTAAACACAATAGCTTAGTGATATGACACCAAGATGATGCAAATAATTAAAAAAAAAAATTTCGGCACTCTAGTTTGGTTCTATCTTCCTCTGCAGTGGTTATATAGTGTTGCAAAGGACGTGAGAAGGAACATATGCGGAAACAGATAAATAAAAGCGATGTAACTATGACACATATATTTAACTAGGGCTACCTCTACGGGCAAAGATATATCTTATTATTGGAGGCGATATTGAGCTTACAGAGTGCAAGTTTAAGGTTACTTCGAATACAAGATATATATATTAGCATCCCGTATCTAAAATCCTAGACTTTATGGACTCATGGGCCTAAGCCCACGATCAGATGTAACATCCATAATAACTTGATGCAACGCTCTTGATGCAACCGAGTCGGTGTGATGTACGTGATGTAACATCCATCGCCTGGATGTAACATCCAGATTCAAGACATATCAACAAATCTCCACCTTGACTTGAATCCTCCCAATAACAGATGTACTAGATGCACCTTCAAGTGCCAGATGTACCAGATGCGTTTTTCTGCGTTAGATGTACTAGATGCGCCATCAGCGCCAGATGTACAAGATGCACTTTCAAGTGCCAGATGTGCCATTAACGCCAAATGTATCAGATGCGTTCTTCAACGCCAAATGTACCATCGCTCTCTTTGCCTCAGATGTTCCTTCAGACCATATATGTTGCTATGACGAACCAGACGCCCTTTAACGGCCAGATGCTCAACTAGAGCCAGACGTTCGTCATCAGCCGGATGTCCCAACGGACTAGATGTCCCAACGGACCAGATGTCCCAACAGACTAGACGCCCCAACGGGCTAGATGTCCCAACGGACTAGACATCCCAACGGACCAGATTCCCTAACAGGGCGGATGTCCCAACGGACCAGACGTCCCAACGGACCAGATGCCCCAACGAGCCCGATGTCCCAACGGACCAGATGTCTCAACAGACTAGACGCCCCAACGGGCCAGATGTCCCTACGGACCAGATATGTCCTTGCAGACCAGATGCCCCAATGGGCCAGATGCCCCAACGGGTTAAACCATATACATGGTGAGATGAACTTTTGCAGTGCACGGAATACTGATAGGTTCATATGAAGACATCACAAACCTTGTCAACACCTCATTAATGTAGGCCTTCTGTGACAAGAACAACTCCTTCTCCCTATCTCTGAAGATCTCCATCCCTAGAATCTTCATTGCTGCACCCAAGTCCTTCATCTCAACTTCAGAACCCAGAAGCTCCAGCTTCTCGATGTCACACTTCTCTTCAGCTAACAACATGTCATCCACGTAGAATACCAAACAGATGAACGTCGCATCCTTCAACTTACTCACACAGACACACCAATCATAAGGACTTCTGATGTAGCCCAACTTGATTATATAGCTGTCGAATCTCTTGTACCATCGCCTGGGAGACAGCTTAAATCCAGAAAGTAACTTCTGAAATGTACACACATAGTCATCTTTTCCAGGAACTCGACAACCATTCAGCTGAGTCATGTATATCTCCTCTAGCTCTCCATGAAGAAACACTGTCTTCACATCAAATTGCTCAAGCTCCATGTCCTGACGTGCTTCCAGCGCTAGCAACACTCTGATGAAAGTATCTATGATCACAGGTGAGAACATCTCATTGTAGTCTACTCCCTCTCTCTGACTTAACCCTCTTGCAACAACCTGAGCTTTATACTTAACTCCTTCTGCAATGATTCTCCATCCTTAATCTTGAAGACCCACTTGTATGTAACATCCCTTCTCCCCGATGGTAATGTGACCAGATTCCATGTATGATTCTTCTGATGAGACTCCACGTCTCTCGTTGCAACATGCCATTTCTCAGACTCCGGACTAGAAACAACTTCCATGTAAGTGGATGACACATCCACTTCCTCTGCAACCTGAAGTTCATAACCCACCATATCGTCAAAGCAATATCTCTCTGGTGGCCTGACATCAATCCTTCTTGGTCGATCTTTCACGATGCTACGCTCTGTAACATCAAGTGGTTGAATCTTCGTAGACTCCAACTGAACATCTTCTACACGCTCCTCTTGATTTTTTGTGTGTGCCTGCACATCGATCACTTCATGATCATCTTGCAGCTCCACCTGTTTATCAGTGCTACCCTTTTCTGCTTTTGAACTGGACCCTGAGCTTCTAACCATAGATGCTTCATCGAAGACACCATTCCTGCTTATAACCATTCGGTTTTCTGATGGAGACCAGACCATGTATCTCTTGATTCCATCACCGTAGCCCATAAACACTCTTAAAAGTGAATATTCAGCAGATCTACCTGACCACACCTCAGAATGTATCCTGCACTCGATGCATGTGTGGGGAACAAGATTTATCAAGTAGTAAGCCGTGATAACTGCTTCAGCCCAAAACCGCTTCTCCAAACTAGCACTCGAGAGCATGCACATCGCTCTCTCTAGCATTATCTGGTTTATCCATTTTGCAACACCATCCCGCTGTGGTGTTCCCCTGTCTGTAAGATACTTGGCAGATGTTGCATCCTTACAAAACTGTTTAAACTCTTCCGAGCAGAGTTCCAAACCAACATCAGAATGAAGCATATCTTGCTTCGACAGATGTTGCATCCCACGCTCACCCATATGTCCAAGCCTCATATGCCATAGCTTAGCCATATTTTCTTCTGGATCTCTGGCGATGCAACATTTGCTGAACCGGTAACCGTTGTACCCTTCAGCAAATACATAGTACCGTTCATGAAACCCTTCAAAATCACATCAGAACCCTTGTAGACGTTCAAAACTCCATCGCCACCCGAATATTTGAACCCTCTCATGTCCAGAAGACTCACGGATATCAAATTTTTCGTCACTGATGGAACATGTCTAACCTTGTTCAATGTGCAGAATCTACCATCATGTGTCCTGAGCTTGATTGAGCCAACAATCTTGCAGACAAAGTCGTTTGCCATCTTAATCTTGTTGTCAAGTACCTCTGTGTACTCTGAAAACCACTCTCTCCTCGGTGCCATATGGTAGGATGCTCCCGTATCAAGAACACACACATCAGAAGAGTGTGTGTGTCCGTGCACAACAAGAGCGATGTCGTCGTCAGACTTGGTTTCATCCTCGTCTACTGCAACAGAACCAAACTGTTGCTCCTTCATCTTGGGACAGTCTAACTTCCAATGTCCCTTCTCTTTGCAATAGTTGCAAATATCAGATGCTTTAGGACCCCTTGGAAACGACTTCCTATCTTTGTAAGTCCTTATGTTCCCATGTCCCTTCACACAACTGACAAACAACCCCGATGCTTGATTGTCTGTCCTTGAGCTGGATGCCTTATGGAGCAATTCCCGACTATGAAGCGCCGACCTAACTTCTTCCAGTTTCACTGTATCTTTGCCAACAATGAACGATTGCACGAAGTTCTCGAAGGAGTTCGGCAGAGATACCAACAGGATTAGTGACGCGTCTTCATCCTCCACCTTAACATCGATGTTACGCAGCTCCAGTAATATCGAATTTAGCTTGTCAAGATGGTCACAAAGCTCAATACCTTCTTGCATACGCAAGTCGAAGAGGCGTTGCTTCAGAAGTAGCTTATTCGTCAGAGATTTTGTCATGTACAAACTCTCCAACTTCTGCCACAAACTAGCAGCCGTTTTCTCATCCGATACTTCGATGATAATCTCGTCTGCTAGACACAACAAACTTGTTGAGAACGCTTTCTCTTCCAAAGCCTCCAAATCAGATGCTTCAGATTTCTTCCCTGACATTGGTCCCCAGATGCCTTGTTGCTTCAACAACGCCTGCACCTTAATTTGCCAAAGACTGAAGCTATTTCTCCCATCAAACTTGTCGATCTTCGCGTTTATTCTAGACATCTTCTCACCAGGTCACCAACCCCGATCTCTGATACCAATTTGTTGTGAAGGACATGAGAAGGAACATATGCGGAAACAGATGAATAAAAGCGATGTAACTACGACACAGATATTTAACGTGGTTCACCCCTAGGGCTACGTCTACGGGCAAAGAGATATCTTATTATTGGAGGCGATATTGAGCTTAGAGAGTACAAGTTTATGGTTACTTCGAATACAAGATATATATATTAGCATCCCGTATCTAAAATCCTAGACTTTATGGACTCATGGGCCTAAGCCCACGATCAGATGTAACATCAATAATAACTTGATGCAACGCTCTTAATGCAACCGAGTCGGTATGATGTACGTGATGTAACATCCATCGGCTAGATGTAACATCTAGATTCAAGGCATATCAACATATAGTTTATATGCATGGTGTGCCCGTTTTAAGTGAATTACACACAGATCAGAAACACAAGTTAGGTATGTTTTGACAACTTTCTTGATGGTTTTGTTACCAAAAGACTATTGTTTTGATAGTGTTGATCTTCGTGCCTATGGACTTGCGTGATAATTAGTTGAGGACGAATAAAGTGTCTCTCTGCACTTGTAAAGAGCCATGCATGCATGCATGGGGATGGTACAAATCTCCGGCTCGGTGATAGATTATCATATATCAACCATCCGCTCTTAATTTGCGGCTTGTTGGACTCGTCGTGATGTGTTAACCACTAATCAAATTATTGTACTGTGGTTCGGTTATTTATGGACTATATATAGTATGGAAACTAATGATCTGTATCATTTAGTTATGTTCTTTCACCTTAATTGTTGAGATAGAAAATTGATTCTCGGTTGTTGTTTTCTTGCTCTGTCTGTCACCGTAAAAGAGAGCTTGACAAGTTAGATTTGTTCCTATTAAAACTGCAGTGATAATATAGCGTAATAAGACATCAACATCTAGAGAAAATAAAACAACCTTTTAGAAAGTAAGATCTGCTCCGTCTGGAATTGCAATGATAGTTTATTCTGAAACTGAGCCAACTTTTTTTAAAGTAAGAAAATTTGAAACATATTGATGTTTTTTTCTTCTTTTCTTTTCACCTTTTCAGTGATGTTCTTACGCCTAAAGTGACAAAAATAAATTAATAATTAACATGTGGAAAACATCACAAATATTTTACTGTTTTCTTTCCTCAACTTTTAATTGACTCGTTTCTATAAGCATTTCCACTGTCTTTCGGAGCTGTTAGGTGTGAAGCCCATCGTATTTAACTATTTATTAACAACAAAAACGTGAAGGCCATCGACCATCGTATTGGGATTTCTTTTTCAGATACCTATCAAATAGATATCGACGAAATTGCATGATTCTTAATCTAAGAAACCAAATCTTTTTATTTTATGTTGTCTAAGTCTCAGGATTGGGTAGAGGATGTTAAGAAATATAAAGGATCCTCCTCCACAACTTTAAAGATTTTGCTTTCTAGATTTGGTCCGGAAAGGCTTCACTAATCACGGCCAATCAAAAAAATCCGTAAAAGAATTTAAATTAAAAAACGAAAGAAAGAAGGGAAAGAAATACATTACTTTATTTTTGAACTTTACTATATTACTTTTGTTGCATGTTAAAAAAACCTGTAAAGAAACATGTTAGTTTTATCCCAAAAAAATTAACATGTTTTAGTTTATTAGCAATCTATATTCAGTAGCATGGTTTTAGAAGTATATATGACTTAAATGTTGGTTATCTACCTTAAATGGGAAAATCGGTACAGAAAGAATCATATAACGTGTCTTGTCCAAGTCTTATTTCTATTTTATAGGGCTTTTATGCTAGGCACTTAATTTTTTTTTTTTTTGATTAACCTGGAGGGACTTCCACCCCCAGGGGCCAACCCTTCGGCGCGAGGCGGACCATTTGGTACTATGGGGAATTAGATACCCCAATTGCCTGGCCAGCGCATCGAACCCGCGTGTTCCGTATTGGAGTTTTTTATTTCCCCTCAAGACCATCTGGGCCAGCTACTCTGGTTAAGGCAATTAATTAAGGATCTATTATATACGTTTATACTTTATTTACCTTATCTATTCAGAAAATATAATTAATTTATATCGACGACATAATATTAATATATATTGCATGATTCTAATTAATTCGAAACCAAATCTTGTGTTATCCTCTCGTAATTGGGTAGAAGATGTTAAAATAGAGACGTAAAGGATCTTCTTTCGCTCCAATAGTTTGTCCATATTTTTATTTTATCTCAAGATTTTGTCCAAAAGCAAATGAGATTCACAAATCACACAATGGTCCACTAAACAGAGTGCATTTACTACATAAAAATCAATTTAAAATAGAGGAACTTAACTGAAAACGATGACAACAGTTAATGAATTGACCATTTTGTCCAAAACTATTTTTTTATTGAAAAATTATTATGTTTACCACTTTAAAAATACTACTTTTCATCTTTACCACCACTAAAATGACATTTTCAAAAATACTTTATTCATTAAATGACAAAAGACTCTTATATTTTTGTTCTATATATATAATAAATTATTATTTAAATAAATAATTTTTTTTAAAAAAAAATTATGTTTTCGAATTATACTTTTTCAAATTCGAACTTTTTTATAAATTTTTTTTTTTTTGAAATTTGTTTTTAATTTTTTTTTTCAAATTTTCATTTTGAAAATCGAAAATTACGTTTGAAACTATTTTTATTTTTTTAAATATTTTTTAAGTATTTATTTATATTTATTATAATTCTAAATTTCATATTCCAAAAACCTATCCAACTTCTCAACTCTAAACCCTAAGTTTAGATTAGTTAACCATAAGGTATAAATGTCTTTTACCTTTTATTAAAAATGAGGGTAAAAATAATTATTGTAAACATAAAAAATGGTATTATGAATGTGTTATTTATGACAATTTATCCATTTTTTTAGAGAAACTTGACATTACGTAGTAATAAACTAATAATCTATCAAAATAAATAATCAACAAAACTACCAGAATATATTAACATCTATCTTATTAAAATAGAAGAACACTTATAAATTAATCATTAGTTTTTTAATTTATTTACATTAAATGCCAGTGAAGTAATAAATTTACATACCTTTTAGTATTCTTGTCTTTTACTCACCTCGGATACAAATGTAAGATGTTTAAGGTTATTCACACATATTAAAAAAACTTTATTATATAATTTTATTTATTATTTTTTGTTTTAGATATAAAGTTTTATTTGGATCTCAATAAAATTCAACCACTTACCTTTTTACATTTTAATTTATATTTTATCTTTAAATCAAAAAGCATTAATTAAAGATAGAACATCATATTTGTATACAAATGAAAAGTCTAAAACATCATATATTTATATCCGGAGGGAATATAGTTTAATGAATGCATATTCCTAAAAGGAAATACAACAAATTATGTGCTATTTATTTAAGGAATACTTCCTATAATCAAGCTAAATAATAAATTACACTTAATAAATACCAAAAATGTAACAAAATGTTTATTATATGGACTGGTTATTTTTTATTTTGGTATATTAACTATGTCTAAAAACATAGAAAATGTTATAAAAATACATAATATAAAACACACAAAATTATAAATAAAATATAACCATAGACAACATTTTTATTTTACCTAAATTTTTGATTCATAAAAAAATACATTTACACCAACACACTGGTTATAATTTAAAAATATGGATGTAATAATTGACGGATAAAAAAATAAAATAAATTTATTCACTATAAATTTTAAAATTTATGGGTTTAGAAATATATTAAACAAATATTTAATACATATAAATTTTATAAATATATATTACTCTCTCCGTTTTTTTAATATAAGTCGTTTTAGAATTGTGCACACAAATTAAGAAAATCATTAATTTTTTACATTTTCTAAACAAAAACATCATTAATTATTTACCTAACCACAAATCAACCAATAATAAAATAGAAGGTATATTATCATTGGTCATATAACATTAACTGTTAATAATTTTTTCGTAGAAAACCGAAAACGTCATATAATTTGGAACATAAAAATTTCTGTAAAACGACTTATATTAAAAAACGGAAGAAATACCATTTATATAAGATAATTAAAATAAAAAATATCTACTCACCCGCACAGATCAATTTCTAGTAATACTTATAACTTGAGCATAGTTTAAAGTTATCCTGTCACTAAGTGTGTTGGAATTTAGTAGAGCATCAAATGCAATATCTATATTTGAATGAAGAGATTACCTTTCTTTTTTTTATCAAAGAAAGAGATGTACCTCTATAAGTGAGTATTTTTGAATGGATTAGATTAATTGGTCGAACTTAGGGGACTGAATATATAATAACATCCTACTAATATAGAAATAAAATGAAAAACGAAGATAATCTTGTGAGAGGTAATTACTGAAAGAAGGAGAAAAATTCCAGGTCAAGAGAGAGAGAGAGGTCGCTGTCGGATTTGAAAGAAACAGACCAAACAAAGATCTTTGAAATCTTAAAAAAGATTCGGTGCCCAAAGATTTTGACCTTCAAGACATAAAAGATTTACTATTACATGTGTTTTTTTTCTGACACTTGACCCAACTTAAGATTTTGTTTCATCTTCAAAGATCTCACCAGCAACATCTGATCTTCCGTATCTCTCTACTGCAACCCCACCTTTTCTATCTATGTCACTCTTTTCCCCTTCTTCCTCCATCACATCACATTGATTTCTGAAGTTTTTTTCTTTCTCTTTAAACCAAAGCTTCTTCTTCCTCGTTTTCTTTAAAACCAGTCTTCATTCTTTTCTGAGTTAGAGAGAAATGGCTGTTGGTGAGGTCATGAGGATGGAGGTTCCCACCGGTGGAGATCTGACTGTTAGTTCGCCTGACCTACATGTTCTAGCTGTCGACGATAGTATTGTGGATCGTAAAGTCATCGAGAGGTTGCTGAGAATATCTTCTTGCAAAGGTGTACTATACACCAAAACAATCTTCTGTCTCTCTGTTTTCAGGGTTTCGTTCTCTTTGCCTAATAGTCTATGTTTTTTCAGTGACGACTGTAGAGAGTGGGACTAGGGCTTTGCAGTATCTTGGCTTAGATGGAAACACAGGAGCTTCTGATCTTAAGGTACAAATCTGTTTGGTTACTGAGAAATCCTCTAAGGAAAGAAAGAGAGACCTATGCAACTTTTGCTCTTGCTTCTTGTCTGAAAAAATAAATAAAATAAAAAGACTATTTAGTAATTAGTTTGTTTTGGTAGTAATTAAGGTCTAATATTTTGTTGTTGTTGAAGTTATTTATTAATAGTTATGTGTGATCTTTCTTATTACAGGATTTGAAGGTGAATTTGATAGTGACGGATTACTCAATGCCAGGACTAACAGGATATGATCTTCTCAAGAAGATTAAGGTAATAATTAATTAATTAGTAATAGATTTTGATTTTTCAGTATGAGAAAAAAAAAACTTGAATAAATGTTCTCCAATGTTGATACAAGTATATTGATAATGTGCAGGAATCTTCTACATTCAGAGAAATACCTGTAGTGATCATGTCATCTGAGAACATCTTAACTCGTATAGAACAGTAAGTGATTCTGTAAATGTGTAACAATACAAAGTAGATCATATTTTATCTACCCTGTGATATAAACTAAGTGACTTATCCTCTCTATTTTTTCAGATGTTTGAAGGAAGGTGCAGAGGATTTCCTGTTAAAACCGGTGAAGCTTGCAGATGTAAAGCGAATAAAACAACTTATAATGAGAAATGAAGCAGAAGACCACAAAACCTTGAGCCATTCTAACAAGAGAAAGCTTGGAGAAGATGTTGATGCATCACCATCATCTTCCTCATCATCATCAAGTCATGATGATTCCTCTGTCAAGGACTTTCCATCTTCAAAACGAATGAAGTCAGAATCTGACATTTTTTCTCCTTTTATTTGAAATACATAGAGCCAAGGCCTTAGCTAGCATTGTCTGTTAATATTCCACAACTAAGTTTTTTTGTTCATGCCTTTTTGTTTTGTGGTCAATACAACGACTGTGTTTCTGGTTTTATTATCTTGTAAGGACTCAACTACTTCCTCCAGATCCTGGCGAGGTTTTGGTGTACTACACATTGACTGTGTATGCCATTTCTCTCATGTAGTTGATCAGATACCTGAGAACTTAGTGATCTTGATCAGATACACATTGACTGTGTATGGCATTTTATACTATCTTAATACATTTCTCTCATGTAGTTGATCAGACAGCTGAGAACTTAGTCTTGCTCTCCCAAAGAAAGTTACATGGAGATTCCTTTTAAGGCATAGTCTCGGAAGCTGCTTCGTTATGCTATTCAAAGTTCCACTTTCGGAATAACCTTCATCATCACAAACATACCACTGAGCTGAAGGGAGAATGATAAGATGGAGAGAAGAGAAAACTAGAGGAAGGAGCATTATATGGGTTAACTATCAGCAAAAGTATACAAATATAAATGCGAGAATCTTAAGTAATCCATATTTGATTATATTATATGCTTAATTATGGAAAAAATATATGATATAAATGCGAATTTTTGTAAGTAATCCACATTAACTGAATTATAAGAGCGATGCAATATTTATAAGAGCGTTGTAAAATTGTGAAATTTCATGCAAGAAGACAAAAGAAATCGGTGGAAAACAAAATAGTTCTTATTTGTTTTCACTTTTATATTGAACCATATTATCAATTGTATATAATATAGAGAGAATATATTTTGGAGGAATTAAAACAAAAGATTGGGAGGATATAAGATTTATGAGAATATCTCGCATGTGAGAAAGAATTTGATGAATTATTAGATGAATAACTAAATTACAGTGATACAAAAAGTAAAATAACATACAAAGTAAGAGCATTTTCAAAGTAACAATCATGTTTTAATAGTATGGATGATCAAAGGAAAATTGACTTTCTAAAAGGTTTGAGAAGCTATTAATTAGAAAAGTAAAGTCGTTGGAAAAAAAACTTATATAGTCAAAATTAAACGGAAATTGTATCAACAAAAAGGAAAGTAACCAACAAAACTTAAATAAATTAGGTTTCAAAGATCCTAGATCTAAACAAAAATTGGTATAATCTTGTAGCCCTATAAATACCTCGCCCATATTAAATTCTACAATTCATCACTGCAATCAAAGCAAAGCAAAAACCCTAAGAAACTATAGATATCGTTTTTCATTATGAAATCCAGAGGCGACTTGTATTTCAGGCATGAGATCGACCGTAACCCTTCAGCCTCGGATGCTGGCACAATCAAAGCATGCGCAACCATGGTCACGTGGCACGAGGACACGGAAGATTCTGAAAAAACATTCTCGTTTACGTTGTCGGCGGAGGACGTCATTGAACGCCAAGGACTTGCCAACAAAATACAAGAACTAGACGAGCTATTCATGGAAGCTGCTTTCCCTCAAGAAGATAATTTGCTTTTGTTGACCCAAGATGCCTATCATTGTTTCTTTGAATTGATTTCCTCACGTGATTATAGCAGAGATTGTGCTATGTCTCTGTGGTTTACTTTTCGTGTTTGGCGTCCTCCTCCTCCTCTTCCTCCTTCAGTTGATGAATTTGAGGAGGATGATGATGATGATGATGATGATGATGATGAGGCGACCAATAGTAATATTCCAATCAGGGCAGCAAGCAAGCTCGTGGTCAAGTCCTTAACCAAGAAAATATACAATAAAGTTGACTCTCTCGCCATTGACAGTTGCACTATTTGTTTGGAAGAGTTTAAGAATGGAGTCAATGTTGTCGAGTTACCCTGTGGACATGAGTTTGATGATGCATGTATCGCACACTGGTTCGAGACCGATCACATTTGTCCATTGTGTCGTTTCGAGTTACCTCGTGAGCATCATTGAAGATATTGAAAATTAGGTTTTTCAATTTTTATAAAGTATGTTGACAAAAATAAAACATTGTACAAGTTTTCATATTTTCGCTTTTTTTCTTCCCGTAAAACTATGCACTTGATTCGATTTCGCTTAATATGATGGAATGCATCTATTGTTCTGCGGCTTTTGTCAACCATGATGCTCATAAATAAAAGATTTGGTTAAGTGAACGTAAGGGACATCAACTGAAATTGTTAGCTAAGGTTTTGCCTCCATCACCTAAATTAAGTTAACCATGCTTCTTTATATAAATACGTTTTAAATTCGTTATTCTACAATTTTGATAGAACTAACAAAGACACCTTTTTACTTATATTAATGGTATATTTAGAACAAAAAAAACACACTTGATTTTATGACATTTTCAAGGTGTTTCTCAAAAACTCTCCAAACCATAAATATGATTGAAAATGATTCAAACACTAAGTCGTTTACTATAGTATATGTTCGATTATAAAAGGAATTAGAAGGTGAGCACTTGAAATTTACAGGAACAAAAAAATATCAATTTAAAACATGAATTAATACAAAAAAGCCAAGTGAATAGTTTCAAAATATACAAGAGAATGAAAATGTTTAATGTTCAATGTTTGTTAGTGGTTTTGTGATACTTGTCTTGTCTAGTCCATGTCCAAATTTCTCCTTGTACTTAGCGCGCGGTGTTTGAGTTCGAGGCAGTTCCACCTGCACCGTTTCTGACGACGGCGGTGCCGCTGTTGTCCCATTGGTCAGCCCACGATGATGCTCCGTTCATTGTAAATATTTCCTTTTTAAAAAGCTTTTAAAACAGAAACGAATTGCTTTTTCTATGTCATCAAAGTGAAAATTGATTTCAAGTTTGTATTTGTGGTTGTTTCTTGTTTTCTCTGTTGTGCTTATATACACAAACATTTCATATTCTAAAACATGTTTCTGTGGTCAAACCTCGTGTTCGTGAACAATTCAGACTTCGTTTGATTTGCTTCTTTTTTCTATTTTTCCTTCTAATAGTCAACAATCTTTTGGAAGTTTCGTTGCAAGGTTAAATGTTTATTCCATAGAATCAGGTACCTATTGAGGAAGCAGGGCCGGCTCACACACATGAGGGCAAGCAGTGCGACCGCAGAGAGAAGAAGAAGAGAGGAGTATCATCATCAGTAACAGACTAACTTAGAGAAAAGAAGAAGATTATCGAGAGCATGGATTATATCTTGATTCATTGTTCTTGTGGTGATCTTTGTACAAACTCTACGTGATTCTAGTGAGTGGTTGTTTGTACCGTCAAGCCCCAGACGTACGGATTCACATCGAATCTCGAACTGGGTAAACAATCTTTTGCGTCTCATTTTGTTTTCTTTCTAGTTTTATAAACACGAGTGATCGAGAGAGGTGTGAGATCGATAGAGAGTTAAGTTTGAAGAACAGAGAGATCAAGATGTAGGTCTTGCGAAGTTGATTCACAACATTAGAACTCCAGAGTTAAGCGTGATTGGACTGGAGCAGTAAAAGGATGGATGACCTATCGGTGCGAGTGAGACCAAAGCACGGAGAAATGTCATGTGGTGATTGCAGGGTCAGTAAACAATGATTTTGTGCCATTGAAAAATTAACACACCGACCGTCAGGCCGAGAGAGCGAGCGTGGATGGCCCGTTAGCCGTGGGCGGGCGGGTTGTTATAAATGGTATCGAAACCATGTTAGCCATCTCGGTTCTGATCTGAGAGGCGTCTTGAGATCTGTCGTGGGGCGCAACAAGGACATTGTGTTTTTTTAGAGGGGGTGAATTGTAACATCCCGAGTTGTGATGTATGGAAAGGCTTGAGAAGATTGATTTGACTACCTATGTTACCAAAGTTGATTTACTTTTTCTGTCACACATCCGTTTAGTACTCCAGAGTTAAGTGTGCTTGGGCTGGAGTAGTGAAAGAATGGATGACCTATCCGGAAATGATTCACGATACCGTGCAAGTGAGGACAAAACACGAGAAAAAGTCATGTGGTGATTGTAGGGTCAGTAAACAATGATTCTGTGCTTTTGAAAAATTAACACACAGACCATTGGAACGGGATGGTGTCTACGGACCGAGAAAACGGACGTGGGTGACCTGTTAGCAGTTTTGTAATGTCCCGTCCGCTTGGGTGGCCCGTACGCGGATGGGGAGTTACAAAACTGCTACGCTAGAATGTAAAAACCATAATTTGTCTTCCTCGGTATATATTATGTATGATTAATGTGTTCATGTCTCACATTCTAACAACTCTAAAAGTTCTGGACCTTTGGTTCGTCAGATTCATGTATCAGAACAACAAAAATAAATAATGAATGTTAATATTAATTTCAGTTGAGAGTAAATTAAAAGTTTAAATACTTTTAGTTGCTCATAGACGGATTTAACCCTAGTACCTATCTATATATATAAAGTTAACTTTTTCCCTTACTATGACATGTGGAAAGGGGGTTTGTTGACATGTGTCCTCATTTTTTTTTTTTTGTATTTTAAATCCTTTTACTTTTAAATTATTGTAATTTGTTCCATCAATCTCTAATTATGTAACATCTAATCCTTTTCACACTTATTAGTCCCTAAAATTCAAGAAATAAATAAAATAATATAAATATATTTTAAATATTTAATTTATTTACAATTAAAAATAGCATAAACTTTCACCATTTTATTATTTTTACTAATTTTTATTATTTCATTTACAAATTATATATTTATTTCACTATCAATATCATAAGATAATCAAACTAATAATAAGAAACTAGAGCACCAACGCAAATAACCAAGAAAGCGGATCAGAAGGAGAATAATAATCGAAAGGCCAAAGCCACCAAGAAGCATGAACATATATATATACCTAAAGCACCAGAATCACAATCAGTAGCTAAAAGGTAAGAAACACCTCACAAACTAAACAAGAATATACAATACGGCCATGCAAGTGAAAAAACCACAAAGCTTTGGATAGAAGGGACCAAAGCTCCAAGAGACTAATTCCGCACACCTATACCAAAGGAAACATGGAAAGAAAAGAAACAACTTGAGGGAGGGAGAATGGAAGACAGTCACCACGAAATTAGAGACTAAACTTGAGACCAAATATAACCTTGCAAGCCCATATAACATGCATGAACGAAAACATTATACAAACCTCGAGTGGCAAACATGGTGAAAGGGAGAGCCACTAGAGATGTGATGAAAGCTGCAAAGAGATGCGAGAATAGAGAGGGAAAGGGAGACGAAACGAAATTAGAAAACTATGAAGCCGTCCTCGAGCTATGAAAGAGAGCATAGAAATCAGAACACCAAAAAGTAGATCTTGAAAATCAAGACGTGCAGTGACTATTGACGTTGAGGAATACAACATCGAAAACGACTAAACTCTGATCCAACCAAGGAGATGCAGTTCCTAACATCAGCTGAAATATAAGGAAGAAGAGGAGCAGTCAATAACCTACAATGCCGTGAGAATCAACCGAAAAACTGAAAACTCATAAACCCGATCTACAACAAATACCATATAATCTCACAGGTGAAGAAGACAAGAAAGAACAAGAGAAAGATGTAAGTCTTTTTCCGGTGATGGTGAGAAGCACCGCACACCAATATTTCGCGCGGACCCCCCTAGTATCTTTATATATAAAGTAGAGTTTAATCACTTCTCATGAGGACACGTAGACAGACAGCTAGATAAGTCGATCGATCTCGCGGCGACACGTGGCATGTGCTTTCGAAACACGGCTTTTCATTAAACGCAATCGTGAAGGTCTTTCTTCCTGTTTTGCATGTTTGGCTCTGGGTAAGTTGTTCTCTGCGGCCGGAAACGATAACATTCTCTCTCTAACCCTAATTGCTAGATCAAAGCTTCACGGATCGTCTCTCCATTTCTGCTACGGTGATGCATGAAGCCTGAAGAATGTAGGTTTTGTGTTTTCTCATGAAACCCCGGCTGATAGCAAGTGACCTAACCCTCTCAACCCGCATGTCTTCATCCCGTTCTTTGTTGTCCGCCGTTCGAAAGCTGCAGTCAACATGACGAATTGACTCAATGGGTTTCGATTGCGTCGTTTGATTGTCACCACGATCAACATATGTTGGTCCCCCTCTTGCAATGGGAAATCAAAAACGGTCCATAACATCTCATCATTTTATTCATCACAATCATTAACTCTTAAATCTTCTGCAGAACACAATGACAAACTCCTCTCGCTCTGAGCTATCGCCTATGAGAGGAAGCCTAAGACTTCCTGGATGAAAGACAATCGTCGGAAACGAGATCGGCACAGTAGGAGGAAGCTGCGACGGAAGAAAGGAGGAGGATGAATTAGCGGTGAAGGATAAAGAGAAAGCCATTGATGATGGTGAAGAGGATAGAGAGAAGAGATCACTAATGGAGAGTGGGACAAAGCTAAGGCCAGGATACATGGTGATAAACAATGGCATGATTCATTATCAATCAAAGGTAACTGCTTGGAGCTCTTGAGTATAAATTTGTTTCTTCTCTGCAAGTTTTCTTTGTCCCGAAAAAAAAATTATATGGATTCATTGAGCTCTGAAGCAAGGAAGAGTCCTGATCTTCTTTGTTGGCTGAAATGGTAATGTCTTCTCTGCAGGCAATTAAGGTTTTTAACATGATTAAGCTCCATGGGAAGTCTATACGCGTTAACAAAGGTATCGTCTTTGTTTCTGGAGCATCCTATATTTTGTTCATTAAGAAATTCTCATGGAACTATCACTCTTGCGGATGGCTCTCTTAGGAATTTGCTAACACTTTGTTTCTTGGATTGAAATTCTCAAGATACGAAGAGCTTGGATGTTGGTGCTAACCTTTTCATTGGAAACCTTGACCATGCAAGTATATATCTTGGTGGTAATGGTAATTTTACTCTAATTTATTGGTACGTACGGAAACTACAATCTCTGATAAGGTTCGGTTTTTACAAGATGTGGATGAACAGACTTTTTGTGATACGTTCTAATCCTGAAGTAGAATCTTTGTTTTTGTTTATGTATTATCTGTAATCTGAGTAATTAATATGTCCTTTGTTGTGGGGAAAAGAATTGCTGTACGCATATGAGTAATATTTTCTCAGTTCTTCATTTCAGATCATGTAAGGATCGTGATACCATGAACTCACGTGGTTTCGGTTTCATCAGTTATGGCTCCTATGACGCATCTCATGCTGCTACTGAGGTAATTCTGTTTAGTCTTAGCTTCTTTCGTGGTTATTACTTTTATAAACCTGGCTATCAAAAAGATTCCCAAACTCCCAATATGTTTCACATAAATATCTTCTCTATCAACTCATTCTATGAATGAATATTGCAGGGAATGGCCGGATAATATCTGAGTAATTTTCAAATAACAGTCTCTTAAGCTTACAAGAAAGACACCGACGGCGAGCACCTACAAGTCAGTAATCATATGTGCAACCTCTACAATGTTTAAACGCATTGGTCTTCCAAAACCAAACCTGAATAGTGAATACTCACAACGTCTAAGCACACTGCTATGCAGGAAAGTATGGTGTGTCTTACTGTGTATGTCGGCTCACAATTCATTGTTTACATATATTATTAACATATAAGTGTAGATACACCACAGTTAAAAATTCTGATGCGGTGACGAAACCGAGGAGAAGATGAGAGCTTTAATGAAATAGTTTGGGCTGTAAGGTCAAGATCCAAGTCATTAAGAGAGAAGCTCACTTCGTTGTGGTCAGAGAACATTACTGAAGTTGCAAGAGAAGGAGGAAGTGACGAAGTAGAACTTAATTGGGACAGCTACGAAAAAGCAAACCAAGAGATTTCATCTGACAAGCTTAAATTGGCTGAAGAGAAAGCAATAACAAAGGAACAAGACAAGATGAGAGCAGAAGAAGCTGCACACGGCAAGTACAGAGAAGATGAGGAGAGTTGTGGAAAGAAATACT
Source organism: Brassica napus (assembly GCF_020379485.1). Taxonomy (NCBI): domain Eukaryota; kingdom Viridiplantae; phylum Streptophyta; class Magnoliopsida; order Brassicales; family Brassicaceae; genus Brassica; species Brassica napus. The sequence goes on along the minus strand of NC_063451.1, from coordinate 29,349,185 downwards.
TCAAGAGAGAGAGAGACCAATTAAAAGGAAGGACTAAAAAAACCAAACAGAACAAGAAGAATGCAACAACTTCACGTTCTAAACTGAAGAAGAGACTCACAAAGGTATAAGAAACTATTCCTTAGACGCCTCAGACAAAGCAAGAAACTAACATGATGATTATTTGGTTTTGTATATTTTTCCTCTCAGATTCACAAGAAGAAAACAAGTCTTGGTATAATTCCTATTGGAAAGTATATGGTGGTCAGTTACAGCCAAGCTGGAGAAACTGGACTTGGAACTGATAAGGAAAGAGAGGAAAAGGAGGAGGAGGAGATATTTCACTATCTGATCATATCCAAGCTGGCAAGAACCAACAAGGAAATGGTTTTCCATCAAAATTTTGTTTTTTTTTAACCCTGGAATCACTGGATCCTGATTAACTCTTTTCAACTCATAGTTTATAGAGATGTCCCATTACTGATAAAAGACTGAAAATATATGATAAAGAAATCAATTCTTAACAGAACAGTGCTTCTTTAACTCGAAGTCATTTAACTAATTCTCAGTCTCTCACTCAAGCCAGAGTGACAACTGACGAACAGCTCCTACACATGAATATCCAAGAAGGTTAAGCTACTTATCAATGGTATTGGTTCTCTGGTTTACGAGAAGAAGATGAGAAAGACTTCTCACAATATCCTTAAACTTTACATTAACAGATTTTCTCTCAGTTTCAAGCTTTTTCAACAGTTTCTTGATCACAATGATTCTAACGTACAACGCGTATCCTCACGGTTTTTTAATAGAACGATGTTTAGCTAACAGTTATCATTACATACATAGAATATAAGAGTATTTTTCATAAAAACACATCAACAGAGATGCATAGCAACGAAAGATTTGTATGACGATGCTATCTATCTTTATGGCAACACTGAGCTCAAGAATTGGGACGTAGAGTTCGTCAAAGTTGAGTATCAAAGTTAATAAATTAGAGAAAATCACTCTATTATTAATTCTCCCTCCTTGAGTTTCACAAAATGAGTTTAACAGTCTCATTGAAGGGTTTTTCAAGAAGATTTCAAGGCAGCCGAGAAAGAAAAATGGTAAGTAAAGATGTATATTAATGCAAAGAATACACAAAAAAATGAAAGATATTATAGCTTAAAAATTGATTTTTTTTACATAATTGTAAATATAGTTAGATCGACGATTTATTTTTAAGATTGGAGACGATAATTCAATTATCTTAAAGGTATTAAAAAAATCAGTTGTAAATAAAATTATTATTTTTTTCAAATAAATTTTTTTTTTCATAAGAACCTGAATGAACAAGATAAAAGACTATTTGATCATATCGAAAATTTAATTTAACTTTTTATTCATTTAGCTTGATTTCTTGATTATAATTTTAAGTACAAAGAGTTTTAGTTTGTTCATCATGAATAAAAAAGCAAATTCTTATTTACCTACCATTATATATTTGTGTTATCGGTTCATTGTATATTTAATATATATTTAAATACAAATGAAACCGAAAAATTAAAAATTTAATTTAAAATATATAATTCAAGCAATAATGAAAAAAAATCGTAGAAAGAAACATCGTCTCAAGAAATAATTCGTAGAAAAACTATCATTTTATATTTATGATTAAGTTTTGTTTGAGGTTAAGCGCTTACTTATTTTAATGTTGTCTCTGAATTGATTTCAGTTGTGTTTAAGTAGATTTTATGTATACTTGTCTCATTTTTGTAAAATAAATCATATTAATCACCAACTTTAAAATAGAAAAAAATCTCATAATTATGTTGATCAAGCCACATGGATCCGTCAAAAGTCAATCATTAATATAATTAACTAAATTAAATGATTTATTTTTTACTAGATGAAAATGACTTGGTTAACGAAAAATGACATTTATTCATATTTGACTGAAAACTGAGAATTAAAATTGGTGCAGTTGTGAGTTGGAAATTTTTTTGGCTAAACTTTAAATTTTAGAATTATTTTTTTTTTTTTCCTTTATAAATATGAATAAACATTCTCAACTAAAACATATATGTTCACGACCAGATCAAATAAAAAAAAGGTTCCACTTACAACACCATATAGGATAACAACCCAAAAATAGAAACTCATTTTACAAACAAAATGGTTAGTTCGTAAAAGTTATCCTAATATTTTTTTTCCAATACATCACCACCTCCACTCTAGCTACTCCAACCAACAAACTATCATTGTTTGTCGACCCAAATACACTCTAAGTGTTTTCATATGCAAAAACACAGTATACCAAACAGTGTACCCTCCAATATACAAAACACAAATCTCTGAACAATAAAAATACAAAAAATGTAACATAAATTCAAAAGGTAACAATCCGAATGATAGGTATATCTGGAATAGTAGGTATATTTTCTGTTTGAGAAACAATTTCATGTTTCCATGTTACTTTGTTTAAGTTGAAATACTACAAAACTACTAAATTGCAAACTTATATCTAATATTTGCTTGACTGGTGTGGACAAGACCAAACAATTAATATGATCTAAGTCTTTTTTTTCATATTTACTATTTACTATTGTATACGGTTACTAATCTAAAAAAGTCCAACAATTACACTCGCAAGCCCACCTATTCTTTTTAATATGTTAATTCATAATGCTTCTCAAATTTAAACATTATGCTTTTTAAACATAAAAGAATACACTAAATATTAACAAATAAAAAAATTAGTTTTTGTAAACTTAATTAATTTCACCATCTCTCGAACTCGCTCACACCAGAATAATTTACTCCCTCATTTGGTCTAACAACAATAAACTTATGGTGAACAAAAAATTTCAAAACCAAGAACATTCACACAATCAATAAATCCAAATACAAACAAAGAAAAACTTCTAAAAAGTATATTTTAAACAAAATTATATATCATATTCCGCGCGTAGCGCGGACCGATCCTAGTAATACAATAAAGTAGGCTTTTTCTACATAATGGGAAAACATACCACGTGTCAGCTAACTAACGAGTTATATTTGCGTTTTGTTTCGATTGGATATGAGCTTTTGTAATTATAATATTTGGGCTTACTATTTCACTAGGATAAGATCCGCGCCTTGCGCGGAATTAAGTTATTATTTTTATTATATTTTGGAGAATGAAACAATAGCTTGGCTTCATTTGGATTAGGGGTGTTCAATCCAAATATCGGGTTGGTTTCGATTCGGTTCGGTTTTTTTCGGTATTTTGGTTAGTAAAATATAACTACTATTCTAAATCTATATTTACTTTGACTTTAGTCTTTCACATGCTTGAAAGATTTCAACTGGACAACTAAATTGATCAGCCAATCTTGTTGATTTAAATCATTAGTATATATATATATATTTATATATATATATTATTTAGTTTGAATATTTATTAAATAAAAATTCATATGCGTTATATTTTATGATCATTTGTAACTTATTATAACAAAAAAAATAATCTATTGATCACAAAATTTTCAGAGTGAGAATCTTCATATTTCTAATAATATATAGACGTTTTGAAAAATTCAAAATATAACATATAAGAAAAAAAATAAATGTTTTTATTATATATTTAATGTGATTTTTTTAATATCTTTTAATAATATAAAATTAAAAAAAGAACTAAGATACCAAAATTGTTATCAAATATTTATTATTCATAATAATTAATTTTCATATATACGTTAATCATATTAGGTAATTTCGTAGCTTCTAATTAAGGAAAATGCAAAAACAATATTTGGTAGATTATTTATCAATTCGAATATTCGATAGTTAGTTTAATAAAAAATATAATGTAAGTTAAGATGGACCAACCTATTTTTTAAGAATAGTATATTTTATATAGTCATTTATTAAATGATAATTTATAATCATACACTTCTATGATCATTCATATCGTTTTATAACTGAATATTTAAATCATCGATAACAAAATTTTCAATGTGAAATCTTTAATAAGTTTATAATTTATAAATGTTTTTGAAAATTCATTGGAAGTTTTAATATTAAAATATTTATGTAATCTTATGGTATATAGTTTAATCTATATATATGTATATATATATGTTTTATTATTAAATGATATTTTTTACTCATATAGTTTTAAAATCATGTGTATCTTCTTATAATATTAAATAAAAGTTCATATTAATACAATTTTATGATCATTTGTAACTTATTATGACAAAAAAATAATCTATTGATCACAAAATTTTAAGAGTGGTGATCTTCAAATTTCTAATAATTTATAGACGTTTTGAAAAATTCAAAATATAACATATAAAAAATATAAATGTTTTTTATTATATATTTAATGTGATTTTTAATATCTTTTAATAATATAAATTTTTTAAAATGAACTAAGATACAAAAATTGTTATCAAATATTTATTATTCATAATAATTAATTTTCACATATATGTTAATCATATTAGGTAATTTCGTAGCTTTTATTTAAGGAAAGTGCAAAACATTTTTTGGTACGTTATTTATCAATTCGATAGTTAGTTTAATAAAAAGTGTAATATAAGTTAAGATGGACCAACCTATTTTTCTAAGAATAGTATATTTTATATAGTTATTTATTAAATAAAAATTTATAATCATACGGTTCTATGATCATTCATATCATTTTATAACAAAATATTTAAATCATCGATAACAAAATTTTCAATCTGAAATCTTTAATAAGTTTATAATTTATAAATGTTCTTGAAAATTCATTGAAACTTTTAATATTAAAATATTTATGTAATCCTATGGTATATAGTGTTTAATCTATATATATATATTTATTTTATTATTAAATGATATTTTTTACTCATATGGTTTTAAAATCATGTGTATCTTCTTATAATAAAAATGTAAAACCATTGATCATTAATTTTTAACATAATAATTTTAATAGTTTTAGTCATTTATTGTCGTTTTTAAAAAATCAAAATATAACATATACGAAAAAATCTAAATTTTACTTTTATAGCTAATTTGATTGTTTAATTTATTTTAATAATATAAAATTAAACAAAAAATGATGGAGGAGATATAAATTGTTATCAAATCTTTATTATTAAAATCATTAATTGTCATATATATATTAGTCATTTATGGTAATTCCGTAGGTTTGATTTAAGGAAAGAAAATAACATATCATATCATTATATCATATAGTTTGACCAACTTATGTATCTAACAACATATAAAAATCAAATGTGGACCTACTTATTTTTCAATTGAATGTAATTGACTATCTAATTGAATGCCACCTATGCATTGGGACCTATTTTAATTAATACAAAATTGAGGTTAATCTTTTCAAATGTTCCTCAATTAATATATCGGGGATTATCATGTTTTGTGAAAGACAGTAGCCCAGCCGTGAACAACTTATTATTCACGACATCTAGAGTATGGTCTTCTTCGATCCGACTTTTGTCATCTAGGGTTCATCCTGAGATCAATCCATCAAGAACCGTCGCCATTAATGGAGTTTCAGGAAGTTGTGTGAGACCAGTCTTCTACGGGTCGAGCTTAGACTAAGCTGCTTAGTTCGCGTTGGTTTGTCTGTGATTCTTCTCCTCTAAAACGTTACGAATTCATTGATTCATCGCCATTAAAAACCATCTTTACTCCTTCAACCCACGACAAGCACGATTAATCATTCAATGCTTCTCTCTTCCAGGAGGTGTATATATCCACCTATAAAAAAAGGTCAGCCATCTCCTTAACACCATCCTCTCAATTCTTAGAAACACTAAACATTTATTTTTCTATATATAATGGCTAACTTATCTGTCCCTCACCACCGTGGAGGTACTGCTCAGATTTTGGGAAGCTAAGAACTGAACTGAAACTAGGTGGCGAGCTGATGGGTGTAGTAGACATGTTCCTCCTGGAAGGTGAAGTTATTCCGTTCATAAAACTCATTATCATCTTCATTTTAATTTTAAACTCAATTTTATCAAACTTTTGTATCCAGATCCTTCAGCTGAGACTAATTGTTTCGTAAGTCTATCTCTCACACTATACCTAGCCAAGCTGAAGGTCATAGTAATGACGATTTCCAAAATTTACCTTTCCAATCTGAAGGCTCCCAGTTGTGAGGAGTTTGTTTTCACCGTCTGTTTTGATTCTGAAAGGCTGCGAGCTTATTGGTGTTGACATGGTGTTACTGGTCACGAAGGTACTACTTTTCCTGAAGGCTTTTTTATTTTATTTAAAAAAATAGCGTATTTTACGAAAACCACCTTCTACTTTCCTAATAGCGACACTGTTTCTACTTGCAGTCAAACTTGATACAAGGAATCATCGCATCACATAGGCTTAACGCTTTCAAGAATCTACTGAGGGAAGGAGTGTACGAGCTTAGTGTTTTTGATGTTGCTAGAAGAAACAGCCACTTCAAATTGTGCGAAACACTGGTCTGTTTTCGATTCACGGAGGAGTGTGCGAGCTTAGTTTTTTTGATGTTGCTTAGCATTCCAACTGAGATGTTCCGGTTCTGCAAGTATGAACAGCGAATGGCTCTAGCTAACAGCAACGTCGATTTGTTTGCTATGTGGTGACTATCCAAATGGCCAGGTACGTTACTCGGTTACTCCTTAGGAAGATCAATGTTTTGGTTCGTTTGATCTCGGTTTGTTTTAGAAATCTGTGTTAGTGTGTTTGACAAGGCCGCAAGTCTCTTCCATACCAAGTTAGAACTCTTGGATGTGGAGTTCATTTGCTTATAATATGTTACTAATGTATGCAACTTATGTTACCGTCACTACTGCATTCAACCTTCGAGCATTTGACTCTGCCGTCACATCATGCTAAAAAGAAAAGCGTCGGACTCTACGTACGAATCAACCACTGGTTACTCCACCCACCACACACAGAAACAACATTCACCTACAAGCAGTTAAGTTCTCATACCAACTCAATTGGCGATTAAGAAATCATACGCTACTCATTCCCATGAATTCACATCAACACTTCTTAAAGTGAGTGGTATGATGTTAATAAATATTCGACGATGAACTCTCACCGAAACATTTACTCCTCAATCCTCATCCCACCCCCCCCTTTTCAACCTCTGCGCACACTTCCACCTGAACCATAAGCTCGCTCTTGGATTTAAAACACAAAATATATTCGACATTAACCTCAAAAGTCTTAAGTCATTAATACAAATACTTTACAGTCCCTCCCGTATTCAGATAACCTCACATCCTCTTCTTACAAAGACAAATCACACGTATCTCACAACACCAAAAATCTACCGTTAAGTTTAGAAAACAACCAATGAATCACACATACGATTTCCAAACAAACAACAACTCAGCAACTACGACATACAACCGAGATGGTGCAAACTTCAAACAACATAAAATTGAGAGCGAGAGCGATACTTACCTGACACAAGTCGATTATTATGTTCCCCTAAAGACAACACAAACGGCTCCTAAGCAAAAAAAAAAGTTTTTACCTGCACTCTTCTCCAAAGACACATCTTACCGCGACGTAAACTACTAGCCAAATTTGGGCACGTTCATATTTAAAAAAAAAATAGTAACCTGGACTCATAATCTTTCACATAACCCTCAATATTCAAAGCCCACAAAAAACACAACAAACTCAATATATATCATCAAACATAGCATAATATTTATTCACATTTTTATTACTCTTGAAATATAAATCAATAACTAAAAAATTGTAGTCACATCTGTAAAAAAATACAAAGCTATAACAATAACAGACTTTTTTCTTTAAAAAGAAAACAATAATCAGAATTTTAAAAATAAATAACTAGAGTTTCATGAAACAAAAATATGAATATATATTATAGTAAAACATATCACTACGAGGTTGAATTGACTAAAACAAACACTGTAAGACCAACATTTTTTTGTTTATAGTTTTAAGAAGAAAAAGCAAACAATATAAAGATGCACGACAGCTTCTCAGACTTGAATCATCGGTTTTCGTAAGATTTTCTATTACGCTTTCATCAGACGATTTCTTACAACAGCATTTTCTCTACAAACAACCAAGAACGTTAGGTTCGCTAAAAGTAACGGACAACGAAATTATAATGTGTGATTATTTATCAGCATTTCAAGTTTTCAACAAAAAATATGTATATATTCAAAACTTAGACTGGAAAAGCATGATCAAGATATAACAAACATCTTTAAACCAAAATATCAGAGTTATCAAAATAGATAATATATACAAATATATAATTGTAATATTAAAAATTTGAATAACATATACAATAGAAACTATATAAATTAATACTTTATAAATTATTAAACGCCATAAATTAATAAATTTATCCAATTGCAAGTTGGACCGGTTCAAAATATGACACCAATCGATAAAAAAAAATATTTTTAGAGAATCTTATATAAATATATGGTTCCATTGAAATTATAAATTAATAATTATATATGTATAAACATTTTATATAAGTAAAAACTAACCATTATATTGTTTATTATATATTCACAATGGAATCATCTTTAAATTTTCTTAACATTTAATATATTTTGATGAGATTTAGTAAAAATATATCTAAAACCACATTTAAATTTTATGAAACATATTTTATACACCAAATAATATAATTAAAGTAATATAAATGTCAAATTTCAAAATTTTAATTAATGTATATATACTAAAATCAAAGATTTTTATTATTTTAGGGAAAATATATCTTAAAATAAAGATATTTAAAAAAAAGATTTTTTTTAAAAAACTAATAACTTTATAAATTAATAAAATATCAAAGTCATAACATAACTTATAGAGTTTTTACTGTAATTGTAACTTCTTGCACTTCAATTTAAAAATTACTTACAATTTAAATTAAACATTTTGAAATATTCAATAAAACTTATGATATACTATATACTTCTTTCAGTTACTAAAACATAATATATTCGTCTTCCTCAGTATATATTATGTATGATTAACGTGTTCATGTCTCGCATTCTAACAAAGTCTAAAAGTTCTGGACCTTTGGTTTGTCAGATTCATGTATTAGAACAACAAAAATAAATAACGAGTGTTAATATTAGTTTCAGATGAGAGTAAATTAAATATTTCCGATGTATACTAAAAATTGAAATAATTTTAGTTGCTCATAGGCGGATTTAACCCTAGTATAAATAATATACAAACCCTAGTAGTTATTTAACGAGTTGTATTTTATTATTACCCCTGTAATTTTGAATATAAAGATATAAAGAAAAGAAATTTAAATGATAATAAAAGCGAAGTCGGAGGCGGTAATTAAATATAATCAGCTTTTATTTTGTTGGACGTAAAAAACATTCTCTCCTTCTTAAGAAACAGAGTACAAGATTCACTTTCTTACTTTGCTTGACGATAGGAAGAGAGGCAGTTCGGAATCACCATTGATTAAGGTAAAGCTTTGACCTTCGTCTCTACGCTTTACGTTTCTTGGTTGAAAGAAGCCGAGAGTTGCTCCTGACGATCACTATGCTTTCTCTTATATGGTAGAATCGTCTTCGTGCTTGCGGATTCACTCTATTGCTTTGCTTGCGACGCACGTTTGGGCTAGATTCAGGTAAATTATCTAACTTTGATCTCGTTTCTTGGTCGAGCATTCGTCAGATTCCAGTTGTTGTAAAAATCTGCTTTACAGGAACAAAAGAATCTGTTCGCCAAGGGTTTGTAAAATTAGGGTTAAAGTAGAAATAAGGAAAGAGTTGATCCTGACGATGACTATTCTTTCTCTTATCTTGTAGAATCTTCTTCGTGCTTGCGACGCAAGTTTGGACTAGGTTCAGGTAAATGATCTGAGCATTCAATTCTTGTAAAAACCCTGCCTCAAAGTCTGTTGTTTGTAAAGTTAGGGTTAACGTAGAAATAAGGAAAGAAGCTGAGATTTGCAGACGAGGCATGACTTATGTTTTTCTCGTTTCTTGCAGAATCTAAGAATGTCAGAGGTCATGTTGTCGAAAGGGTTTAGGTTTCATCCAGCCGATGAAGAACTGGTGAGACACTACCTTATGCGGAAGACAAGTTCTCCAGACTTCAGGTGTTTCATCAAAACGATGGAGGTGTTCGACAGTGAGCCGTACGTGGACACTTCCTCATGTGAGAGATCCGTGTTTTGGTGAGCAAGAATGGTATTACTTCGTAGAGAAGAACCCTAGCGGTCACAAAAGCCTGTCGGAAGAGGGTACAGTGCCTACGACTCACGGATGGAGGAAGCATCCCCTTGAGGAAATAATTAAAGACAATGATGGCGATGGCGAGGAGGAGGAGGGAACCATTATTGGATTGAAATCGAAATTTCATTTCTACTTATACAACGGGAGTGACAAGCCCCGTACACCAACAAGTTGGAGCATGACCGAGTACAAGCTCGTGGAGTCAGAGAAATGGGTTATTTGCCACCTTGCGTATACCCATTGGAACAATGATTTCGAAAAGCCAAGGTATGGTGGTGTGGAGCATCCTCCGCTAGGATGGAAGCTGGTCAAAGAGTTGGTCACAAGTCAGGCAATCCCACCAAGTCTACACACCTTTGGATTTAGGTTTCACCCTACAGACAAAGAGTTGGTAACACTCTATCTTGCTCCCAAGAACGCCTCTTCAGATTTCCAATGTTTCATTAAGGAACTTGAGATGTTTGCTAAGGAGCCATGGTTGATGGAGCTTGAAAGATCAGCCTTCTACAGAGAGAAGGAATGGTATTTTTTTGTTAGGAAGGCATGGTCTAAGCGTGAGGAACAAAATCTCCGGTTCTCCTTGGATGGGAAGAAGAAGCAATGGAGAATCAACGGGGAAGTTAGCAACGTTGTAGACAATGAGGCAGCTAAGAGAATCATCGGTTTAAAAACCACTTTCTCCTTCAATCTGAGTCAAGAGTGTTCATTCAAGAAGCGGCTGGAAAGTGGTTGAATACACTCTGCCGCCAAGGTCAAACTCGAAATGGGCCATATGCAAACTGAGCTATACTGAGACCGGTTCCTGCTGTCCACTAAACCGGACTTCAGAGGATGAACACCCCAAGCTTGAGTTTGATGTCTTGAAGAATCTGCACGAGACAAGTGCTACAGATTGAGGATATGCGTGTCTGATGAAGAGAGATTACAGAGCAAAGGTCTATTTCTGAATTTTACAGGATTTCTTTACTAAACCAATATATTCGTAGATGGGATTTTTATAACATTTTAGTTACCTTGAGATTTTGTCACTGAGAAGAAGAAAAAAAACAGGGTCACTAAAAAGGTGATAAGTCTATAAAGATGGACCTATTGGATTAATTATGTTATTTGTTGCTTTAGTTAAGAGTTAAGCACCCATACTAATATAAAAGCCTATGTACTCACAACTTGTTACCGTTGAGGGGTTAACAAGTATCATAACAAAATATCAATCTTCTATTTTTCTGTTTTCTCATCCTTTTTCTTCTGCTTCCCTTCCCCATTTCTATCACATAATTGATTATCAGAAGGGTGAATAGAAAGATTGAGATTGATGGAACAACAACCGGAGAGGCGAGAAGGCCAGAGCTTCCCTGAGCGCAAGGGATAGAAGCGAAAACTAGAGCAAGGAGCATTGTATGCTTAACTATCAGCAAAAATAATTTGCGAGAATATCTTAAATTATATGCTTAATTATGGACAAAAATATATGACATAAATGCGAAAATGTCTTGAGTAATTCACATTAACTGTATTATAAGAGCGATGTAATATTTTTAATTTCGGACTAAATTAATTATAACACCGATGTAATATTGTGAAATTTAATGCAAGATCGAATAAATGAAAACAAGAGAAACCGGTGGAAAACAAAAATAGTTCTTATTTGTTTTCACTTTTATATTAATCCATAATATTAATTGTATATAAGATATTTTGGAGGAATTAAAACAAAAGATTGGGATGATATAAGATTTAAGAGAACATCTCGCATATGACAAAGAATTTGATGAATTTTTAGATGAATAACTAAATTACAAAAAAGTAAAATAAACAATCATGTTTTAATAGTATGGATAATCCATAAAAGGAAAATTGACTTTCTAAAAGGTTTGAGAAGTTATTAGAAAAGTAAAGTAGTTGGAAAAAACTTATATAGTCAAAATTAAACGGAAATTATATCAACAAAAAGGAAAGTAACCAACAAAACCTAAATAAATTAGGTTTCAAAGATCCTAGACTAAACAGAAATTGGTATGATCTTGTACCCCTATAAATACCCCGCCCATATTAAATTCTACGATTCATCACTGCAATCAAACCGAACAAAGCAAAAACCCTAATAAACTATAGATATCGTTTTTCATTATGAGATCCAGAGGCGACTTGTATTTCAGGCATGAGATCGACCGTAACCCTTCAGCCTCGGATGCTGGCACAATCAAAGCATGCGCAACCATGGTCACGTGGCACGAGGACACAGAAGATTCTGAAACAACATTCTCGTTTACGTTGTCGGCGGAGGACGTCATCGAACGCCAAGGACTTGCCAACAAAATACAAGAACTAGATGAGCTATTCATGGAAGCTGCTTTCCCTCAAGAAGATAATTTGCTTTTGTTGACCCAAGAAGCCTATCATTGTTTCATTGAATTGATTTCCTCACGTGATTATAGCAGAGATTGTGCTATGTCTCTGTGGTTTACTTTTCGTGTTTGGCGTCCTCCTCCTCCTCTTCCTCCTTCAGTTGATGAATTTGAGGAGGATGATGATGATGATGATGATGATGATGAGGCGACCAATAGTAATATTCCAATCAGGGCAGCAAGCAAGCTCGCGGTCAAGTCCTTAACCAAGAAAATATACAATAAAGGTGACTCTCTCGCCATTGACAGTTGCACTATTTGTTTGGAAGAGTTTAAGAATGGAGTCAATGTTGTCGAGTTACCCTGTGGACATGAGTTTGATGATGCATGTATCGCACACTGGTTCGAGACCGATCACATTTGTCCATTGTGTCGTTTCGAGTTACCTCGCGAGCATCATTGAAGATATTGAAAATTCGGTTTTTCAATTTTTATAAAGTATGTTGACAAAAATAAAACATTGTACAAGTTTTCATATTTTCGCTTTTTTTCTTCCCGTAAAACTATGCACTTGATTCGATTTCGCTTAATATGATGGAATGCATCCATTGTTCTGCGGCTTTTGTCAACCATGATGCTCATAAATAAAAGATTTGGTTAAGTGAACTTAAGGGCAAAGCTCATTCATTTTTTAGATGAGTCTTGTCGTAAGATGAGGAACATCAACTGAAATTGTTAGCTAAGGTTTTGCCTCCATCACCTAAATTATGTTAACCATGCTTCCTTTACATAAATGCGTTTTAAATTCGTTATTCTACAATTTTGATAGAACTAACAGAGACATCTTTTTACTAATATTAATGGTATATTTAGAACAAGAAAAACTTTTGATTTTATGATATTTTCAATTGTGTTTCTCAAAAACTGTCCAAACAATAAATAGCATATTTATATATATATATATATATATATATATATATATATATATATATATATACAATCATATCTAATTTTAAATTTATTTAATATTCTCAAATCTTGGTTAGAAATTATTGTGAATAATTATTTGATTTCGTTTGATCTATGTGGAGGCCGGTTCACTTTCATAAGGTAAATTTTCTACGTGTATCAATTTCTTACTAACTTTCTTTTATTGTTTTTAACTAAATTTACATTATTTTGAACCCGCTAAGCATGACAACTGTAGATACTAAAATTTTTATATATGAATTACATTGATTTAATTTTCTATTTTTCAAATAAAAAATCTAAACAATGTTTTCAATTTTTTAGAAGTGAATTAAACATTTTTTAAGAAAAATACAATACAAATCTATTTTTCTAAAAACTAAATGATTTTGGTCACTCAAAATTAACTCAAACCGGTTTAAATAGATGATCAATACAATTACATGAATCTAAATGGATAAAATTATTAAGAATATAAAATTAAAAAGTAAATGGGTTCAAACGGTCAAGACATAAATGTGTTCGCCAAAAATGAAACATATCTAAATAAGGTGGATCTACCATTTTATCATTCTTAACAAAGAATTTGACAAGTTTTTATTAGAATTTTACAATGCATACTATTCCGCGTTTTAAAAACGCGGATCAAAATCTAGTCACCCATTATAAGCAGAGTCGTGTATTGATTAGATTAATAATCATTTAATTTTGTATTGTTATTCTATTAGTAGATAACCGATGATATGTTTAATATGACATTGGTTTAGTTATATTAACAAGGTTGGTTTAGTTTAAGTAGTTTTTTTTTTGTCAACTCCTTAGAGTAGTTAGTTTGCATTTTTTAAGTAGTGTGTTATATTATCGTAACATTTACGAAAGAGTCCAAAATTTAAATGACAACTTCTAACATTAGATAAAAAAAAATAAGACTTTAAATTAATAGATTAGATTTTGTTTAAAAATATTTTCAATATTTGCGTAGGTGGGAATCTTGTATATTTTAAATTACAAGTTGAATAAAACTGGATTTGAAAGTGCATTGTAAGTATTATGTTTAAATAATAGATGATCTATTATTTTATAAAATTACTTTAAATTTCAGATTGAATAAACCACCCACAATAACATCCAACTACAACGAATTTTAGCTTTGGGTCCAATCTGAAATAAAATTATTATATAATGACAACTGTAGCAACTATAAATTGTGATATTTTAACTTAGGATTCATGCTTATACATTTTGAAGAAGATATTATTTTAAAATACTTTGTTTTGGTTCAAATGCTTTGGAGGCCCACAAGGAAATGTACATTGACATCTATAGTACTCAGGACTACCTCCCGAGCGATCACAGTAGGCAGTTGCAAGATTTCCATAATTGTTGTAGCACTTGATTCTGCAATTCACGCAATTCATTCCAATAACCGCCACACATGTTCGTCCCCCCATATTCTGAGAAACTATATCATGCAAGGTTGGTTTTAACTTTAAGGAAATAAAATTTGTTCAGACTTTTTTTTTGCTTAATAAGTTGTCCAGACTTAGAGATATCAAAACCCGGAACTATAACATAAGATCATATATTAGCTAATGAAGAAAAAAAACAGTAAATCATTTTCGAATATTTCTATGAGTAAACCACAAATAGTAAATATAGTTAAGGCTAATATAACAATAAATTAAATATCTACAACAACGATTTGAACTGAAAATAAAGTAACTTTTGTGATAGAAAATGTTGAATATATTTTTTTGAATAAAACTTTAGATAAATGTATACCTGAAAGAAACATCACAAGGAAGATGATGGGGACAACAAGTGAAGAAGTCGCTTTAGCCATCTTTGTTTTTTCTCTATTAATGTTTGTTACTAGTATATTGAATAGAATACTGATAGATCTTTGAAATTAAGTGACTATGAAAAGTTATAGAATATATAGGTGACCAAAATTTTTAAAATATAATGTATTTAGTGTCCCAAATATTTATTTCTTTTAATCACATATTGACTTATTTTTTACAGACATATTTTTCTTTTTTTCATAGATTTGTTTCATTTATACCACATATTGACTCCACAAATTTGTTTCTTATATAAGAGTCATAGTTAGACCATTTAATTAATAACTTAACAAAATAACCTAAATATATTATTAATTTTGGGATTAATGTAGATAAGATTAATATTTAAATGAAAGATTAAGAAAATATTTCTATCTAAATCATAACAGATTTTATGTGTGTTTTGGGTATTAATTTTGGAATGGAATAATATAGCCCAAAACTATTAAAATTTATAATATTAACTTTATATATTAAACAAAATAAACAGTGATTTATTTTGTGTATGATTTTATGTAAGATTTTTGTGGTAGTAATAAAAATACAAGACTTAATTATAATTTATTAAATAAAACAATAGTTTTAAAATATAGTATTAACTAATTTAATTTAGTCATATATCAACATTTTGAAAATAAAAATTTAATTTAGTCATATATCAACATTTCGAAAATAGAAAATTTCAAACAAAACTTCTGATAAAATGAATAATAATTCCTATAAAACTAATTTTTAAAATTAAACTTTTTAATATGCTGTTATATTTTTAACCAAACAAAAAACAAGTGGATAATAATATATGAATAGTACAATTTCGTCAAAACAAATTCCATCACTAAATATAAAATTTTCAAACTAATATTACATACAAAACTGAAAGTAATATATAAGATATATCTTTATAAATTATTTTATATTTTATATATTAATTTTAAAGATAAAAATATATCCGTGCAAGTGCGCATGTTTAACTCTAATATTTATTACTTTTGAAAATTTTATCCTAAAAGCATTTTGACCGAAAAATTATTTATGACAGATTTATTTGGTTTCTCACATTTTTTTCTTTTTTACCATATATTTATTTATTTCGAAAAGACGTATTTACATTCACATATTTGTTTACTTTGACCCCACATTTACAATCCAACATATTTGTTATGTTTTGACCATATATTACAAAAAAAAAAAAATGTATTTAGCCACAAAAGCTACACAATTTCTCTGTTGTGTTGATATACACAAACATTTCATACTCTAAAGCGTGTTTCTGTGGTCAAACCTTGTGTTCGTGAACAAAAATGAATTCTTTTGATTTGCTTCTTTATTTTATTTTTTTACTAATCATCAACCATCTTGTGAAAGCTGTACACATTATTGTAACATTAGTATGTTTCGTTTATTGAGGAAGCTTCTTCAAGTTCTCCCCAAGCAACCGAGCAAAACGAATGCTTAAAGGAATCTAAATCAACGACTCAAAATTAGCCTTTTTCATTAGTCTATAAGCTGACAATGTGTATTGATGTTAACAATCTTACTACTTCATCTAACTTCTCTAATCAACCATTCTTTCCTCTCAAGAGAGAGTTCAAATGCAACTGATGATAGAATAGGACCTTCCAAGATTACTTGCGACTCAAGAAACATAATCACTTTGGTTCTCCTGCGACATTTTCTTCTCTGCGAATGGTAAAAGCTGCACCGCCAACAAAGAACCAAACACGTAGATGGTCAAAATATTGCTGTCGCAGCTAGAAGAAACAAACATTAGATCTACTAACCTGACGAGCGACCTGAGCAACACGACGACTATCACGAGATGATGATTCAGTGTTGAAGGAGTCCAAGTACACATTGTCTTTCTCTCCAGTCTTTTGTCTTCTGTTTCTGCTCTCGTCTTCTTGCGAGGAGGAGCTTCTCCCTTCAGGGCTAATGCTTCCGCTTCTTGCATCCTTCTTACGCTTTCTCCTGACTGTGAACTGGACATACTCTTTCTCTGAAGGCGACAAAGATGTAGTCAGTAGCTCCTTCTCTTCCACATTAGGACAATCTCCTTTTTCTAACGCTTCAGCTTCTCTGCGTCTAGTTAGTATGGAAGGAAGAGTGTGGTGGCAAGGATCTTTATTCTCTTTATAAGAACACCTGTTGATACTCATATCTCTGTCGCTCGAATGTGGTTTGATCCCACTAGCCACTACCGTTCTCTCGTGGTTACTAGAGTCCTCACACGCTAAAGAAACTACTTCACTGAGCTTGTTTTCCTCCTCGTTGCTTTGACGACTATTTGTCAATTTCTCGAGCTGGTAGCGAGACTCTCGCAGCTCCATCCTTAGTTCTCCTACTATATCTTCAGCTTCTCCGAGTTGAGCTTCAAGTTCAATCTTTTGCTGTTTGCTTAAAGACATCATCTCCGCCTCTTTGACCTGTATAATAATCACATCAAAACTGTGACCATAACGCATCATGGACTAGCAATGAATTAAACGAATGGCATCATGAACTAGTATATACATTTTATGGAGAGTGTGAATCTATTTAAATCAGATATGATATCCTTGTAAAGTTATAACAATGGGTAAGAAAATACAAAATCAATTAAGTACATAAGACTAACCATTCCACAAGAACCATTCTCAATGACACTTTCAATGCAGCAAAACAAAACAAAAAAACACTATCAAAGATGTAAATAAAAGCAACAACTCAGATGCCATTCCTTAAAACAAGTGAGTACAAGCAACAACTCATTAAAACAACTAAGAGTAATAAAATTTTAAGAATCAACATTGTAACTATTACCTTCGAACATACATCTGCTTAAGCCTTTACAGTAGAATTATATTGAGTTAAAACAAACTTGAGAAATGCAGGAAAAATTGTCAAAACATCACTTTTGTATTTCATCATGTAAACCCAAGTAACCCTTGTACAATCATCAACTATTGTTAAAAAATATTTGTAACCCTCAATAGATTCAACAGAGAAAAGACCCCAAACATCTAAATGAATCAAATCAAATGGATAACTCGACATTTTATTATTAGACACAAACGACAATTTCTTTTGTTTTGCTAAGGGACATACAGGACAGTGAGCAGACTTTTGTAAACTAGTTGCAGAGAGAGATAGAAAAAGTACCAGAGAGAATCTTTAACTTGGAAGTAGATATGTGTCCAAGGCGTTACCATCGACTTGCAAGGATCCACGGAAAGCTAAAGAAGATGAATCAACATTCTCAAGAACATAAAGGTTGTGCAGAGAGTAGCTCTACCAATCATCAAGTCACGAGAAGACTCCTGTAACACACAGAATGTAGGATAAAAGTGAGCAGAAAGATTACTATCACGAAGCAAGCTACACACACTTATCAAGTTGAATCGGAAAGAAGGAACATGAAGCACATTATGCAAGACAAGTGAAGAAGAAATATGCACAGTTCCTATATGAGTGATAGTTTCATTAAGTTCATTAGGGAGAGAGACTGTAACACCAGACACAGTCGAGGTACTACTAAAGAGGGACAGATCCGAGCATACATGTGTAGTAGCTCCACTGTCAATGATCCAGGTATTAGATAGTAGGGTCGATGAAAGAGATGATAAGCATTGATGTTGGAAAGTAAGGATATTATGTGTAAAACGAAGGCTAGTAGAGGGAAAGGGGATGATACCAGCGGATGATTGAGGTGCTGAAGATGAGTAGGATCCATGTGGATTTGGACCGGATTAGGATTAACAGCATTCGCAGTTATCTGAGCAACATCGTTCGACTTTTGAAACTGCTGTGAAAGAGGGTGGTGAGAGGTTTGAGCTGGTCGCTGGTTATATCCCTGTTGACCTCGTGGAGTGAAACCAGATCCTCGTGCAGAGGTCTTGTTATTCCTGTGTCCTGGAGGGAAACCATGTAACTTGAAACACTTGGTAACGATGTGTCCAAGTTGGCTACAGTAGGTGCACAAAGGCCTCTGTTTAGGACGATAACCGGATTGCGAATGAGCTGTTGCAAAAGCAGAATGATCAAGTAAAGTATCATTCATAGGAGCGTCAGTAGGACCAGAACTCTGAAAAACTGCGTTTTGTAGGTGTAGATATAGGTTTGCTAGACTTCTGTCTTTCATCCTGAGCCACCAGATTGAACACATCTTCGATAGATGGGATTGGTTTCAACATAAGGATATGGCGACGAGTCGGTTCAAAGGCTTCATTAAGCCCCATCAAGAACTTAGTCACACGATTGCGTTGTTGTAAACGTTCCCAAAGAACAGCCGCATTGGAAGGTCAACATAATTCTTGTGCTCTTCCCAGAGCGTGGCTAAAGCTGTATAGTATGCACTGACATCCATCGAACCTTTCTGCAAACGCGACTGAGTTGTTGTTCAATCTCACACACTCTCGGCGCATCGTCCTGTTTAAAACGAAATAGAATATTCTTCCAAATAGATTCAGCAGTCGACATAAAGAGAAGACTCTGACCTATCTGCTTAGAAACGGAATTCATCAACCATGTGGTCATTGCAACGGGACCAAGATCTAGCATCGCGATGAATCCGAGCTTGTTATCCTAACAGAAGGACGCCAAGAATGGAACTCCGAGCCAGATGTGAGACGATCGGAGACCAAGACGAGTCCAGCGTGATCGGAGCTGTGAAGATGATAGGTATCATAAAGCTTACGTGAGGAGGAAGAATAACAGAGTTGCGGAACAGAGTAAGGATGACGCGGCAGAGGACGTTGGATCGGAAGTAAATGAATAAGGAAACCTTCGGATGGAGAAAGAGTCTTTCCGTTAGGAGTCATCTTCTTCTTATTATGAGTTCGTTGTTCATTCTGTTTCTTTATGCTTTTGATGTTGATTGTTTAGACGCTATGAGTCTATCTCTCTCGTTCGCCATGAGAACGATGATTCAAGCTGGATTCGCCTTGAGAGTCTAGTTTGTTTCATACTCAAAGATGTATTCATTTCTATTGGAATTACAAGTGAAGTTTACAAGAGTTCTTAGAGTTTCGAGTATCTAAACTCTATCAGAAGATAGTACGGATTCTCGTACTGATCCAAGAAATGTTGCTGAGGAATTTGATTCGCAGCCATCGTAGCTGTAATCTGGGATGGGAATGAAGAAACGAAGTCGATTTCGGAGAAAGACGATGAAACGAAACAGAAATCGAGAATCGATCGAAATTCAAGCAACAGAAAGAAGAAACGCGAAGAAAAGGTGAACGAAGAAGACGATCTCCAGCTCGAAAACAAGCAAATCTTCGATCAATCGCAGCAACAACTAAGAGACCGAGAGACTCATGATGAGAGATGAATCAAGATCGAGAAATCACTCTGATACCATATTGAACGAAATGAATTTGATTCAATTAACCGTAAAGTTTGTTATAATGATTCTTTAAATACACTGGTTACCAAAAGGAAACTTGACCAGGTGGTTTAATCATAAACAATAATAAACCAATGATGTATATATCATCTAATAAGAACAAACAAAAATATCAATTTAATCAAAAAGTGAATATAACAAATCCTGGAAACTTCATACAATCTACCACATAACTCAAAACTTTCAAATCAAACAAGCTAAAACAAAATATTTTGATCAGAAGAAAACCATGTGAATAGTTTTAAAATATACAAGGAGACTGAAAGTGTTTAGTGTTTGTTTGTTGTTTTGTGATACTTGTCTTTGACCCAACGAAAACCAACGGCAGAGCCAGTCTTGAGCTTCTTAAAACCCGAAGAAGCCACAGCTTTTGTCTTGTCTAGTCCATGTCCAAATTTCTCCTTGTACTTAGCCGTGTTTGAGTTCGACGCAGTTCCACCTCCACCACTTCTGACGACGGCGGTGCCGCTATTGTCTCACTGGTCAGCCTACGATGATGCTCCGTTCATTATGAATAATATCCTTTTTGAAAAGCTTTAAATCATAAACGAATTGGTTTTTGTATGTTATCAAAGTGAAAACTGATTTCAAGTTTGTGTTTGTGGTTGTTTCTAGTTTTCTCTGTTGTGTTTATATACACAAACATTTCATACTCTAAAACGTGTTTCTGTGGTCAAACATTGTATTCGTGAATAATAGGGACTTCTTTTGATTTGCTTTTTTTTTCTATTTTTTTCTAATAGTCAAAAATCTTTTGAAAGCTTCGTTGCAAGGTTAAATGTGTCAGATTAAATAAAAAAAAGCAATCTAAATTCCACATCGGATATTAGACATAATAAAGTCTAATATATATATATATAGTTGGTTCAATACCACTTAGTATGAGGCCTTTTGGGAGTAACGACCCAAGAATAAATCCGTGAGGGCTTAGAACCAAAGCGGACAATATCATACTAAGCGAGGGGTAGGACATCTGGTGACGGATGTCTGGCTCTAGTTGAGCGTCTGGCCTCCAGCACGGGCATCCGGTCTGGCTCTAGTAGAGCATCTGGCCCAGGAGTGCATATGGTCTGTCACACAGATTGGTATTAGAGCCAAATTTCCGTGGTCCTTGGTTTGAGGGGAGGATTGTCAGAATAAATAAAAAAGCAATCCAAGTCCCACATCGGATATTAGACATAATAAAGTTTAATATATATAGTTGATCCAGTCCCACTTAGTATGATGCCTTTTGGAGGTAACGACCCAAGAATAAATCCGTGAGGGCTTAGGTCCAAAATGGACAATATCATACTAAGCGAGGGGTTGAACATCTGGTAACGGACGTCTGGCTCTAGTTGAGCGTCAGGCCTCCAGCACAGGCATCCGGTCTGGTTCTAGTAGAACATCTGGTTCAGAAATGCATATGGTCCGTCACGACAAAATGTTTGTTTTATAGATCAGGACCGAGGTACCTACTGAAGAAGCTTCTTCGAATTATCCCCAAGCAAAAGAAATCCCATCAACTGCAACATTTTCTTCTCTGAATGGTAAAAGCTGCGCCAACAAAGGACCGAATAAAAAGATGTTCAGGAGAATATTGAGTGTTTATTAAGATGTAGTTCTCTACACAATTGATTTTAGAGTGGATGTGTGGAATATACCCAATTAAGGTCCAAATTAGCTGAATGCCCATAATTATGGATAATCCAAAAAGGAGTAACTTTTTGACACTGTGCGGACGAAAATACCCTCATACTTTATCGAAAACAAGTAACTCTAGATTTATCAGCTAAATATTTACATAGCAGGTAACAATCTACATATCAACTAACATATCAGCTAATAATTTCAGTATCATCTAACAATCTATGTATCAAACAAATGTATCGACTAACAAATCATATATCAGTTAATGAAACTATTAACAATTAATTAGTTATCTATCAAATAGCTCCAAAACTATTTGTAACAGCTAATAGAAGTATCGATTAAAAATCCATTAAAATCTAAATAATAACAGGTAAGTAATAAAATACCTACTAACATATATATTATCTAAAAGTTGATTGTGAGTCGAAATTAAAAACATTAGAACTGGGGTGAGATAATAAGATTAGCATTATGGATGTCAAAAGAATCATAATAAAAAAATAAAGATTTGTGTTGAATTAGAAGATGATTTGAAGAATCTATACGAGAGATAAAGAGATTAGAACACATAAAAGGAAAAAGGGAGAGAAATAGAGATAAGGGTATTATAGTCATAAAAAATATTAAAAAAAACAAAGATATATGACAAATTATATGAGCTTTTGGATGCATTCTTACCAACTACTCTTGATTTTAGCGAGAACTCCACTACAAGAACTCAGGGAAATCAAATAAAATAAAAGTGGGTCCATATCATCTTTTATGTAAGCTATCAATTTTTTTTATATCTTCAAGTAAGTGTATGGAGTTTAGTTGTATTAACTTTTTCCCCTAAATTTTATTATAATAACAGTATAAGTTCAGTTTCCCTTCCCTTTTAAACTATAACTAGATTCCGGGTATATTTTTGTTTCAATTTTTTTTATAGAAATTTAATTTTTATATTTATGTTTTTTAATTATATTTGTGTTTTTCTTTATAATCATATTTGTGTATAATATTTTTTTCTATTATTAATAAGGTGTTTTGATAATTATAATGAATTTGTGATGTTGCATAACTATACACTTGTGCTATAGGCATTTCACACATTAATTTTGAATTTTATTCCTAAAAGGTTATTAATTTTTTTTTTTAAATAATAAAGTATAGTTACAATTTTGTTAGTAATCACATAGTAATTAAATAAACATAATTATATGTTTTTCGTTAAATTTTCATGATTTGATTTCATATATAATGATTTATAAAACATTATTTTTAAAAACCTTATAAACAGTTACATTATGCAAACCTGTTAAACTTAGAAATTCTAAAAACAGGTTGGAATTATTGAATAGCATAAATAAATAATATGGGCTGAATATTGAGAAAAGGAGCAGACGTAACCCAATTGTATTAGAAAGAAATGGGACCGATAATTTTGGATAGAGGTTACGTATTGATAACTAAAGGTGGTTACAGTTATATAACTTTTGAATTTGCTTTATAAACTTTGTGTAAGTCCAATGACAAAAGAAGTAATATGCCAAGTAGTAACATGGGCGATAGTTAGCAGTGATCCTGAATTAATAATATTGATTTTGTTAAAAAATATTTTCAATCTTTGCGTGGATGGGAATCTTGTATATTTTAAATTACAAGTCGAATAAAACAGGATTTGAAAGAGCATTGTAAATTTTATGTTTAAATAATAGATGATCGATTATTTTATAAAATTACTTTAAATTTCAGATTGAATAAACCACCCACAATAACATCCAAGTACAACTAATTTTAGCTTTGGGTCCAATCTGAAATAAAATTATTATATAATGACAATCGTAGCAACTATCAATTGTGATATTTTAACCTATGATTCATGCTTATACATTTTGAAGAAGATATCATTTTAAAATACTTTCTTTTGGTTCAAATGCTTTGGAGGCCCACAAGGAAAGGTACATTGACATCTATAGTATTCAGGACTACCTCCCGAGCGATCACAGTAGGCAGTTGCAAGATTTCCATAATTGTTGTAGCACTTGATTTTGCAATTCACGCAATTGACTCCAATAACCGCCACACATGATCGCCCCCCCATATTCTGCGAAGCTATATCATGCAAGGTCGGTTTTAACTTTAAGTAAATAAAATGTGTTCAGACTTTTTTTTTGCTTGATAAGTTGTTCAGACTTGAGAGATATCAAAACCCGGAACTATAACATAAGATCATATATCAGCTAATGAAGAAAAAATACAGTAAATCATTTTCGAATATTTCTATGAGTAAACCATAAATAGTAAATATAGTTAAGGCAAATATAACAATAAATTAAAAATCTACAACATTTGAAGTATGTACCAACGATTTGAACTGAAAATAAAGTAACTTTTTTGATAGAAAATGTTGAATATATTTTTTTGAATAAAACTTTAGATAAATGTATACCTGAAAGAAACATCACAAGGAAGATGATGGGGACAACAAGTGAAGAAGTCGCTTTAGCCATCTTTGTTTTTTCTCTATTAATTTTTGTTACTAGTATATTGAATAGAATACTGCTAGATCTTTGAATGAAGAGACTATGAAAAGTTATAGAATATATAGGTGACAAATTTTTTTAAAATATAATGTATTTAGTGTCCCAAATATTTCTTTCTTTTAATCACATATTGACTTATTTTTTATAGACATATTTTTCTTTTTTTCATAGATTTGTTTCATTTAACCACATATTGACTCCACAAATTTGTTTCTTTTTATCACATCTCATCTATTAAAATAGAGTTTGATACGTCCCGAATCAACAACAGAAACAAATCAAAAAGATTTGGCTTATGGATTTGTGATTAAACGAAATGGGCTTGAAATATATTGCAAATGTGTTTATGAACATGTTTCAGCCCAAAGAAAGAAATGTTCAACAAGAAATTATAAGTGATGGTCGTATAATATATCAATCTGAAGGCAATTCAGAGACCGTCTAGTCGACGGCGTCGACCATGTGGAAGCACGAGACCAGCCGAAAAGTTTTACGACTACAATCCTTCAATTTTGGTCAAGTCAAGACATTTATGATTTTGGTCAAATCAAAGTCTTTGGTCAAGTCTTCCTTGTTTTTATAAGTTATTAATTTCTATGTTTGACTAGTCTTTTATATTCCAACTTTTTGTATGTTTTGCCTATTATATAAAGGTCATTTGATCAATAAAATAAATTAAGCTTTGATTATTATTTTTGGAACCTTGAGAGTGATTCACACTTTTCTTTCAATGGTGTGTAATATCCATTGATCATATCGATCCGTCTTGGTGCGTCATATCCAAGGGATCAAACCGATTCATCCTGGTGTGTCATATCCAGGGAATCATCCTCTTTGTCGTCTAGGTGCGTCATATCGTAGGACATTGAGTTGAGAATACCAGCAGCCTTCCGCATCTGTTGTGCGACCCTTCGATCCACCATTTCTTTTTTGTTGGACTTGTGTGTCATATCAAGCAACAATCGACTTTCGGTAGTATCAAGAGACTCTCCGCCCCTCTTGTGTCACCATTCAATCCATTAGTTCTCATTCAAACCGTCTGAGTTCATATCCAAATCCGGCTGAGTGATCCTTTCTTTATTTAGGGCGTGTCAGAGTTACTCTAAAAAATTACTATATAAGAGTCATAGTTGGACCATTTAATTAATAACTTAACAAATTAACCTAAATATATTATTAATTTTGGGATTAATGTAAATAAGATTAATATGGAACTAAAAGATTAAGAAAGATTTCTATCTAAATCCTAACAGATTTTATGTGTGTTTTGGGTATTAATTTTGGAATGAATTTAGAATATTAAATTTTATATAAAACAATATTTTAAAAATATATAAGACTTAATTATAATTTATTAAATAAAACAATATTTTAAAATATAGTATTAAATAATTTAATTTAGTCATATATCAGCATTTCGAAAATAATTTTTTTAATTTAGTCATATATCAACATTTCAAAAATACAAATTTTCAAACAAAACTTCTGATAAAATGAATAATAATTCCTATAAAACTAATTTTTAAAATTAAACTTTTTAATATGCTGTTATATTTTTAAATAAACAAAAAACAAGTGGATAATAATATATGAATAGTAAAATCTCATCAAAAAAAATCCATCACTCAAATATAAAATTTTCAAAATAATATTGTATACAAAAACTGAAATTAATATATAACATATATCTTTACAACTATGATTTATATTTTAAATATTCCTTTTAAAGATAAAAATATACCTGTGCAAGTGCACATGTTTAACTCTAATATTTTTTTTTTTTTGAAAATTTTATCCCAAAAACATTTTGCTCGAAAATTTATTTATTTATGACAGATTTATTTGGTTTCGCATTTTATTTTCTTTTTTACCATATATTTATTTATTTCCTAAAGACGTATTTAGTTTCACATATTTTTTTACTTTGATCCCACATTTACAATCCAACATATTTGTTATCTTTTGACCCTATATTACAAAAAAAAAAAACTATATTTAGCCCTGTTGTGTTGATATACACAAACATTTCATACTCTAAAGCGTGTTTCTGTGATCAAACCTTGTGTTCGTGAAAAAAAATGAATTCTTTTGATTCTTTATTTTATTTTTTTACTAATCATCAACCATCTTGTGAAAGCTTGGCCGGAAGGTTACACATTATTGTAACATTAGTATGTTTCGTTTATCGAGGAAGCTTCTTCAAGTTCTCCCCAAGCAACCGAGCAAAGCGAATGCTTAGAGGAATCTAAATCAACGACTCAAAATTAGCCTTTTCCATTAGTCTATAAGCTGACAATGTGTATTGATGTTAACAATCTTACTACTTCAGCTAACTTCTCTAATCAACCATTCAGAGAGATCAAATGCAACTGATGATAGAATAGGACCTTCCCAGATTACTTGCGACTCAAGAAACATCATCACTTTGGTTCTCCTGCGACGTTTTCTTCTCTGTGAATGGTAAAAGCTGCGCCGCCAACAAAGAACCAAACACATAGATGGTCAAAACATTGCTGTCGCAGCTAGAAGAAACAAATATTAGGTTTAGATTTACTAACCTGACGAGCGACCTGAGCAACACGACGAGTATCACGAGATGATGATTCAGTGTTGAAGGAGTCCAAGTACACATTGTCTTTCTCTCCAGTTTTTTGTCTTCTGTTTCTGCTCTCTTCTTCTTGCGATGAGGAGCTTCCCCCTTCAGGGCTAATGCTGCCGCTTCTTGCATCCTTCTTACGCTTTCTCCTGACTGTGAACTGGACATACTCTTTCTCTGAAGGCGACAAAGATGTAGTCAGTAGCTCCTTCTCTTCCACATTAGGACAATCTCCTTTTTCTAACGCATCAGCTTCTCTGCGTCTAGTTAGTATGGAAGGAAGAGTATGGTGGCAAGGATCTTTATTCTCTTTATAAGAACACCTGTTGATACTCATATCTCTGTCACTCGAATGTGGTTTGATGATCCCACTAGCCACTACTGTTCTCTCGTGGTTACTAGAGTCCTCACACGCTAAAGAAACCACTTCATTTATTGGCTTGTTTTCCTCCTCGTTGCTTTGACGAATACTTGTCAATTTCTCGAGCTGGTAACGAGACTCCCGCAGCTCCATCCTTAGCTCGCCCACTATATCTTCAGCTTCTCCAAGTTGAGCTTCAAGTTCTTCAATCTTTTGCTGCTTGCTTAAAGACATCATCTCTGCCTCTTTGACCTGTATAATAATCATCACATCATAACTGTGACCATAACGCTTCATGGACTACCAATAAATTAAAGGAATGGCATCATGAACTAGTATATAGATTTTATGGAGAGTGTGAATTCTATTTAAATCAGATATGATATCCTTGTAAAGTTATAACAATGGGTAAGAAAATACAAAATCAATTAAGTACATAAGACTAACCATTCCACAAGAACCATTCTCAATGACACTTTCAATGCAGCAAAACAGAACAAAACACTATCTAAGATGTAAATAAAGCTCAAAAGCTTGATCATCAATTAATTGAAACAGTTGAGAATAATAAAATTTTAAGAATCAGCATTGTAACTATTACCTTGGAATCATACATCTGCTTAAGCCTAAGACACGTACGGAGAGCCTCGTCTCTAACCGCCACAAGCTCCTGCTGATACCCACGAGCTCTCCTCTCTGAAACCATCACACGTGCCGCCGCTTCCTTGGCCGTGTTCAGTATCGTATCCGCGTAAGCCTTCTTCAATGCGGTTAATCTCTGCTAAAAAGGGAAAATGAACCAATTCAAATTGCAAACAACTCAGACAAAACCCACATCCGAAAACACTGATTCAGATCAAAACATACGAATCCACAAACGAATATCAGAGACAAATAATAATCCCTTCGTCAAAGAGAAACGGAACCTAAGAGAAACAGAGAAAGCAGCTAATTTTTTTTTTTTTTTTTTTTTCAATTCGGCGGAGAGTTAGGGTTTAAAGATTGGATTTTTTTACCTCTGGGTCAGTCATTAGGTCTTCTGAGAATGCGGTTACGGAGAGGCGATTTTTTTTTTTGCCCCCGACAGAAGTCGCGAAGAAGAAGAAAGGAACGAATGAAAAAAAAAAAAGGTGGTTTGGTGTTTTTTTTTCTCCCCTTTGTGTTTTGTTTGTTGCCTTTTGCTTTCCAGAATCTGTCTGTTAGGAACTGAAAGGGATCGTAATTACTTTCTTACCCTTTCAAGATTCTTTTACGGGAACCCCCCACTTCTCTCTTCACATTTTCTTAAACCGACGATGCGGTTTCCCGGTTTGCCCGTTGCTATATTTTTTTCACCGTAAAATGAAAAAAAAAAACAAAAAGCCAAACAAAGTTCTATAAAGTATACTTTGTCTGTTTTTTAATATAAGTTGTTTTTAAAATTTTTTATGTTTCAAATTACGACGTTTTCGATTTTCTATGTGAAATTTAGTAACACTTAATGTTATATGACCAATGATAATATATATTCTATTTTATTATTGACTAATTTGTGGTTAGGTAAATAATTAATGATGTTTTTGTTTAGAAAATATAAAAAAATAATGATTTTCTTAATCTACGTGCACAATTCTAAAACGATTTATATTAAAAAACAGAGGGAGTATAAAAATTATTAAAATTTTTTAATAACACCCACAGGATTAATTTCTGAGATAAAATTTTCATTCTTACACTTGGACAAGTCATATATATAAATTATTTAGATAAGTCAAGTATTTTATTGTTTAGTTTTTTCTGGACCAACTCTAACAATTGTCAACCTTGTTATTACAAAAAAAAAAGAATACAAAATTTTGATAGGTTAAAACCATCTTATGTTTATGTTTTCTGAACGCTATACATCGGTCCAAATAAACACTTATTGATGAGTATTTAGGCTGCCTTAGGTGGTAAGAAAAGACTATACCAACCACTGCCAATTCCGTAATCTCGCATAATAACCTACTCTTATCTTTTAGATGAGTATTAGGATACAAAACTATCATATGCACTAAAGAAAATAAAATAAAAGTTGTAAAAAGCAAAGCTGCAGAAAAGGTTGTCTTTGGGATACGTAGGACCCGCGTTACTTCTTATTTGGCTAATCTTTTTGAATCTCAAAACCGCCTTCCCGGCGGGAACTGTTTTCCAACGGCAAAATGGCCGTCGCTGGTCGTTTGGACAACCACTACATACCCTCACAGCAGTCGCTAGGTCACAAGCTTGGTAGTCCGGTGGCCCTGTCGAAGCTTCCTTGAAACCCTAAGAACCTAGAGTCGACTGTCGTACTCCTCTAGGCTCACCTGCTCACCTGGTCAAGCTCTGCATCGTCAATTGTCTAGGTTACCACGGGTCTGCTTCCGTTGCTGCTCCGGAGTATTTATTCAAGTACTGCCCTCTACAAATACCTTCTCATATCCCAACATCAAGTATCCTACGATGTCTCGCCGTCTGACAGCTGCAGAGAAAGGGAAAGGTCTCCTCCACGCACCGCCGGAACGAAAGCGCATTCGAGCTCCAGAAATCGATACATCTGCCCTCATACAAGCGAACTCACTCACAATCATTGGACGTCTCACCAATCCTCAGGCGCAGAGTGTGAGTTATGTCGTCTCTGGTCTTCCCCGTCGGTGGAATCTCGAAGGACCAATCACAGGAGCGGATCTTGGACATTCCTGCTTCCAGTTTCGCCTCAGCTCGGAGAAGGATCTCAAAGAAGTCCTTGCCAATCGTCCTTACCACCATAATAACTGGATTCTCATCCTACAAAAGTGGGAACTTGTTATTTCCAACTCCTTCCCATCTGAGATCCCCTTTTGGATTAAACTACAAGGTCTGCCCCTACACTTCTGGCATCAACAAATGATCTACAACATTGGCTACGAACTGGGCACTTTAGATCACTATGAGATCACAAAGACGTCAGCAAGGATGCGAGTGCTGATGGATGGTCTCAGCCCACTTATCGTGGATTTTATCGTAGACTACAACTCAGGGGAAGAAAGCCTGGTGACTTTCGAATACGAAGGCCTTAAGAACCATTGCTCGATCTGCTACCGTCTGTCTCACCTAGCTCAGGATTTCCCTTTCTGAGCCCCTCCCCCCGAGCCCATTGAGCCGATGGTCCCAAGCATCCCTTCCTTGGACAGAAAGGAGGTACTACCCGGCGACCATATAGTGGATGCTCAGGTCTCGGCTTACCCTATAAGGACCCATGTTCCCCTCAATGACACGGTCTCTCAGGAGTCTGATCGCTTGCAAGCCTTCTCTACGAGACTTGACAGACACGACAGACCCTTTGGAGATAGGGTATCTGCTGTCACTAATGGAGCTCGCCCCCTAAGAAACAAAATCACACCAAGTATCCCTCGGAAGCTATCAGGACATGAGAGGTCCAAGAGGCATGGGAACAAAGTCAACGGCCCCAGTTTTTACATGAAGGCTCAGTACCGCAACAGAGCAGATGATAGGAGGAGCTACGGGGCCTCTCGAGAAGGACACTACCGAGAAGGAAACGAGGACACAGCCCTGGAAAGGGAAAGGAGGAACCACAATCAAAGAAACGTATCCCCCCAGTTTCCCCCAGGTCAACTACAAGCGACCTCCCCTTCATACACTACCAACAGAGCCCCTCGCCGTTCGGGCGCAGAAAGGCAGGGCAATAGTTCTTATCAAGTGGCTAGGACAAATGTTGCTACAGGCAACTCTGATGAACAGGAGACACCAAGACAAGTGGAAGGTGACCTCCTGCCTAGGGACTACCAACAAGAGGGTGCGGTTCTCCCACGACCCCCTCTGGAGCGTGCCTTGATCTTCCCAGAGCTCCCCCCACCTCGATCGATCCCGACGGCGGAAGAGGTTATGGAGGAGCTTATAGAAGCATCCCATCAGTATGTTTATCATCCGGACCCTGTTGAAAGAGAAGCGCGTATACAACGAGTCTTAGAAACGAACGCACAAGGGATTATGGAAGAGACAGCAGCACGTATCATTGTGTCTGCAACGACTCAGTCACCTGCACAACAACTCATCTGTTTCCAACCGGAGGGAGGAATCTACAGATCGACGGGCCAGGAAATCTCTTTTTCAAATGGTGCTGAACGAGAATCAGCATCAATGGTTCCATCTGAAAATGTAACCTTAAGGTCAGCGCGTCCGCCTCGCACAAAGAAAAACAGTGGAGCCTCTAGAGGCCTCATGGGGACAAATCTCAGGAAGCACAACTTAGCTTTGATGCAACGCTCGCCAGCTACTCGCCAACATGCTGAGGATAATCAACTGTCTACCCCAGCTAATGGATCAAGACTAAGACACGGTCGACGC
The DNA here is from genome assembly GCF_020379485.1 of Brassica napus. Classification (NCBI taxonomy): domain Eukaryota; kingdom Viridiplantae; phylum Streptophyta; class Magnoliopsida; order Brassicales; family Brassicaceae; genus Brassica; species Brassica napus. Next base: position 29,316,978 of record NC_063451.1, on the reverse strand, counting down.
CCAACTGACACATCTTCGCAGAATAACGTGCCGGTGGACCAAGAAGTAGAACAGCCAAGAAGAGGGGAATCTCGCAACCACTCATCTCAGGAAGATGAAAGGCGGGCACATCAACAACAGACTCCATCGAGATCGCGACGAAACAGAAGAACTCAGGATAACCTCAGGGAACAGGTGGATTTACACCACCTGGCTCCGGATCTTCCTTAGTTGTTGTAAGCTGGAACTGTTGCGGGCTGGGGAACCCCGACACAGTCCAGCCTATCAAGGACATGTGTAAATCCATATGTCCACATATTCTGTTCCTCATGGAGACCAAGAACCCGGATTCCTTTGTGTTGAACGAACTCGCACCTCTTCATTATGATAACCATTTTTTCGTCTCTCCTCACAGTCCGGGGGGGTGGAGGACTAGCCCTCTTTTGGTCCCAAGAAGTAACCGTCTCTATTCTCGCTCAGTCTCACAATTACCTGGACTCGCTTGTTACTTTCAAGGGTAACAGTTTCCACATGACTTTTGTGTATGGAGAACCGGAGATCCCCCGTCGGCAAGGAGTATGGGATGCGATCTCATCTCTTGCAGCGAATAGAGCAACTCATTGGCTTCTCACAGGAGACTTCAATGAAATACTCGACAACTCCGAAAAGTCGGGCGGCCCGGCACGGCCGGAACGAACCTTCCTAGCTTTTCGTGAGTTCCTAGCTCTTAATGACCTCTTCGATCTCAAGCATAAGGGTAATCATCTATCTTGGCGAGGAAGGAGAGGCCAACACTTGGTTCACTGCCGTCTTGATAGGACCTTAGCTAACTGTGCCTGGTATGACGCCTTTCCTCAAGGACGCAGTCATTATTTAAGATTCGAAGGCTCCGATCATCGTCCGGTATTCTCAGCTTTTGATGCCACACAGAGGAACCAAGGAAAGATTTTTCGGTTCGATAGACGTCTAAAGGATGTCGAGGAAGCCGACAGCTGATTGAACACAAATGGAACGCCTCCTCAGACTATCGGTCGCTCTTCGCCTAGGCGCTTGCAGGAGAGCCATTGTTCAGTGAGGCAGAATCCACCACGCTAATAGTCGACAGACCATAGAAGCGCTGAGACAGAGGCTAGACACGGCCATGTCAAATGACGTCCCCAATGAGACAGTCGCAAGCATAAATAAGGAACTCCTTGAAGCCTACAAAGCCGAGGAAGCTTTCAGGAAACAAAGAAGTAGAATGCTATGGTTGACTTTGGGCGACAAAAATACAGGGTACTTCCATGCAGTTGCAAAAGGGCGGAAAGCTCATAATAGGCTTACAATGTTGGAGGATGCGAGTGGTACCCCAGTTTATGAGGAAGAGCAGATCGCTAAGGAGATAGCACGGTACTTTGCGGAGATATTTACGACCACTGGAACAGACAGAGAGATGATTGAGGATATTATCTCCCGAGGCCTGTCTCCGTCGATTACTCCAGAGACCAACGAAACACTGACCGCTCTCCCATCCGCCATGGAGATTAAAAAGGTCCTCTTTGCCATTTATCCAGACAAGGCGCCGGGGCCTGATGGCTTCTCAGCCTCCTTCTATCAAGCTAACTGGACGGCAATTGGTCCAGCTATAGTCTCGGAAGTTCACGCCTTCTTCTCGTCAGGGTTAATGCCGACATCAATTAACATGACTCAGGTCCACCTCATTCCGAAAAGCGGTGATGCTCTAAAGGTCTCAGATTATCGGCCAATCGCCTTGTGCAACGTCTACTATAAGATCATCTCGAAGATTCTCTCCCTACGACTCCGGCTAGTCCTTGGATCGATAATCTCTGAGAACCAATCGGCTTTTTTACCGGGACGAGCTATTGCGGATAATGTCCTCATCACACACGAGATTCTCCATTATCTCAAAGGATCGGAGGCAAAGAAACATTGCTACCTAGCGGTAAAAACAGATATGAGCAAAGCCTATGATAGGCTAGAATGGAGCTTTATCCGGTTGGTCTTTGAGATGTTGGGCTTTGCTAGAGAATGGATCAATTTGGTCATGCAGTGCATAGAGACAGTGACCTATTCCTTCTTGGTCAATGACTCAGCTCACGGCGCAGTTACACCGCAAAGGGGTATCCGACAAGGGGATCCTCTCTCTCCGTATATCTTTATCATTTGTGGAGAAGTACTCTCGGGCCTGTGTCGGGCAGGACAACGGAGTGGAGAGCTCACTGGGGTGAAGATTGGACATCATTGCTCACGTATCAACCCCTTGCTCTTTGCCGATGATACGATGTTCTTCACAAAGGCCACCACCGGAAGCTGCGAAACACTTGCGCTGATCCTGAGAGATTATGAGAAAGCTTCGGGTCAACGGATAAATGCTGCTAAATCGTCTATCTCCTTCTCGTCAAGGACGCCACAGGAGACCCGATCACGGGTCAAACTTATCCTTGGCATTGATAAAGAGGGAGGAGTCGGCAAGTATCTTAGTCTACCCGAACTCTTTACCAGAAGGAGGCGGGATCTCTTCTCCTCTATAGTCGACAGAATCAGACTCCGGGCGGCCTCATGGTCTACATGTCGGTTGTCTCCAGCCGGAAAGCTTACAATGCTAAAGTCCGTGCTTTCGGCCATCCCTACGTACACTATGTCCTGTTTCCCACTGCCCATTGGATTATGTAAGCAAATCCAGTCAGTCCTCACTCGATTCTGGTGGGACGCGGATCCCTCGGTGCGTAAACTATGTTGGGTAGCATGGGATTCCTTAACGCAACACAAGAGTGATGGGGGCTTGGGCTTCAGAGATATCTTGGATTTCAATACGGCTATGCTGGCTAAGAACGCCTGGCGGATACTGACGTCCCCGGATTGTCTCCTAGCGCGCCTGTTACTAGGAAAATACTGCTTCAATACGAGCTTCCTCACGTCTCCTTGTCCTACCTCGGCGTCTCATGGCTGGCGAGGTGTAATTGCGGGACTTAATCTTCTTAAGCTGCAGCTTGGTAAGGCAATCAGAAATGGGAACTCTACCAAGGTCTGGAATGACTCCTGGATCTCGACGACCTCTCACATCGTCGTCTACGGTCCACCAACAGAGGCTACAAGAGATCTCTACGTCTCTGACCTCCTACTCTGAGGAACAGCTGAGTGGAACCGCCACATGGTAGAGGCTGTTCTTCCCGAACTAGCTGAGGATATCTACCAAATCAAACCGAGTATTTTCCAAGTTGAGGACACCTTTTGCTGGCAGAAGACAAAGTCCGGTATCTATAGCGTCAAATCCAGATATTACGCAATGCACGAAGATCAAGGGAATCAACATCAACAACATCTCCCTGCGGCTACTTTTGACTGGCAGAAGTTCATCTGGCGTGAAACGACATCACCGAAACTGAAAATCTTCCTGTGGAGGTTGTGTCGGGGAGCTCTCCCACTCGGGGCAAACCTTCGTTGTCGGGGAATCAACACGCCGGGCCTCTGCCCTCACTGTAACGAGGATGAAACGGCGCTGCACCTGTTTTTGCTATGTCCTTTTGCGGCTCAGGTGTAGGAAAGAGCCCCTTACGTTACCCAGCCTAACTTCTCTGATGCGGAAACACTCCATGATGCCTTTCTGCTCATGTCGACAATGGTGAGTCTCCCGCCCACAGGGGTGTCAACGTGCCTCACCTCCTGGCTTCTGTGGAATATATGGACTGCTCGGAACTTGCTAGTCTTCGAAAACAGACAGATCCCGGCGACTACCGTGGTTTCCAAGGCATGCTCTTCTGGTCGTGAATGGTTACAGGCACAGGTGCCGACATCCACACAATTGCGACCCGCTCTCTTAGAGTTCGAAATCCCGCCAACACGAATGGACGTGACGCTCTGCAATTCTGATGCGGCGTGGTCGTCGGCAAACCACCGAGCGGGTCTAGGCTGGTGTTTCACGGATCTACAATCTACTGTCATCCAGGAACAATCCCGCGCACTGGCACATATCTCCCCCCCCCCCTCGTAGCGGAAGCGCTGGCTATGAGGGAAGCAATGCTGGAAGCTAAGCGCGTATCTCTAACAAAAGTCTGGTTCCGAACCGACTCACGGGAGCTCGCTAGAGCTATCTTCTCGAAGTCTTATCCGGTGGAGCTCTTCGGGGTTCTCATGGATATCGAGATTCTATCATCATCCTTTATCTTCTATTTTATTTCCTTTGTTGGGCGAGAGTACAATGTTGCAGCTGATTCCCTAGCGAAAGTTGCACTCTCTTGTTCTTCCCCCGCCTTGTATTGAATCCTCTTGGTTTAGATATATTAATGCATTTAAGTTGACAAAAAAAAAAGATGAGTATTATGATACTTTTGAGGATAAGCCACAGTTATCTTCTTTCTTTTTTGTAAAATATATATATATATATATATATTCATATTATATGGTGATTTTCTTCTGCTATAGATAATCCATATTATATGGTGATATGTTGTAAACATATAGAAAATGGTTTCATAATCTTCTGACAAGTGTTTGATCAGTGTAATACGTTTATAATATATTCAAAAATTTGGTATGAGTCATTGTTGTCTTATTGTTGTTGTGTGTATGGAACAGCCCATGTTCTTATGATGCTCTCTGGAACTCATAAAAGGGCTTGGGCTTGTCAAATGGGTAGTGCAACATCATCTTTTAAAGAAAATATCTTGTTTGAACAAATATTATTTTTTGTTAAGTTCAATAATGTGCTTACTCATGATCCACGCTCTTCTAAAATTCTAACTTAAGGAAAGTCACAAACTCATGCAAATTGGCTAAAGCTAAATTAAAAGGAGAAAAGACTTCTTTTTAGTGGCTTTAAACAACTTTTTAACTTCATCTTTGTGTGCAACCAAGAAAAGGGTAATGGTGGTGGCTTTCATTCCTGGCCAATATTTGTGCTTTTCCTTTCCTTTTTCCTTTTCCATGAAAATCTTTGATTATTAATAAATTAGGAGACTTATTTATATATTTTTAACATCCATGTTGTTGAACCCCATGTCTAAACTTGAATGGGGTGATCATGACACCACGTTAGAAGTAAAAACCACCAGAATAAAAGTAAACCTCTTTAGATAAATATTCCTATTTGGTTTAGAACACTAATTGATGGGAAATAGCGTTTTAGAAAAAAGAAAAACGATTTAATAGCTCTTGAGTTTAAAAACATAATGTTATTTAACTCTTTATAAAACTTACACAATGTTTTTTTTCTTGATAACTCCGAGTTATATAAAAAAAATTATGTTACTCTTTTCTTTTTCTTACATAGTGTTAACGCATTTTATATTTAGTAGTTAGTGCACTGAAAATAGCACTTAGATCATTAGGGACTCCAACATTGCCAAGTCTTATGAGCACTAAAAAGTGTATAAATTTGGTTTAGAATATCTAGGTTGAATTTCTAACAAAACAAATTGATCAACATCGATTATGAGTACAATAACTCCTACGAAAATTTATATTTTATTATTTATTTTAAAAAGTAAAAAAATCTATTCAGCATCACCATTCTACAGAAGTTGTGAGTCCATTTTATCTGAAAAAATGTGGTTAAACTCAGTTTGTATAAGTTTTTTTTATAAGATAAAAATCATAAATTTCGCTCTCAAATTAATAAAAACTAGTATTAACCCCATGCTTCGAATGGAAATATTTTTGCTTAAAACACATTTCAGTTAATTAAACTTGATAGGTATAAAATAAATTTGTTCTGTAATAGCTTGTTGAATGTAAAATTAACTACGAACATATAAAATTAAGTTTGATCTACCTGTAAAAATTTATATTGATCTGAAATAGCTTGTTGAATGTAAATATTAGTTTGATTTGAACCTTCCTATTTTACTTTTTATGTCTAGTTGTTTTAATGTTTTCCTTAATTTTGTACACATGGAAAAATATTGATCTTTTTTATACAAAAAAAAGCTTAATGCATGCTTGCTCCTATAACTTTTAAAGTATATGATACCAATTATAAGCCCACTCACTCGTCAACAAAACTAAACGATGGACAATAGATTAAATACCTTATTCATTGACACACAAACATAATGATTTTCCATGTTTTAGATTTTGTCAACCATTCTCTAAAGTTATACTCACAAATATATTTAAATATAATACAACGACTTCTACCACGTTTACATTTGTTGCTAACTTCTATCTTTATCCTCTTTCTCTCTTTCTTCTCGTTCTAGAATGCATGTACCGGTTGTTGCGATGCTTACTCATAAATTGAACTCAACACTGGCTCTCGGAACATTCAATATGAAATTATGAATCAGGATTTTGTAATCAAAGATGGAGAATATTAACTCATATTTTGTTTTTGATCTATTGGTAGTTTCTCATATTTTAATCCAATCTGAGAGAATTTGAGAGACATAAGAAGGTGGAAAAAAGGATAGTGGGCAAAAAATGATTGTGGTGGTTTGAGTAACTGTTGCACGATCATGTTTTTTTTTTTTAAAATATTATTTTGTTTTTAATGCAGAAAAATAGGAGATGAAAAAAGTTTAATTATTTTATTTTTTACCTTTTTATAAATTTTTGCCAAATGTCAAATTTTGATTTGATAGGTGACTTGTGCTTTAGTATATAAGAGATCTGTTAAAATTTAATTAATTAGTTGATTTAATCGATTATTAATTTAAGAGTGTGGACCCATAGTTTTAGTTTGCGATGTGAGGAGATTCATATTTTTGTCATTCTTCTAATCAATCATTACATATAGGTTGTGATTGGTAAAAGTTATAAGAAAATGGAGTCAGTAAATAGCTGAAAATGGTGGAAAATCTTTTTTCACCTGATTGGTAAATGTGTAGCTGAAACTAGAGTAAATTTAATTTCAAAGTAAATATTTACTCTATTAGTGCAATAGTTTAAGTAAACAACTTGCAAGATAAGTTACAACTTAATTAAAAAGGCAATTGATGGGCAAACAAGAAAAGAATGGATACATATTAAAGTAGATGAAGATGTCATGTGCGTCCAATGGCCCCATCTTGTCATCAACATATTTTGATGCCACAAATTGGAATATCCTTCTCATCAGTTTTTCATTCTGGTTAGAATTTCAATATATATCAGGACAAATGTTTCAATCAAAGAGATTGGAGGATTTAATTGGATTGGATATATCATATGAGGATGGGACTGAGACGAAGTATTCTTCTAAAACTGACTTGGGTTTTTGAGGCAACAAATCATACAAGCAACAAAAGGTTAACTTAAACAAGAAATGATTTTAAAAGGTAAATCACGTTGGATGTAATTGGGAATCGCACTGGGTTGACCAGATTCGTCTAATACTAACATCGCATTATAAAAGAGTACTTAAAAAAGCTGGAACAATATTATATGAAACAGTGAAAATATCGGCAAATTTTCATTCTGACAAACCATATATCATAAGACTAATGGCTGCGAATAAATGAGCATTAGTGCATCCAACCCCACTCTATTTTTCGCTTAAAAATAAAATTTAAAGTAAAAATATTCTAATAATACTATATTTTTTATTCTATAATAGACTGAAATTAAATTTATTCCAACTACAAAGTAACTTGTTTTTATTTATTCATCGCCCTATTTTTTATTTTGAAATAGAGTACTGTTGAAACAAACTCAAATTCTATTATAGAATTACTTTATTTTAAAATAAAAAATAAAGCAAACCAACGCAGCTGGTTTTCTTTTCCGGATACTTTACAGTATTAAACACGTTCATACTGTTTATACATTGAAAAGATTGAAGATCTACCATTCAAAATCATAATTAAACTCTAACAATAGAATTTCATGCGCATTATTACGGCATATGTCATTTACCAATTTTCTCATTTTATATTGATAATGTTTTGAAAAAAAAAGATTTTTTATTACAAAACACTACTTTTGTTAAGTTGAGAGCGACTTATGACCGATACTCATTCAATTTGATTAAACAAAAAAAAAAAAAGAGAGAGGGTCATTAGCAGAATATATCCAAATAAAAATAAATAAATCCAAAAGCAAGGAGGATAAATATAGAGAGACAAGTACGTCACACAGGAAACGAGTGACAAACAAATAAATTTCGGACACGTACAACAGTGTAATAATCTTGTTTTAAAATGAGCCACGTGGCTTCCGGACACGTTTATAAAAATAAACAGAAGTAAGCTCAGATCCACTCACACCTACGTCTCTTTATCTGTACGGTTCTAAAGAGATTGAGAAAGTGGTAATAATAAAAAAAAAAAAAACCAAAACAGACGCAAGGGGGCAAAATCGGAAAAAAGCATTCAAAATGGCCGCCGTTAGTAGCTCGTCGGAGACCGGAGGCGGTGAGAAAGGAGAGATCATGTTGTTCGGAGTTAGAGTCGTGGTCGATCCGATGAGAAAGTGCGTGAGTTTGAACAATCTCTCTGATTACGAGAAGTCTTCTCCTCCGGAGGAAGAGATCCCCAAGATCGGAGACGGAGACGCCGCCGGTTACGCCTCCGCCAATGACGCTGTCCAGATTCCGTCGTCCTCCGGCGGAAACCGCGAGAGGAAACGAGGTACTCTATCCTTAGGTTGTGATTGAATCCGTGCATGTTGGATTGTCTGAATGAAAAAGTTGGCTAATTGATTTGTTGTTAGGGAGCTAATCTATGGTTTGATTGGACAAAACAGGAATAGCATGGACAGAGGATGAGCACAAGATGTTCTTGCTTGGTCTGCAGAAAGTAGGCAAAGGAGATTGGAAAGGGATATCTAGAAACTTTGTCAAGAGCAGGACGCCTACTCAGGTAGCTAGCCACGCTCAGAAGTACTTCCTCCGCCGGACCAATCTCAACCGTCGCCGGAGAAGATCTAGCCTTTTTGACATCACAACCGAGACGGTAAACCTCTAATCTATTCCTAATTCAATTTAGTTAAGCTAAATCATTAGTTTAGTGTAGCTTAGATTAGAGACTCTGCTTTCTGAAAGTTCTTTCCTTTCTTACTCAATATTGATTAATAAAGTTTCCTTTTTTAACAATTTGTTCTCTAGAGAAGTTTCTTTTTAGTATTTCCTCTTTAGAATTAAAAGATAGAATGAAATGTCATAATGGTTTTGTTTAAATTGGGAATATATGTTTTCAAGCTGTGCTAGAAAGTGATTAATTGAGTTTTTACAAATATTATTGTATGAAATGGATACCAAACAAAAAGTGTGTAACAGTTAGGTGTGATTGGTTTTATCAGGTTACAGGAATGGTGCACATGGAGCAAGATCATCATGCTCAGGACAACTCATTACTACCTGAGACTAACTTCAGCTCTGGACATCAGGTTATGCAAGTTTTCCCTGAAGTTGCAGTGCCGACAAGAACTGAGAAGGCACCACGGACGGTCCCAGTAACCTTCCAAGCAAATCCTCCATTCAATCTAAACACAGATGCTCCGCTTTCTCTCAACCTCTCTCTGTCCTTTAATCTTAATGAACAATCCAACTCAAGACATTCGGCTTTCACTATGATGCCAAGCTTCAGTGACGGAGACAGCAATAGCAGCATCATCAGAGTTGCTTAGACCTATAAAAGCCAAGGTGAATCCACAATACCTTGCTACTTTCTTTGTTTCTCTGTTCTAGTAGTACATAATAGGTTTAGAGTTAGTCCTTTTTATCTTTCTTTAAGCCTTACTTTTGTCAAACTGTTATGTATTTTGTCTGGAAAAAAATAATCAGGGGATAAAAGAACAATAACAACAGAGGAAGGGGCTTTAGAGATGGACGAACTGTTGTTTAGGGGTTCTTCATCATCTATGTTTTGTATTGTTTGTAAAACTCTGCTCTGTGTGTGTGGTTTGTTTTGTGGTATGTAAGTTAAAAGAAGTTGTGACTCTCATGTGGCCCATCTCAATCAATGGTTGGTTGGTGATTTGTGGGGCTTTCTATATCTTATCTTTTGGGATAAGCTAAAATGTATGTATGTGGTTCATCGAATATCTTATCAGGATCACCTTTAATTCCATAAATAATGTAATGTTCCACTCTGACTTTTTTTTGATGGATTTTTGTTTTCTTATAGATGATAGTTAGGACTTGGGTGTAGTTAAAAAGTCTATATGTGCTTCAACAGATATCTCTGAAAAATAAAAAGAATCAGAAAATAAGTCTTTATAAACCATTCTAAATTTGCCAGTTTTGGGTTTCAACCTTGGTTCAAAAATTTTCCATTCCAAAAATAGGAACATAAGTAATAATGGTGGGCATAACATAACCTCCTGTTTTTCTTCTCTGCCACCATCTCAAACCTTCATGTCACCTTTCCAGATCATGTTCTCAACTCTTGCTCTCTCTGTGGTTGCTTCTATCTTCATGATAAGCATTTTGCAATCACAATAATGTCAAGAAGTTCATAGGACAACAACTTGGAACATTCCCACACTTCTTAATCTATGCTATCCTTGAATGGGACCATCTCGCTTTCTTCTCTAACCAATTCGTTAAGTTCTTCGACCTCAAAAATTATAACCACTCTTTCTTTGGTGTTCCTAGCCCCTCTCCTAGAGTCTCATTCAATCAAAGAACCTTGGACTTGTCTCGTATCTTAGTACTCAGAACTGTCAGAGAATGAAGATTTTTAACACGAAAGGCGCCTCAGGGGACTCAGTAGTCAGTTGATGATATAGAACACCGAGTTTTGCCAAAGGAGGTAAGCAATAGATTCTTTGGGATTCCACTTTGTGACGCAGCTCAGAATAGTCCAAGATGGTCTGTTCGATTTATGAAGAAGTCTCTGATTGATCATAATGGCTAAGAGAGTGAAGTGTTGGATGGAGATTCGATATTTCATCCTTTGAAAGAGACAGGTTAGATTGGATAGAAATCATAGGATCATAATGACTAGTATCACTCAGCTATGAAACATTAGATCTAATGTCTTAAGAAAATTGAGTAAAATAGTAAAAGAGAAAAGTCAAAATAGGAGTTAGGATTGATGATGCAACTGTGAACAATCTCAAGTCCAAGTTTGCTCTTTGAATCTTTTCATTTATGTTTTTTGAAATTATCTTTCCTCATTTAGATTTTATAGCAATAATCATATACACTATGTATGATAATAGGTAATGAAAAAATCAACATTAAAAAGATTTCTTGAACCCAAAATAACATTAATAAGATTCATCTCTTTCTCTATTTTTTGCTTCTCCATTATAATAAAGCAACTGTCTCTTTATTACATTGTTTCTTTATTTAGTAGTTGAGACTTGAGAAGAGGAAGAAAAATAAACTAGAAATGAAAAGGCTGATCCAAATAGCTTGGAAACCCCAAGAACAACTCTTTTTCTTTAGCTATAATCGACTCAACGAACCCATTGCTTAGAGACTCTTCTTCGATTCGAGCATCTGGAGCTGATGTATTAGCCACTGTAGCTACAGCCTCTGCCTCAGAGAACTCATTACCAAACAAGTTGTCTAATTCTTGATCAGGATAGTTCTGTTGGTTTTCATTAAAGGTTTCTTGGTCAAGAAGAAAGTCAGACCAGGTGAAGTTAACCTCCGAATTCTCCTGAGCTATGGTAGAACAAGTTGAAGAGAACAACGGAGGAGAGGAGTTAGAAGAAGAGGAAGAGGCGTACATAAACGTAGACTCGGGCTTGACTTGGTTTGATGACTCGGTCATAAGCTTGATTGCTTGTAGGTGAAACATGAGATCTCCTGAATCATTAGATTGTTGTTGTTGTTGTTGATGAGAATCTTCGTTGAGGGAGGGATTAGGTCCAAGAGATCCGGTTTGGTTCATGGGATTAGGGTTTAGGGTACCACCACCACCACCGTTGATGTTGCCGTATTCAGCAAGCACATGAGAGAAAGGACGGTGAGTGACATGATCTATTCCCATTTGGGACAGTTTCTTCTTTAGTTTTGAGTTCCAAACCATCTTCACTTCTTCTTCTGTCTTTCCTGGTAGATGTTGTGCAATAAGTGGCCATCTGAATCAAGACACAAAAAAAGATAATCAGAATCTGTTAAATCTATTTTGAGTCATTCAAGATATATATATATAAAACAACCTGCTTCCCATTGCTGCGTGCATCTTGATGATAAGATCTTCTTCTTCAGGAGTGAAGCTCTCATGCTTAGCTCCTGCGTTATCAGTCTTTCTCACTCTGCAGCTCTTCCCACATCTCCTAAGTCCTATAAATGTTCACACACACACATGTATATATACCATGTCAACATCATAAATAGAGAAATGTTTCTGCAACCTATTTTCTTAGGAGTGGATCCGTTCTTGGAGGAAGATGCAAAGGCAAACTTCTGGGAGGCGTTATCTTCATCTGTCCAGGGATTCTTTGATTTGGAAGAGCAAGATCTCACCATTTTTCTTTAAAGAAAACTTTTTTATAAAGGAAGTTATTACTAGTATTGGTTATTTAAAAGCTTTTCTTAACATAGATGAAGAATGAGGCATGTAATAAGAGTTACAAAGGGAGTGTTGTGAAGAAGGAAGGGATTAGGAGAAATGGGTTTGAAGGTATAAGAAGCGTGTGTGGCAAGAAAGGCATGAATATTCTTCATCTTTCATAAAATTACATATGCATGATTTCTTTAATTACAAGTATTATTCCACTTTTCTTTATTTTTACACATCTTTGGTTCCAACTTCTTTATCACAATTCATTATATTATTTTAAATGTTTCCTAATAAAATTTAAATTATAATGAAATTGTTGATATCGAAATTTAAAAGGTAGTGGTAATTTGAAATATATGAGTTCCTTTGGTAGTGGTAACAGGAAAGACAATATATTTGAGTCTTCTATGATGATAGTTGATAAGACGAGTTTGTGTAATCATATAAATCTAACTTCACGGAATCATGGGCTTTTTAAAGCTTATGAATGTGATATGGGACAAGGCAAAGTCTCAAAGGTACGCAGTTTTACCAAAATCCCAAGAGACCATGAACGTGTTCGTACAAAAGTTAGAAAAGGTAGATTGTACACATAATAATTCCACAACATTAAACAGCTCTTAGGAATCTCTGGTTCACCCTCTTCATTGTTTCTTTTTTCAAGGTAAGATAAAAATGCTAACCTAATCTACACATACTTCATCTTAGGACTCTCTGCAACAGTCTCCACTTCACTTCTTACCCGCTGCCTGAATAAGTTGACAACAACAGAGCAGAGATGCTTGAATGCAGAACAAGCCAATGAAGTATATATCTTACCGTTTAACTTCTCCGGAAATGGGGTTTGACCAGAAATAAACTCGTGAAAATATTGCTTATATCATACAATGGTACCAGATGGAGCTTTCAGACGAAGAGAGGTCTCCATGTCTTGCTTATGAATTGTCGCCCTTATCATCTTCCTTCAAGACTGTACTTGGACCATCATCAAAACCAGATACAGGAGCAAGCTCGTTTAGGTCGAGGAAACGCCTTTTGCCTACTACACCCTCAGCTTCTTCTTGGCCTGTGCCGTTTGATTTGCTAAGTTGATTATTCTCAGTACCATTTGTCGTCTCTGCATAGTCATTGACCTCTCTGGGCTTTTCTTCTTCAGAAGATTTTGTTTCAGGGTCATTTGCATTTTCTTCGGAGTCCTCACTTTCCATAGTGAAATCCCCATTCCCTGTTTCATCAGAATGTTCATCTGGCTCAACCAACCGCTTACGTTTTGCCGCTCCTGTAGCTTCTTTGTCTGATTCTGAGAGCTCATATTGTTGGTAATCGATTCTTGTGGCTCTTTTACTACGTCTCAGGCCTGGTCGTAAATCCTTTGACCTTGATCTTGACTTAGTTTCTCTCCGTGGCATTTTCTTAGCCCTTCGGGGTTCATCATCACTATCTTCTTCGCTATCGCTTAGAGAATCTTCCTCCTCTTCTTCTTCTTCTTCTTCTTCTTCTTCTTCCTCGTACTCGGCATTGTCTTCATCCCATTTGTACTCTTCATCTCCTTTATCTCCCTCTTCCTCTCCCTCAGAGCCACTAGAAAACTTCTTCTGTTTACGCTTCCTCATATATTCTTCATCATAAACTGCTTCCCCAACAATGTCATCATCGCTTTCAAATTCCACATCATTGTCTGAAACAGTTTCAACAAAGTCGGTAGCTAAATACCGCTGGGACCGTTGTCTGCGCCTGTTACTGTCACGACATTATATTCAGTTAGTTCGGACTAAATTCCCTCCAAAGTTCTGGAGGGATGATTGAAGGTGAAAAGAAAAATGCAAGGGGGTCTTGCCTTCTGTCCAAGGACTCATCTCTCTGCTCATCGAACTCATCATAGTCGGCAGAATCAGAAGATTTGGCATATGCTGTGTCGTTCACAGGCTCAGTAGGGTGGGTTGAACTTGTCGATCTGCCATTCTCAAGAGCGTCCAATCTGGCTGATTCTCTTCTGTGAAGTAAAGATTCTGGTGATAGATGTTTCATCCTGAGATAGCATTACCAAAACAAGCGGAACGTAAGACGCAATCGATAATAATCACCAAATAACAGTTTTCAAGAAAATCAACAGCATAAATGATTCACTAAGAGCGTACTTTGTTATCTTGATAGCTTCATTTATCGACTGATCATAATCATCTGCAACAATATTAAACGATTAGTAAAGCTCTTCAGCTCAGTTGAAATCAAGCTGAATATTAATCAGGTAAAAATACAAAAATGTATCTGACGGGCATCACAAATTTCCAACAAATTCGATAACCTTACCAAAAGTGTATCTAACTGGCTTCCTATCACGGAGAGAACGGCCAGCACCATGACCATCAACAACCAAATAGTTATCGAGGAGAAGGGCCTGTCTATGTTGCTTTTTCAACAATTTTTCTTTCCTCTGACAGAGAAAGACAAACAAAAAAAGACAATTGATAAGAATTATTCAGCCACAAACTTAGTCAGTAGTGGAATACTGTAACCAAAGTGAAACAGAAAAAAAAAAAACAAAAGCAGAGAGCAAATTGGAACCTTGTGTTCTTTTTCAATCTCAGGAAGCATGTCTCTCGTTAACTTCTTCCCTAGAGAAACTTCAATTCTACTACTACTTGAATTAAGCTTTTCCTGCAAAACAAAGAGACACATCATCTCAGTCTATTGTCTATTATAATAGTCTAGTCCTTTAGAGAAGCAAAGATCAATTGACAATCAAAACGAGAGAAATTTCATAAGCAAAGAAGATTAATATTTGAGTGTATAGATAACACTAGCCATCACAATCACATCAGAGTCAAGCAACCATATTTCATTGCGCGAATTAACTACAGACAGCCATATGGAAGTGAGACTTACAGAAACATCCTGGAATTCGTCGAAATTAGTGGCAACAGCTTCCCATTGGTATGTTATGTTAGGAAGAATCTTGGAACCCTTCGTTTTGGCCTTAACCACCTCTGCCTTCCTTATTTCCCGATATAAACGGTGACCAACTAAGGGATCATCCTCATACCTTAAATAAGAAAAACAACGGATGCTATCAGATATATGCAAACAAGTGAGTGCTCTTTAGGTCTCTTGGATTTGCCACAGACCAAAAATTAACTCCATGTGAATCACCCCCAACGCGATCTTTGCGAAAAGCTGACAGATGAACACCAGTTTTAAGAGAGTTGTCTATGTAGCTCCTGATATCCTCTTGCTGTGGAAATTCACAAAACACATCGAAACTGTCAGTGTTATAACGATCTTGTTTTCAAGTCAATCATTGGCCTCGCATCAGCGAGCACCACAGCTTAATAATGGACATCATATAGTGAGCATCTATAACGAAAATTCATTTTCAACTGCAAAAAGATTGACATACAGCAGCAACATTACCTCAACACGAATATCACATAAAGCTTTCAAAATCACCACACGAATGGCTGGATCAAAAGATTTGTACACTTCAGTCTCCCGCCTACAAGATTCAGACAACAATCTCATAAATGATTCCTAAACAGTTACCATAAGATTCAGAAAAATATAATAACTCACCCTTGAGAGGCAACAATAGGAAGGTCCCCTTCTGCTACCTAAACAAGTAGGCAAAGTTCATGTCAAAACATGATGTAATGCAAAAAAAAATGTACTTCCGCTATCATTTCAAAGATGTTCAGCCGTTATTACCCAATGCCAGCAATCTCTTATTTTTCTGCACAAGACAGTGACCCAGGTATCACGTGTGAGGGCCATTCGAGTTACAGGAGGAATGGCCTGCATTTTGAAAAGAATAAAAATCAGTAAACTGCTAGGCAATTTAGACATTCATAAGTACAGATTACATCAGATTTCAAATCATCCATGCACAACAAATAAAATCATGATATCATTCAGGAAAATGATAAAAGAATTCAATAAGTAAACTCTAAAATGACTCAACAAAGCTTTTCAAGTGATCCTGTACTGGGCAGCACAAGCCTATAAGGTGTGTAGGAGAAAAAGCTAGCCAAAAAACATTGAAAGACTTAACCTTTAATAGAATGTGACCATTCAATACGGTAATAGAAGGTTTTATCACTAGTTCTTATACTAATAAGGGCCAACACTTTCACTCCCAGAACGTACATTAAGGTTAAAACAGACAGAAACCAAAGTAAACCAACAAACACTTAGGAAAGCACCAATAAGACACAAAAAGCATGTTAAGAGAGTAGGGAAAGGATAGGCAAAGCACCAACCTTTAACAGAGGAATATGAATGTCACTCAAAGTATCGTTAGGATTCAGCAAAGCCGTCTCAAACTCCTCCGCTGAAAACTCCACATTGATTTTCAAAAGCGGTCTAAAAACCTTGACCATCCATAAAAAAAAAAAAAAGAGAACTTGAGAGTGAGTGAGTGAGCTAAGAGAACAATCAATTGAAGACAACAAATAGCTCACATGCAAGAAGTTGAGCACGGAAGCAAGTTCCCACATAGACCTAAGATTCCACCGCGGCATCTGCGAAGCCTCCGGCGGCGAGACAAGCGAAGTAACGATCTTGCTTCTCCCTGAACTTCCTCCAACGCATTGAATCTGACTCTCATCTTCCTCCTCTTGATCCTCAGCTTCCTCCACCTCTTTCTTCCGTTTACACTCCTTCTTAGGCTGCTTGAGCTTCCTCTCCGCCGCTTGCTGCTCCCGAAGCCGCTGCTGCGTCCTTAAAGTGCAGGCGCGCGAAGGCCTCGTCCTCCTGAGCGGCGTGGTTTCCTCCGTATCGGTGACCGGAGAAGTATCGTCGGCGGGAGGGTGGTGGTCGGGGACGACATCGGAGGAGGAACCCATTAAAGAAGAAGGTGAGATCAAAGAGAGATTGAAATTAGGTTTTTTTCTTTCAAGAAAGTGTTGGTTTGATTTGAGATTTTTTTTTTTTAGGGCATTGTGGTGGAAATCTAAATCGGTTAACTTAAAACAAAGACGAGCAAGACGAAGGTCCAAAAGCGTCAGACTGGTGATGGTTTAAACGGTGTCGTTTTGTGCATCTGGGGAAGGACAACAAAAAAAAAAAAAAGATGGTAAATACTGTAGGTCTTAATTGGGGAAAATGATCATTTAATTCCCCCATGAATTTGAAATTGACAGATAAATTCCCCAACTATCACATATGCAAAATAATTCCCCAAATCTGCATCACTTTGCAAAATTGAACTACTGAAAAGTTCATATCGAACAATAAACGGAAAACGTTACTATAATTGTGTGCCCTCTTTTAATCGTCTTCTTCTTCTCCTTCTTTTTTTTTTCTAATTTGAAACCAGTAAACTCCAAATTGATTCTCACGATGATTATATTGCCCAGGTGATTTCCCGTAAATCCTTCTTGGTCAAATTATTATGATTTATCTAAAAGCTCACAACTTTCTCTTAAATTAGTTAACAATGAAGCATTTTCTTTCGTGGGTTCGTACAAATCTGATCAAAGAGAGGCCTTAAATGTTCATCAAGGGAGATGTGTATGTCTGCTTCTCTTCTTTCATTAACTCAAATTTTTTGAAGGTTAGTAAATGTTTTTTAACATGGAAATTTGATTCTTGTGCAAGAGACATGGTGTTCTTGTGTTAGTGAATGACTGTGATTGGGAGCTAAGCGGTCAGTTTTCATCTTGACCTTGCACGGTGGATAAAGTAGATCATCTATGTTCTTCACTTCTACTATGTTATCTCTGCAACTACAGAACCTAATGTGTTTACTTGAAGAATGATTGTAGATTTGTCTTGTTAAAAAGAATGCAAACCTGTAAATGTATCATCTCTGTAATTTTACACACAGCTAATTTCAATAATTGCTCTAATGAGGAAATCAGAAAAAAGAAATTGATATAAGAAAAACATCTCATGACATTAGTTGGTTTGAGTTTGGTGACGAAAGCAATACATAATCATGTTTACATATTGCTTAGAACATTTGAAAATATATAAAAAAAAATTGGTGGACTTTGACACCCTCTGCTCAGTCTGTATCCCACAAGCCTTTTGTTACACATTTGAGCAGCAGTGAGCTTAATCGCCTATGCCAAAACAGAGATTTAAGTAAACAACATAGACACCATTGCAGCTGCAGAGTCAGGTCCATCGTTGTAAACACTCGGTATGATAACTTCAGGCGACACTCGTTGCACAAACTCGTTCAGCTTCTCTATAGAACCTCGTATGAAACTGTGCATCGGTTAGCTATATTTTCAGTCGTTCGAAACTTGAAGGCGTCCACAAGGGTGCAATACTACAATGTGAATGTGGCTCTCCTCTTCCTTCACTGTGAACCATTGCATCTCGTCCTTAGAGAAACCCAAGCATTCAAGGAGTTTTAATTTTGAAGGATTAATGTAGATCTTCTGACGTAGCTTACGTTCAACCGCCAAGAACAACCTGTCCTTTCCTTTCAACAGAGAATAGAGAAAATGATTCAGATTCGTCAATAAGTTCGTGTCGACATGAAAAATGGATTCAGAAAGAAAGAGAAGAGAGAATGTATTACTATTAGTATTACCTATGGTGTATTTAATGAATATAAAAAATCATTATGAATTTATGAATATAAGAGTATCTCCAACCCACCCCTATATTTGCTTCTATATGCTATAATAAAGGAAAATCTACTTCAATTCACCTCTATTTCTTCTCCTATAATAGAGATTGTTATTTTTTCCTCTATATTTAGGAGAAAAAATAGCATTCCTCTATAATAGAGATGTACTTTTTTATTTACAAAATAGTCATTTAACTTTTGTGATTATAACTAAAATACATGTTTACGAAAAAATACAATTTTTACATATAAATGCACAAATTTTTGTTTACATACTAATTTTTAATTTTTATAATTATAAATAAAATAAATAAAAAGATATCTAATTATTTTATGTCTACATACTAATTATTTTATTTTAAAGTCAGACTTTTTATTTAATGAATGATATCTAAAATTTTATATTGATAATTAAAACTATTAATTAAAATTTAATTACTAAAAGTTTAACATAATTTTACATATTGATAACATATTAAAATTAAACTTAAATATTGAAACAACTTAATACTTAAATATTAATCAATACAACATGTTGAAACAACTTAATACTCTGGTAAATTACTTCCGGATCCACAAAAAATGCTAAAATATTGTCCAAACGATGTGGGTGGAGGAGGAGCTTGCTGATTTTGTTGTTGGTGACTGCGTTTTTGTAAAATATGTGTTTTCTCTACTTGGAAATGTTCACGGACATTTGGATCTTCTATGGAATTTACGTCACAAAATAAAATTTGTTTTTTTCCTTCATCTGTTTTAAAGCAAAATTTTGTCTTTGAATCTCCAACTGATATTTGTCTTTGTTCACTTGACTTCTTTAGGTTCTTTAAGAATTGTTTATTTCCTTTTTCTAGTGTATTGGAAGAAAAGCTCCACCACCAGAAGTCCAAATACCAGATGATGAAGATAATCGGTTCCAAAAGTTTCTAAGTTGATTCAGAAAAATCAAGGATAATGAAGCTCGTTTCTCACATTGGAATGCATTAATCGACCATTTATGGGAAAAATATAGTAATGAGATCTTTAGATAATGTCTATTTTGTTTTATTATTATTTTCTAATGTCATTTGTAATAAAATGTTTAATTTAAATAATATTGCAATTTTATGAAAAAAAAATAAAAGTTATAATAAATGGGTTAATTTGCAACATTTATAAGTTAAATGTGTTATTTATAAAATAAAAAGAATCTTTTAAGAATATTCCTTTATAGAGGAAGAAATAGAGAAATACATTGGAGAGAAAGTCACCTCTATTATAGAGTTCCTATATTATAGAAGAAAAAATAGAAGAATACATTGGAGATGGTCTAAGTGATATAAAAAGTCACGTATATAAATACCGACAAATACCCTAGAATAGCAATAACAAAGTTTTTGTTATAAATATAGACTTTAAATATCAAAACGACCAAAATGTTTCATTAAAGAGATAAATATACATTTATACTCATGAAGTTAACTAATCCAAACCTTAGGGTTTAGAGTTAAAGGGTGTGGATTTGGGATTGAAGTTTCAAATTTTATAAAATAAAAAATAAATATTAAAATTTTGAAAATAAAAATTTTAAAAATAGTTTCAAAAATTATTTTCGAATTACAAAAAGAAAATTTGAAAAAAAATAAAAAAAATAAAAAAAAAATTTCAAAACATATAGTCTAAAACTATAAAATTTTATTATTATTATTTTTATATATATATCTAGGGTATTAGAGTCCTTTTACCTATTAAATAAAATATTTTGGTCATTTTCCTCCTCTTGGTCTACTTTTGTGACCAAAATTTGAAAATAGTCTATTTACGAAAATTGCCCATGAATATTTAGTACAATTACAATTTTCTAAATAGTGCAGTGATTTGAATATTGCTCTAGAGGTAAAAAAAAGGTAACTCTTGATTTATTCAATTTACATAAATAACTAAGAAAATGATTTGGGAAATATAAATATTAGATGAGAGACTACATGATTATGTAAAGTAAACGATCTCTAAATGGTAAGGTTGGTCACAAATGATCTTTCCCGTAAAGCTTAAAACTCCGCAATTACATACGCATATATAATATATACATATACATACATGTATTTTAAGAACATAAGAATAAGAAATCCCCGATAAAGTTGCTCTAAGTAAGATGCTGACACTTGGTTCTTACATTAAGCATGTTCGTTTATTAAACGCTCTGCGTCAACACTAGCGGTTGAGTTTAAAAGGGAAATGAGAGAACTTAACTAAGAGAGAAAATAGAGAATGGAAGAGCATCCATGTTTTTCAGTCGCGGGGAAGAGAAAGAAAAGATAAACAGTGACGCTAGTTATTTCAGCGGCACAAACATCACCGGATTCCATCGATCATTCTAATGCGCGTTCACTTTTTTCCTTCACCAGCGTCAGTGCAGAAGAAAATTACGAACAAATTTCAGCCGCTAGTGTTGACGCAGCGTGTTTAGTAAACGAACAGGCCTATTGATACTTCATTTATGTCACACAACTAAATTATTAAATTCACATTAAGACTGGAAAAAAAAACTTTGTAAAAAAACTCACAATAATATAATTAGACTTTCCTTGTTCCTTAACATCGGCTCTACCACCAGTGCCTCCTACAACACCAAACTTCTCTACTTTTTCTTCTCTATCCAATGTAGATCAGCAAGTCTGTAGCATTTTTTTTTTCTTCTTTTATTTTTGGAAGAAAATATTTTGTATGAAATAATGATTCTACATCTAGATAAATCTAGGAGTTTGTTACCACATTTAACAGTTTATTGCAAGAGGAAGATACAACTGAAAAGCAGAGGACATAAAGACGGAGAGCAGTTTCAGATCTATCCCTAACCTTAACTTATATGAGTTACAAGCTAAACAAATCATAAATAAAGAAATAAAGTCTAAAATGTAAAACAAACAACACTCACAGCAGATGCATCCTCTCGACATAAGACTGAACCAGCCACCTGTTAAGGGCCTCACCACATCCAACGAAACACCCTGAGTTCCCACTCTCCGTGAAAAACGGTGAACCAAAGACGTTGAGCAGCTCTTCAACGGCTTGTCTAACCATCGACGTACCCGTGACTCTACTACGCCTTCCCCAACCAGTCACTATATCAATCCTCGCAGGGCCACATCCCGAGACCAACATCTGCTTACGGAACCAAGCAAGCGTCCTAGACAACGCGGTCACCGCAGTCCCCTCTGACATCACATGGAGATTAATAAGCCAGTAGCTCCTGCTCTTCTCCCTCAACGCATCAGGAAAAACATTCTTCTGCGCCGCGACTTCCCAAACCGACCCCGCCTCTTCTTTCAGCCCTGACTTGTGCAAAAAGTCAACCACCGCGTCCACAAGTCCCCTCTTGCTCTCTCTGTCCTCGCTGTGCATCAAATCCAAGAAGCTGTTCGCATGACTCCGCACATTCTGCCCGTCAGGACCAGCAGACGGCATCTTGAGGAGAAACATATGCGCAGGATGACCAGTTCTCGCCATCAGCTGACCGCAGAAGCCCATGTCAAGCTTCGACCTACCATCCGTGCAACAGCTCAAGAGCAGCGTGTACGTCTGCAAAGAGGGGCGTAGACCTAACGCCAGCATGTTTTGCAACAACTCAGAAGCTTCACTTATCTTGTTAACCCTGAGGAAGGTGCTGAGAAGGGAGTTGAACGTAGGAACATTAGGCAACACCCCAGCACCAAGCATCGCCTGATACCAGCGCCACGCCTTCTCCACGTTACCAGCTTTCCCCCAGAGATCCACCAGCAGCCCGTAAACCGGCTCATCAGGAACCCAATTCTCCTCCTCCATCTTGGCGAATACACCTTCTGCTTCCTCTAGATATCCACAGTGTCCAAGCACCACCATCACAATGCTGTAAGTCACTTTATCAGGCTTAAACCCGGCGCTCTGCATATCACGGTACAGCTTCAACGCGCTCTGGTAGTTCCTCGCCTTGGCGTGCAAGTCAATCATGACGTTGTAGGTGACCAAGTTAGGAGCACATCCCTTATCAACCATCTCGCAGAATAGCTTGTGCGCAGCTGGTAAACGCCCGGCTTTCCCAAGACAGTTGATTATCAAACTGTAAGTGAAAGTGTCGGTTTCGATCCCCGCCGCGTTCATCCTCTGGTGAATATCCATGGCAATATCTAAAAATCCAGCCTTAGCGTGAATGTCTATGAGTGTACAGTACGTTACACGGTCAGGTTCGCATCCAGACTTTTGCATTTGGTTGAACACGTTCATAGCTTCCTTCAAGTAATTAGCTCGGCCATAGCTGTGGATGAGACGGTTATAGGTGACTGTGTTTGGCCGAACTCCTTCTCTAACCATCTCGTTTAGGAGCTTGTTTATCGCGCCGAACTGTTTAGCGCGGCCGAGGCTACCAAGCATAGTGGTGTAAGTGTAGTCATCGTGCTTGAAGTCAGGTTGCTTTTTTAGCCAGTAGAAGAAACCAAGAGCGTTTCCGTAGTCGTTCATCTGCATCAGGACTTGGTTTGCTTGGCGTGGACTCATCACAATCTTCTTCTCATCGCGGAGTTTTTCTAGGGCCTCTTCAGCAGCAGGGCCCCACCTGAAGCTTTTCAAAACGCTGCAAACATTCTCCACAACGTGTCTGGTATTACAATGCTGCCCTCGAGCAGCTTCCTTAGACCCTTGGAAGCTGCGACTAGGGTTTCTAGTTTTACTCTCTTTTGAGGATGAGCCAGGGTAAGCTTTGGCGAGGTCTCTTCCTAGAGCTTTCACGTTAGAAGACTTGACGCTTGTGATAGGCCGAGTTGGATCCACCATAAAGGCTTTTGGTAATAGACCAGGTACTTCACTTCCTTTATCAAACGAAGGAAGCTTACAGTTTGCTAAATCAGAGAGAATGTTTACCGCTTTAACACCGGCTCTGAGAATCTGATCCCCAATAGGTGCTGAAGAAGCTTCCTCCTCCTCCTCTCTAATGACTGCTGATGCATAACTAACCGAATGTGAAGAAGAGACATGTTGTGGCAATAGAGATGGCCGACCAGAATCATCAACCTTCTTGGGAACTACCGAAGGCGTGAGGACAAGACTGGATGGTCGTTTTTCAGCCTGAAGCTGCTGGCGTCTGGAGACGCAAGGTTCATCATCAGTGTGTGCACGAGAACTCCCACTAGCTGCAATCGATCTGGATCCACTAAGAATAAAGGATCTTGCTGAACTTGAAAGTTTACTAATTTGCTTTGCGGGTGTCATATCTCTGCAACAAAAATTGAAACTTTTACAGATTCAAAAATAGACTTTACAGGAGAATGATTATCAATTGAAAAAAGATAGTTTACAGCTCTTCTCCAAACACTGTACATTACTACAACAACTAGCTTTGTCTGAAACAATTCAAGTCTCCAACTTTCTTGTTTACTCACAAGTTAACAATAAACCCACTTCGAAATAGTGAAAATCCAAAGCTAGAATACAAAAAAAGGTCTATACTTTGTTCTGCGTCATAACATATAACACGAGGCTGAGAAGCATGTGCCTTTTGACATCTGATTCGAATCTCACAGACGTTTCTTAAGAAGAAAGAGAGACGTAAAGGAGATCAATAGAGCACCTGGAGAAAGGTGGAGTTGACTAGCTCTATATCTAGCTTATGGTTTTGGTTTTTCCCTGCGAAAATCTTCAAGGGAGATTGAAAACAATGGAGTTGGGTCTTCTCGTCAAAATTGAGAGAAGCAGCGTTCTTCTTCTTACTCTCCAAGCATGTTGATCACACAACACGACGACGGTGGCTGCGAATTAAAGGTCACAGCTTTTTTCTTCTCTCTGTTTATATATTTTTTTTCTTTTTTTCTTTTAGTTTTCACCTCAGCTTTCACTTATACCCCTGAGTTTTCATTTGCTTATAAATAATACACAATAATCTTATTCCTTTCAGAATTCTCTCAATTCTGTTTTGCCTTTCAGAATTTTTTTTTTTTTGTTAGTTGAAATTATTATTTTCAATATTTTACTTAGATTTTGTTTGTTCCATTACAATTCGACTAGAAATATTTTGTGATCCAATAGCCTTAGTATCAAATTTGTCAATTTATAAAAAAAGGTTTGTTTTATGGTATTATGAAAGAATATATGGCTTTGACTCACATAGGTTAAGCTTCTTTTTGTTACGGGGGAATTGGGCTGTATAGCCACAAAAAATATCATGATTAATGATTAACTATCTAATCAAAAAAAAAAATTTCCATTATTTATGAAATATATACTATATTACCTTTCTTAGTTACCGGTTAATGAAAGAAAAAATATGTTTTTCTTCTTCTTCTTTGATTATCAACTACCACCGCTCTTCTTCCATCCTCACCGTCTTACCCTCCATCACTGTTATGATACGCTATCACTAACTTCACACTGTGCTTTGTATTTATTGCGTCTTTAATCACCACCTCTTTTTCTATCATCATCATTTCTTTTAGTTATTAACCAGATATGTAATTTTGATTTTATAATTTTGCCATTATATCCTTCAAAACAACCACAATCTTCTTGATACCAGTCTCCACTTCTTCCGCCGTAACCACCACCACTCATATATAATGTAAGTTACCGGTTGTACTATCCTACTTGAACAATATGTACTATGCTATTTCGTTGTTACTATTTTATTTGGATATGCATATTTTGATATTTAGATTAGGGTTTATATTTCTTTTTAGGGTTTAGTGATTAGTGTTTTAGGTTTACTTTGTTGTAGGTTTGAGTTGATGTTGGGGTAAGCACTACCTCACTCCCTACAATCATAAATATTTAAAAGTTTAAACAATATGTATTAGGACCATTTGGTTTGTTACTATTCTATTTTGATAATACTTAATATTATGTATTATGTGCATATTTTGATATTTGGGTTAGAGTTCATATTTTCTTCTAAGGTTTGGTGATTAGTGTTTTGAGTTTAGTTTTTGAAAGATTTGGGTTGAAGTTTGGTTTAATTTTATTAATTTTGGATATGTATAGTATATTAATATATTTAAATCAATTTATAATTTCATTAACATAAACTATATCATTTAGCATGGTATATTCTATTTATATATTATCACCATAATCAACGTGGATGTTATAACCACCACTAGCTCTAATAACATTTTTATTTATTTTTTATTTAAATGACAGACGGTTTTTGGATGTTATTACCGGCAACTGGCTTAAAGAAATGAGAGAACAGGAAGAAAAGATGTTATTTGGATGTTATTTCTAATAATGTCAAATCATATGCTATATTTTTAATTTTTTTCTTCGAAATTGGCTATTTTACCGATAAGCCCTTTTATTATTATCTTCTTTTACTTTTTTTCTTCTTTGACTTTTTCTTATTTGCAACGTAGAAGCTTTGCCTGACCTCTTCAACTTTCTCAAGTTACTTCCATTTGCACGTGTCGTTGCTTTCATGTCTTGCCCGTGATTGTCGTGTTACTTTAGTATTCAAAGAGATTTATGTAATGTTTTGTTAAAAAGTGTGACTCAAACCCAACTCAAACTCCTAAACCCAAAGAGGCCGAAGTATTATTACACCGAAACCTTATCAAACTCATCACAGGACTTGTCCATGTCCTTGTCTTTGACCACAACATCTTTGTAACGGTACCAATGTGAGACTAACAAGAAATAAGCAAAGTTTAGAGTCATCATACCAGCAACAAAGTAGTAAAAATACTCCAGCCTCCCTTTGTTTAAATCTTCAGGAAGCCAGTTCCCACCTGAAGATCCCTCCGTGACATCATGCACCGCCGATAACAAAAAGCTGCTAAGGTAACTCGCCAAACCAATCCCACAATAATACAAAGAACCTGCAAAGCTTCTCATGTTCTCTGGAAACTGTTTGTAGTAAAACTCCATCTGACCAACTCCAGCTAAGGCGTCTGCGATACCCATTAGCACTAGCTGAGGGATCAGCCACATACCGGACATGGATGAGATTGCTCCTTTTCTTGGTGCAAAGCCTAGCGGCGGTCTTGTCAAAGCTACATTTCTCCTGTGTTGCTCTACAGCTGCGGACACCATCATACTTGTGATGCATAGAAACAAGCCTGCTCCAACTCTTTGTAGCTGTGTGATACCACCGTCTCTTCCTGTGTACTTTCTAAGGAAAGGTACAAGGACGCGGTCAT
Organism: Brassica napus; assembly: GCF_020379485.1. NCBI lineage: Eukaryota > Viridiplantae > Streptophyta > Magnoliopsida > Brassicales > Brassicaceae > Brassica > Brassica napus. The sequence goes on along the minus strand of NC_063451.1, from coordinate 29,289,910 downwards.
AGATAGGTATGAAGATTGTCATTCCAAGCATCAAGAAGACTGTATAAGTCGCTGCTGGGATCTTGAAGCTTCCTGAACCGAGACGTCTATCAGATTGAAGAGACTGGAAGATTGTGTATGTTGTTTGTTGAATGTAAGCTAGGTAGAATAAAGCGGCTGAGAGCCAAACCGGAAGCACTCTGATCACGCACTTCACTTCCTCCACTTGCTGTAGACTGCAGAGGTTCCATGGGTTAGCTGGTGACCCATCTATGTTCAGCTTATCGTCTGGTGTTTGGATTGCCGCTTTGTCAAGGCACCTGCAAATTAAGAAAAACCCTAAAACGTTTATGCTTGTTCCACAAGAAAACTTGGAAGAAAGATACTCCCTCTGTTTCGCAAATAGTCATTTCAACAAAATGATTGGAATGTAATTATGTTCTTATTAATCATACATATTTAACCAATAATATTTAAAATAAATAAAATTATTTATAAGATCAGTGTATTTTGTAAAAATTAAATATAATTTGCATTGAAATTTTAAATGATACTCTTTGTGTAACAGAATAATTAACTTGTTTAGTACCTAAACTGCTTTGTATGGCTAAGTTTCGAGTTCTTGAAGTCCTTTGCTATGTAGTTGTAAAGCCCCTCAGAAGACGAACCAACGAGCTTTAACCTCCTTTTCTTGATCGCGACAACGATGACTCGTGTGATGCTATGAATAGGACTGCCACTGGCTTTAACCTTGACGTAAAGCTTAGAGCCAGCGAAGAAGATGATGCAACCAAGTAACATCAAGATAGCTGGGATGGCTAAACCAATGCTCCAGCTCACGTTTGACTGAACATAGACGATGAGCGTCAACGACACCATCTGAGCAAACGTGAAGGTGAAGAAATACCAATTAAAGAAACTCTCTATCCCTCGCTTTCCTTCTTTGGTCTTGGGATCAAACTGATCAGCACCAAAGGGAAGATTACAAGGCCTGATCCCACCGGCTCCGATCACCAGCAAAACCATTGCTCCGGCGAGGAACATTATCTGTCCAATGGATGGCCCCTTGCACACGGTACCTAGCTCCTTAGCGCATTTAGCTGGATGCAGCTGGTTAATCACAGCCGTTAGATCCATCGCTACAGAACCCTTTAAATCAACAAAAAAAATAAAATAAGAGATCCATACTTTCAGACAGGAACAGTTAGATTAGTGAGTTTTTAAAAAAAACTTGTGTGATGAAGTGGTTACGAGGAAGCAAGCGATCATGGCGAAAGATAGGGTTTTGTAGCGGCCGAAGTAAGAGTCACAGAGGAAAGCGGCGACTATGGTGCCGAAGTTGCTTGTGCCACCGTAGATGTTGACGACGGTCGCCGCCGTGATGCTCTTCATGTTGAAAACCGTCGTTAAGTATATGACTAGATTCGATGAGCTCCCAACTATTCCAAGCTTTTCAAATGTCTCGTTTCCTAACAAATTATGAACAGAGCATTAAGCAACTCTGTTTATAAAACTCCTCTTGTTAGGTGACTTGTTCGTTTCAAGATCAGAGTTTGCATGCAAATTCAAAAAAGAGTTAAGAAATGATATGGATCAGTTAGTACCAATGATGAAAGGCATGACTTTCCATCCTCTGTAGATGATCTTTGACTCATCATCCTCTCCCCCTGTAGTGTTCTCCTGTGACTTCTCAACCTCCATTGCTCTCTCTGTTTCTCTCTCTCTCTCTGCTTCTTTGTTTCTCTCTGCTCTGCTCTCAATAAATGTGTGTATATATATATAGTGGAAAGTGTGAGAACCAAAGAGTTAATGGACATTATACCAAACCAAAGTGTTTGATTAAATATTAATTTGACTAAGAAAAAGACTACACTTTATCAAAAGGAGAGGACATGAGTTGGTGTTCCTTGAATTATTTGTCAACAAACGCAATGCCTTGCCCAGCCTTATAAAGGACAAAGGGTGATCATAAAATTATATGATTTGAATTTTTTTTAAACTGATTATTTTAATTTTGTTTAAGTTTATTTTTCAATATTTATATTTTTTACTTATCTTAGTATTGTGTAAATGATTTTACAAAAATGGTATTTCCAATATATATATATATATATATATATATAACTCTGAGAATATAAGTTCTCATATCGGGACTACCAACTTTAAATTAATTAGTGATAAGTGGATTAGCCGTACTTTTTATATATTACGCATGTATGTTAAATTCTCGATGTGGAAGCTTATATTCTCACAATAACTATGTAATTTTATTATAGGAAAAATGATTGCTAGCTACATGAACTATTGGTCACCACATGGCTAACCATGCAAACTAAGCTAATGTATACCTAGCCACACGAACTATATGTTATGCATGACAACATCCATCAACTTTATGATGTTATGTAGTTAACATCACGAGTTTAATTTCATTTATCCAAAAACTGATGTGGATATTAGAGATTGTTTAAATATTTTGTTTCAACAATTAAAATATGATCGATCCGACTATAATTTAACTAAAATAAGATTTTCACCCACATTTTACAAGAGTAAGAATATTTTTAATAAAATCTAATTTACAAAATCAATATGTTTTAACATTTTTTGATAAGTAGTGTTTTAGCATTTTTATTTTAGTGTACTTTAAAACTATATAATTGTATTATTTTTATTTATATAATTTGTTTTGTTATGAACTTTTAATAAGTAATGTTTTAAATTTTTTATTTTAGTGTTTTGACATTTTTGTTTTAGTGTCTTTTAAAACTATATAATTCTATTATTTTTATTTAATCTGTTTTTTTAATTATTTTAATTTGTTTTGTTATGTACTTTTACTAAAAAATTGTAATTCATTTGATTAATTGTGTGATATATAATTGTTTGATAATTTTTTTAATTATAAAACTTATTTGCTGTCAATTTACTAACTCTAACATTTTATTTGTTTAAAACTTATTTGATGTCAACTTAAACCAAACATAATTTTGCGTATATAATAATAAATTATATACTTTTAAGAATAAAAATAATCAAATAATAAGAATCTAATATGAAAGGTTTACTAAATTTAAATGAATGCAATTTTTGTTTATGAAAAAACATATGAAATAATTCATTAACTTAATAATTTCATATTAAACAAATAAAATGTTAGAGTCAATAAATTGACATCAGAGAAGTTTTATAGTAAACTAGATTCTGACCCGCCCTTTAAAAGGGCGGGTATATTTTTTATTTAAAATTACATAATTTATCAATTTTTTATTTGAGATTTTGTATGTATATTCTTATCTCACAACATCAGTTTATATTTCTTATGTATTTTATAAGAATTAAATTTTTTGAATTGATGAGACATAAGATTTACTTGGTATATTTTAGACTAAATCAAAAATATATATTTGCAGGGGTTTTAATAGTTTTTACCAATGTTTTTGTATTCGATCTAGACCCGCGGTCGAACCGGTAAATTCGGTGACCCGTATATAGTATGGTTCAGATTTAGTTAAAATTCGATATTTAAAAACCAGATAAATCCGTAAAAATCATAAAATCTGTTACTAACTCGCAATTGGACAGTGGTTGACCGGATAAAAATCCATATAAATCTGATTATATTTGTTTTAAAATGATTCAACTTTTGATATATTTTTAATGGTATATAATTTGAATACACTATATGATTTGTGATTCTTTAAATTTTGATAATGCTTTTACTATATCGTTTAATTTTAATGAAGAAAATGGTGATCAAAACTAAAAAGTATATATTGTGTTTTTCCTTGGCAAAATTATTATATATATTTTCTCATTTTAACTGCATCCATTTATAATTCTGATCTTTGTTTTTTTTAAACATATTTGTGGTTTAGCTTCATGCCCCCATCATAATTTTTTGTGTACGTATGTAAGTCCATTACCCTTTTTAGTAAATCAAATATAAATAGCACATTTTATTATGTTTTTATTGGGGCCTCGAGATTGGTTTTAACAATTGTAACTGATAAAATGTAGTATTTATATTTATTAGCAAAAGAAAGAATGATTAGTGGGTTCCTATTATTATGGAACTGAAATGGTGGTTACAAAATATATATAATAAAATGTATTTTTAATGTAATTAGATTTTTTAAGTTGGACTCAACTATTATCAATAGGACATGTTCTTGTTTTAATAGTATTGATTGTTTTATCAAATAAGTATATATCACACAATTAATCAAATGAATTACAGAAATTTTATTAAAAATTCATACCAAAACAGATTAAAAGAATTAAAAAATATCTTATATAATTTTTATATTTAATATAAATAAAAATAATATAATTATATTGTTTTCAAATACACTAAAATAAAAATGTTAAAACACTACTTATCAAAATTTATAAAACATATTGATTTTGTAAATTAGATTTTGTTAAAAATATTTTTACGCTTTTAAAATACGGATCAAAATCTAATTTAGGTAAATTACTGTCAGGTACGTCACATTTTAATTGATGTAACGAGAGATGTAAACGGTTTCTGACATACACATCATTTTTTTGATATGATATTAAACTCGTGATGTTAACTACATAACATCATAAAGTTGAGCATCACGGGTCAATACTTCATTAGTCAGCAATTATTTTTTCTTTATTATATTATGTTTAACAAAATGTCATTTATTTTACCTATTTAGTTTCATATAACAAAAAAATGTCCCTTAAAATTGGAAAAAGTTTGGTGGCCTACGATCATTACCTTTTTCAATACAAGCATATCACTTCTCTGAACACACGCACACTCCATTTTTATTTCGTATAAAGGAAAAGTTTACAGTTTGGATACCTTATTTATATATTTGTTATCATGGCTAGTGACTTGTGAAATATTCCAAGCTCTTTCTTTTAAACAATAAGTGAATTTATCTTTTACTATATCTGTAATATGGGCAACGAATCTATCTTTTGCAGTAGGTACTACTATAAACTATGAAGAAACGAAAATAAAAAAGTTGTTTGATAAACCAACATCGACCACATCGACAATAAATGGACGCAGTGTGAATGGGGACAGGGTTGTAAATTTTATTACGGAATTGACGATACCGTCATTGATTTACCATTCATGAAAATTTGTTTGACACATGTAGTTTTCAATTAAAAAAATGATAATGGACGTTAGGAGTAACACAAAATATTTATGGTCGTTTGGTTTTTAGTTGAATGCAATAGGAATCGTTTTTTAGTGAGAGGTTTCTCCCAAACACTTATTCCTAGGAAGGTTGGTAGCGACCCTTTCTCTACAGTTTCTTACTGTTTCTGGTATCTTTTCCCTTCCCAAAGCTACCAACTTTCAAATTGTTTCTGCTTCTGGCAAGTATCCACCGGTCCATAACATCCTTGACGTCTTCTCTCCGGGTTCACCCCCGACCACCGTCGGAGGGCCGCTTGAAGCAATGGATCTAGATTCTGAACGTCCTCTCTGCTATATTCTGCCTCTGAAACCATACGGTCGACTTTCCCCACGGCTCGCTACAACTTTGGGTTGACATTTCAGGCAGTTCTCTTTGAGGAATCATATAGCATACTACGTCTTGTTAGATCTCTTAAGTTACCTCCTAGTGAGGAATATCACCCAGCTACGTGACGGGTCACTAGTTTCTACACTTTCCTGGTGGTCACCCCTTACCCACAGTCACCATATCTCGCCGCTACTCTCGCTCTGAGAAAGGGAAAGGGATTGCTGACCATGATAACTCACCACGAAAAACACCCATTCAAATCCCACCAAGCGACAACGCAGAGCTCATTGAGGAGAACAAGCTTACCCTAATTGGTAGGGTCACTAATCCTTCTGTTCAGAAACCCCAATGGCTGGTTGAGTGGCTCATTCAATACTGGAATCTGGAATCTCGTGTTACGGGTAGAGCTCTGGGACCAGAACTCTTCCAGTTTCGGTTCGAAAACGAAGAAGCCCTCATCTCAGTACTCCGCAAAGCTCCTTACCACTACAAAAGATGGATGCTCTTGATTCATCGCTGGGAACCAGTCAACTCCAACTCTTTCCCAAATCTTATTCCTTTTTGGATAAAGATCCATGGTCTCCCTCTCCACCACTGGAACACGATATCTCTTCATACCATTGGTAAAGCGTTAGGCCCCAGGCCTGACGATGATGTTACTAATGGAAGAATAAGAGTACACATCAATGGCCTGAGGTGTCTAGAGATGCAACTTCCCATACAACTACCTTCTGGTGAGGTTATGGAAGTAGATCTCGAATACGAGAAATTAGAAAAACATTGCTTCCTCTGTTTCTCCTTGAGCCATGAACAAGAAAACTGTCCAAAAAACTCCCAAGCGGCCAAACCCAGAGACCCTACTCATGGAATTAGCCAAAGGAACACACTGAGAAACATTGACGAAAGGAGAAAACACCTTGAAGCGACGAAACCACTTCCTCGTTTCTCTGAGGACAGAAGATCATATTCAAAGGACTCCCTTGTAGGCTCCTTTCGATTAGCACACTCCAGACTAGGTCCGGTCTCTTCCGGTTACCACCAGCACCGCACTCATATCGACGACGTGGCACGGAGAACCCACTCTCATGGCCAGTCCATGGACTATAACAGAGGTGCTCATAGAGCTCCTCCCCGAGAGACCCACTCTACTCATAATCAGCCTTCCTATGATCGCAACCAAAGGCATTATCCTTCCCAGAGAATGGAGTACAGACCAATATCCCCTTCCCGCCGCTCATGCAATCTCCTTCAGGTTAATGCTTCCAACTCCTCAAGAACTCCACCCATTGCGCCACTAAGGGACCCTATTACAACACCACCTGCTCTGGATAGAGGAGAGGTTAACAGTCACTCAAGTGGTCGTCGCTCAGCAAAGGAAAGACTCGAACTTCCCCCTCACACAGGTGCCCAACCTGTGAACCTCTCTGCTGACCGACGCTCGGCTCTAAAAAGAATTGAGCTTCCTCCATCTCAAGATCCTGCGCGATATGGAGGCTTATCAAACTCCATGATAGCAAGACTCCAAGATGTTGAGGTAAGATATGAAGACGGAAACTCCCAAAATCCGGAAATGCTGGAGGAAGACAATGAACGTATCCCCGCAATTCAACGTCTGGAACTCCAAGATATTCCTATTCAGCAGGAGAAAGAGGATGAACCCCTCCCCGTCCTGATACCAGCCCCCAGACAAGCACCAAAAAGGAAAGCTTCCACTAGAGGAGCTACTTCACAAGGCGTTTCTACGCGAGGCAGGGGAGGTGCAACAAGAGGTACTTCAGCTCGGGGAGCCTCAGCTTCAGCTCGAGGAGCCTCAACCAGAGGAAAGTCGAGGTCAAGAGTGAACATTAGCCCTCTCCATGGCTCAAGCTTCAAAAAACAGTTGGCTACTAGGACTTCCAGTACCGCAAGGAAGAGACTGTGTGTGGACAAAGGAGGCACCAGCACTAATGTACCTTTGAATAAGGATTCTGCTCCACCTAAAATGGCGATAGTACCGGCGACTAAGAAGGGAAGAGTGGATTTTCAAGATCCACGAAACCCGATTCCTTAACGCTTCTGAGTTGGAATTGTCAAGGCTTGGGAGGTGACTTGACAATTTTACGACTCCGAGAGCTCCTTAAAACAGTCTCTCCGGACATTGTATTTCTCATGGAAACTAAGAATCAAGATGACTTTGTAGTTGCTAAATTTGATTCTGATGTTTATCCTCATCATTTCATTATCCTACCCACTGGCTTAAGTGGAGGTCTTGCGTTATTATGGAAGAAGGAGGTAGAGATAACCGTAATAGCATCCTCCCCAAACTTCATTGATACTTCAGTGGCCTATAAAAACCTCTGTTTCTATAATACATTCATCTACGGTGAACCCAACCAAGCTAATCGACCATCATATTGGGACAGCCTTTCTGCAGTAGGTCAAAACAGAGAGTCAGCATGGTTACTTTCTGGGGATTTCAATGACATACTAGACAACTCAGAAAAGGTAGGAGGTCCTACCCGATGTGAAGGATCCTTCATTCCGTTTCGTAGTTTTGTTTCTCAAAACGGTCTATGGGATTTGAAATATGATGGCTGCTGCCTCTCTTGGAGAGGACAAAGGAACACCCACTTCATACAGGAGAGATTAGACAGAACAATGATGAACTGCGCTTGGTCAGACCTATTTCCCGCAGCCCGCAGCTCCTACCTCAGATTTGAGGGTTCTGACCACCGGCCCTTGGTAACCTACTTGGACACTTCTAAACCCCGAAGAAGACACCCCTTCAGATATGATAGAAGAGTGCAAACAAACGACGAAGTGCGCAAAATCATAGAAGAAGCTTGGCAAAAGGAGGTCTCTGAGCTGGTGGGAATAAAGATAGCTAGAGTCAGAGCTGAACTAATCAAATGGTCGAAGGAGGAAAAAGCTAACAGCGCAAAAACCATCCTCAAGCTCCAAAGCATTCTTGAGGAAGCCCTCTCTGCAAGAAACCCAAACAATGACCCCATTAACTCAACAAAAGTAGCCTTGGAACAAGCTTATAAAGCAGAGGAATTATTTTGGAGACAGAGGAGTCGAGTTCAATGGCTATAAGGGGGTGATAAAAACAGTGCCTACTTTCATGCCGTCACCAAAGGACGCCGAGCAAGGAACAAGCTGACTGTCATTGAAAATGAAGTAGGTACCCCCTTTTTTGAAGAAGATGAGATTGGGAAAGTTTTCGCAGAGTATTATTCGGAACTCTTCACTTCAAAAGGCCAAGCCGACATTCAACTGATTGACAGAGCACTCACCTGCAAAAACATCTGATATCAATCAAGTCCTTGATGCAGTCCCATCTGAAACAGAAGTTCGAGATGCTATCTTCGCGATAAACCCTGACAAAGCTCCAGGCCCTGACGGATTCTCAGCGGGGTTCTACCAGTCGTTCTGGTCCACCCTAGGTCCAGACATCTATCGGGAAATCCGGAATTTTTTTGAGTCAAACACGATGGAGGAACGAATTAACGAGACTCACATTTGCTTATTACCTAAAGGCACAGCTCCGAAGAAACCTTTTGAATACCGTCCCATTGCACTCTGCAACGTACGGTACAAGGTAATAGCAAAGATCCTCACGAGAAGACTCCACCCTTACCTAAACGGCATCATCTCCAACCATCAGTCAGCATTCGTTCCAAAAAGAGCAATACAGGACAATGTACTGATTACACATGAAACCTTACATTATTTAAAATGTTCTGGCGCAACCAAAAGATGTTCGATGGTAGTGAAGACTGATATGAGCAAGGCCTATGACCGTATAGAATGGAGCTTCCTTCATGCGGTTTTGAGGAAACTAGGCTTCAGCACCAATTGGATCCAGAAAGTAATGGATTGTGTAACCACAGTCACATACTCATGCCTTATCAATGGAGTCCCTCGAGAACAAATCATACCCTCAAGAGGCTTACGTCAAGGTGATCCATTGTCTCCCTACTTATTCATCCTCTGCACCGAAGTGTTGTCTGGATTGTGCCTAAATGCGCATCTGAGTGGAGGGCTGAAAGGTCTTCAAGTGGCACGAAAAAGTCCCTTTGTCAACCATCTTTTGTTCGCATATGATACGGTTTTCTTCTGCAAAACAAATGAGTCGAACTGTAAGAACCTAACGAGAATCTTAAAGCAGTACGAAGACAGTTCTGGCCAGTGCATCAACTTCACAAAGTCAACTGTAACCTTCTCCTCAAAAACACCTCAGGCGATCAAAGACAGGGTGATGAACTCACTACAAATTACTAAAGAAGGTGGAATGGGGAAGTACCTTGGGCTGCCAGAGTCCTTTGGCAGGCGTAAGAGAGATGTTTTTACTGGGTTAGTGGATCGCATTCGTCAACGCTCCCTATCTTGGACGACACACTTCCTTTCTGGTGAAGGCAAGCATGTCCTTCTACAATCCGTGCTCTCAGCTCTGCCAAACCATAATATGTCCTGTTTCAAAATCTCAATCTCCCTATGTAAGAGGATTCAATCAATCTTAACCAGATTTTGGTGGGATAGTTCACCTGATCAGAGGAAGATAGCGTGGGTAGCATGGAGTAAGCTAGCGACTCCGAAATTCATGGGAGGCCTAGGGTTCAAAGACATTGAAAGCTCCAATGATGCTCTGCTGGGAAAACTCGCCTGGAGGATTCATGAGAACCCTGACTCTCTAGTAGCCCAAATTCTCAAAGGGAAGTACTTTTCCGATTGCTCATTTATGGAGAGTACCTCAAAACAAGGAGCCTCTCATGAATGGGTCAGTATTTTATGCGGAAGAAACTTTTTACAAGAAGGCATGGGTTTCCTAATTGGTAACGAGGACTCAGTTAATGTGTGGTCAGATGCATGGTTATCTACTTCAGGAGCTCGAACTCCTATCGGTCCCCCCCCCCCCCCCCAGAAGAGCTAGCCTCCCTCAAGGTCTGTGATCTTCTACTCCCAGACTCCAATGAGTGGGATGTACCCAAAATTCGAGAAGTTTTGCCTCAGTATGAGGATACTATAAGATTACTAAACCCCAGTTTTTCAAAGCCTCCCGACAACAAAGTTTGGCTAGGAGAGAAGTCTGGTATCTACACTTCTAAATCTGGATACAAACTGGCTTCTCCTAACAGCGCTACACCCTCCTTCAACTGGATGCAGAATGTATGGAATGTGAAGACGTCGAAGAAACTCCAACACTTCCTTTGGAGATCCCTCAACGACGCTCTCCCTGTAGGTAACCTACTTTCCTTCAGAGGCATCTCGAATGTAGCACCATGTAAACATTGTGGAGCATTGGAAACTATTATACACGTCTTGTTCAGCTGCCCGATAGCCCAACAGGTTTGGGAGATGGCTCCAATTTCTATGCAGGATTTGGATCCCTCTGCATCCTCCCTCCGGCTTTTGCTGCCTTGCACTCTGAAAGCAATAAACCTTCCTCCCATAGGCCTGACAGATTCCCCCTTAGCACCATGGATACTATGGAATCTATGGACAGCAAGGAACAAAGCAATTTTTGAAAACATGATTCCTTTGGCTCCAAAAATTCTGGTCAAAGCTTTAATTGAAGCAAAGGAATGAGAAGCAGCTAACCTGTCAATTCCGAAACCACAGAAAGTCCTTTCCCTTCCACGAAGTCGATCCAGTGAAGAATCTCCCACTTGTTGGGTTGATGGAGCGTGGGATGTCGCTTCTCATAGTGGAGGCTTTGGATGGATTATTAAATCGGCAGATAACACTTCCATATGTAAAGACTCTGCCTCAAGATCTTTTGTAGGCTCCGCTCTTATAGCTGAAGCTCTGGCAGTAAGGCACGCTCTCCGCGCAGCAGCATCCTTAGGTCTAACAAATCTCAATTTGTTCTCGGACTCCCTAGTCCTCATTTCAGCCCTCTCGACAGGTCCGATTTGAACGAGATCGCGGGTCTCCTTTGTGACATAAGGGTCCTTGCCTCTCTCTTCAACCATTTATCGTTTTTACATGTCTCTCGTACTTGTAATATTGTAGTAGACTCCTTTGCTAAATCAGCCTTGGCAAAGCTGATTTCAGACATCTCCCTTGTTGGAGCCCAGTAGTTGAATTAATGAAATTTCCTTTCCGTTCAAAAAAAAAGTTGAATGCAATATAGCTGACAGGCTTTAAAAATTCAAATATTATGTAAAGGCAATCTCCTCGCTAGCGTTACTTCTTTTCATACTTTAATCATGCATTTTATAGCAAAGTCATTTTTTATCGCAATGATCGTCTCTTTACTCCGCATTTGCACGCGTAAATGCTTCTTTTTCCTATGGTAAATATGAGCCTCAACACAGGTTCATGTCATATAGATATCTCTATGTTGAAGAATGAATGAATTAGAGATTTATCTTTTGTTTATATTGAAGTTTTACGTTAAATCTAATCTGAAATTATGCTATAACTTTTAAAGTGAGAGGTAGAAGAATATTTATATTGATTTCATAATAAAAAGGTGTCGTTTAAATTATTGGTACTGGAATAAAGCATTTTAATTTTATAGTGAGATATGATTGTAAGAACAACTTGAAGAGAATACGATTGATGGGAAGAGGTCAGGTTAACTTTTGGATCACAGTTTAGACCCATCTTTCTCGTTTCCTATAAATAAATACTATAAACTAAAATGTCTTTTTGTTGGATTAACGCAAACTTAATTTAAAAAGAAACCAATCACGTTCTGGAAACAATATTTTGAAAGTATTTATTCCACTAGCACTTACTGATAATCAGATTAAGTTCAATCGTTATAAAAATAACTTGTCGTTTTCTCATGAATGTGGTGGAAATATACGTCAGCTTTAGATCATAACGTGCGTAAGTGCGTTATGGACCTTACTCTCAGTTTATAGGATTTTCTTTTGGTCAGCATCATCATTAGTTGATCGTCTGCAAAGCTGGCTCATGTTCAAGTGTCTTAGTGAACTGCAGAAAACACATAGTAATATGTTAACAAATTTCATAAGGACATGGAAATTGCACTACTGTTTTGAGAACAAAGTTCCTCACCTGAGAGATCTTAAGCTCAAGCTCGTTCCACTCAGAGGATGGATCACTTCCTGAAACTATTCCTGTTCCTGCGTAGACCAATGCTCCAAGACCCTGAGGAACACAACAAGAAAAGAAGATCAGATAGATGCAATGACTTCACAGTAGATGTGTTACACTGCGGACATCTTACCTTTTGCACTAAAGCAGATCTTATGCCTACAGAAAATTCACTCTCTCCACCACCAAAGAATCCAACAGGTCCAGCATACATTCCTCTATCAAATGACTCTGGACAAAAAAGAAGTATAACATGTACCAAGTTTCAGTATATAAGCATACTTATATCATATCTAATCAAGTATAAGCATAAGGTATAAGAATCAAAGCATCTTATACCAATCTGCTTAATCAAAAGTCTTGCTTCATCTACTGGGCATCCACAAACAGCTGGCGTTGGATGCAAAGCATTTAAGATGTCAAACTGAAAAATAGACAAAACATATATTGGTGTAAGATAAGATAAGATAAATTGTAGCTTGCTTCACTCAGTGCCATGATGACTAAGAGAATATAACAAGAATTGAGTTCGAAAAGACTAATGAAATTATTTCAGATAAACCATGAAGAACAGTAATCTAACCTCGTCATCTTCTCTTCTAAGCTGACCAGCCAACTGAGAATATAGATGTTGTATTCTTGCAAGCTTTCTCACAGTTTTTTGGGGCTTCACAATTACTCTGTCACATATGGCCTAAAAAGCAAAAGATCAGATGTGATTCTGCTATATAAAGCTGATTATTATATGAAAACAAGTGACGTTATATTGTTAAAAAGCCTCAAAAATCAAACTAAAGGCATGATTATACAGTTCTACGGAACTGCGGTTGATGGAGAACTTACACTAAGTTTTTCTCTTATATTCTCTCGCACAATGGAGAATTCAAGATCGTCTTTGGGACTGCAAATAAATAATATCAGTACGCATATCTGGAAGTTTATAAACATACTTGCATCCCCTAAATGTTAGCAGCACAAAACAAAACAAAACAAAACAACTGACCTGGTTAGTAAGTCACGCTCTATCTCCAAATCAGAAACCTCTGAATCACCTCTAGGCCTGGTTGCAGCCAAAGCCTCACTCCAGACACCTAGATTTTTCCTATAGAAGAGTCTCTCAGGCTGCTCCACAAGAAACCAGCACTCGAGTTCACATCATTTCTAAAAACCACAGTGTGCTAACAAATTCTCTATACATAAATAAATAGCTAGAGTAAGTAACCTACCGTGTTACCTATGAATGCTGGTGCACCTGGTGGCTGAAGACAGAACTGGTACGCATCTTTTCCTTCACACTGTCATATTAATAATTAGAGATATTAATACCTAAATGTTGTTACTTAAGAGTAAAGAATGTGCGAGGGAGAATAGACACCTGCAACCGAGCTAGCCAAGCAATAGGATCAATGTCTGTATCTGTAATGATTCTGCTGCTCCGTGCAAGCACAACCTGATTCCCAAAACCAAAATCATCAGGTTCATGAAAGAAAGAACATATGTTTCTTTAACTAAGTACCTTGCTTAGTGGCGAATATTTTTCCTTAATGATCTCCAGAGCACTATTTACAGAAGGATAATAGTCTCCTTTACTAGGAACATGGTTCTTACTAACAACAGAAACTCCTAGTGATTCTCGCCTTAATCTCACTATTACAGAAGAAACCTGAAGCATAGTCTCCTCAAGTGATTCAATGGCATTGTGCAGCGTCCATGAGAGCTCATCCTCCCAAGCAACAGTTGCAGCCAGCATTGAGCTTCTCTCAAACTCAACAAACTCGACCTATGTGTATATCAACCAATCAAACGCATTCATAATGGTTACAAAACTCTCTTAAGGCAAACAAAAGTTCTCATACCTGAGGCACTGTAAAGTAAAAGGAACCAAACTGTTCCCATTCAACACCAACTTCTCCGTTGGGATCAAACCGAAGTCCACCGTAGGCACGAATCAGAGGAGAATTCGGAGACAGAAACCTTTTCAAGAAACAGAGGAAAGTGACTAAAAACCCAGTGTTCTAAAAATCGGTCCAAATGGGATATGACTTTTTCAAACCTATTTTTTCAAAAAAAGGTTTAGGCATTCAAAAAATAGGCATAGGCAGCCGACTAAAAGATAATTCTCTATAAGACGCCTAACCACCGGCTAGCGATTTTTACAACATTGTAAAAAACATAAAGAACCAAACTTTCATATAGTTTTGGTTCTGAAAAAAAAACTGTGATGTTACCTTCGGATCAATGTCCAGTGATCATGAGAGAATGGATCAAGATCACTGAAATATAGAGCAGACCCGAGTCCAGCAACACTGACCGGGTTAGCATCACATGTTCCATTCACATTCTCGCTAGCCAAGTCCTGTAGCAGCTCTGGACGGCCAGAGTCGCTGCGACGGGAGAAGAAACTGCGAGGAAGAGCATCATTCTGTGCATGAAGCCAGTCGAGTGCCCCGATTTGGTGGTCCACCGGCACCTGTAATCCCATTTAAAACCTTAAAAGGTCTCGAACACTTATTTTGCGCGGGACAATTTGGATATCAGACATTTTGTGTAATTAATCATTTTTGTTTGGTATTTTTCTATCTTTTAAATTTTATAGTTTGTATTACTACTATTTTAGTCCTTGATATTGTTAATAATCATCTTCTTTTTTTTTTTTTTTGAAACTGGATCATCTTCTTTTTTTCCGGCTAATTGTTAATAATCATCTATACAATTAAGTTTATATAAATACATAAAAAGACTATTTGAAAGAAAAAATACATGAAATAAAATTAAATATTAAAATGTGATTGTAAATAATATAAAAATGTTATACTAAAATATTTATAAAAAAATATAGTGATAGCCAGTCAAATATGATATAAAATATTAAATATGTGATTAATTGATTATATGCTTACAGGGGAATAAACTGAAAACTGAAAAGTCAATAGTATTTTGAAAAGTCTTCAGATGTGGAGAGATAAGGGTTTGTTGAGGGGATAAGGATTATGAGCAAGCAAATGGACCAATATCCCAAACACCAATGAAATGTCTCCACGTGGCGTAAGCTCACTGTTTTTCCTTGTACATAATGGAGAAAGTTGTAACGTACCTGCAATCGGACAATACCGGAGGAGAACGGAGGAGGTTCGGACTTAAGGTTAGAGACGGCGGTAATCAAACTCTCCGTCGCTGCCGCTAGCGACGTAACCGTTGATAGAGATCTCGTCTCTACCGTACCGAGTGGCGCTTTATGGCTAGCCTCACACCCGTTCATGGTCAGCGAACAGAGTAGGGGTCTCTGTCTGACGCAAAAGGTTACTGGTATATAGAGAGACACGTAACGCAAAAAAAAAAAACTTTTCGAGGGACACGATTCGGTGGATGAGGCTGGAGAATAGCTTTGGAAGATCGGAGTGGAGTTATGTTTTTATGGTTTGTTCCCAGGAGATAAGATGAAAATTGAAGCGACGCCATATATATTAATTATAGACTAGAGAATAATTAATATATAAAGTGTATAGTCTGTTTATTTATTATGGTATGCACGTCTTTGTCTAAATATATATAGATGCCATGATGATGCCATGATTCTTACGTAAGAGAAAAAAATAATTAACTATGTCGTTAGATGGGACACATATATGTTCAAGTTTGACATACATTACCTCCATAAACTCCAACAGCAAATTAAAAATTATGATTATAAACCAAAGTATAGATGAACTAGGAAACTATTAAAACGAAAACCATATACCAAAGTATGAGAACATATACTTTAAGGGCTCTTCTCGGCTTCATTTCTAGTCACATTATCTATCTTTAGGTCGCCGCCTATGATGGAAGATAAAGCAGTCGCCAAGGCCGATTGAAAATTTGGATCTGTCGTGATCGCCTTGATTGTTTCCGCCGGTAAAGATTGCACTTGATCATGAGTAATATTCTTGAAATTGACGTTGTCAAGACTGTTTTGTGTGGGATGTGGAGACGATGAGGAAGATCTTCCAAATGTGTCAAATGATAATCCAGCGGCTCGGGTTTGAATCATATGTTGGTAAGGTGATTGTTGATGGGTGCTAATGTTGCCGTAAGGTGCACGGTATTGCTCATTGCGGTTACTACCACCACCCCAATTCATCAAAGTGTTGGTGTTGTTTGAAAAGCTGAGATTGGTTGAAGGGTAACTATTAGATCTTGGGACGTTACTAGGAGGAGCACTGAACCTATTGAGCATTGATAAGAATGGTTGTTGGGACGAGGAGGTGGTTGTGAGGTCGAGAGTGACGGTGGGATGGCCTGAAGAAGTTTGGAGGAGTGGTTTTGGAGTGATGCTATTGCTGGAGAGAGAGAAGTTAATGCCATGAAGATCGGCTGCGGAGGAGGAGGAGGCTCGGGAGAGGAGCATGGAAGCTGCGGCGGAAGTGGCAGAGGCCATGGCGGTTGCTGACATGGGAAGTGGATGGCTGTGTGTTCCTTCGTAAGTTGAGATAAGTATAGACATGTCTTCTGAACATCTTTGCACCTAAACAAGGGATTTGATTGTTATGGTTGATTATCTATGATAACGCTAATGTATTAATAATATCTATATATGATATTTAGAATTATTTGTCTAGATTTGGTTACCTGTTTTCTTACGGGACAAGAAGGTGCAATGGTACAACGATAATAAGCTCGAGGACATGGATTCCCTTTAGCTATTTTCTGGCCATATTTCCTCCACTGACATCCATCGTTCATCTACATGACATGAACAAAAACCCAAGTAAATAAAGTCTTTTATTTAAAAAAGGCAAACGTTAAATACCTTTTTGCATTGTCTTTTAACCAAAGAGAAGAAAAAAATTATACAAAAATGTTTCTAACTTACATACTATATTAAAGCTATTTTTTAGTTTTCCTGTCTAAAATAGATTAAAGCTTAAAGACTACAAACGATAATTTGGTTTCACTCTCCAACTAAGCAAAATGAATATTTACATTTAGTTGAGTGATGATATATATATACCCAATCAAAAAATTTGAGAACCAAGAATTATACTATACATGTTAGTATCCATATGTATACATACTAAAGAAAAGATGTGAAGTAATCATGTAATTAACGTACTAACCGTCGGTGTCTCACATCTTGCTCTCACAGAAACCCTAGTTTTCTTAGCAATGTTTTGAGGCAATGGCTCTTCTTCATCTTCATGCTCATCTCCATCATTCTTAAACCCAAAGCTATTCTCTGATTGGATCTTATTACTGTTACTAACCTCCAAGGACGTCTTTTCTTGATTATGGTCAACCTCTAACTTCTCACTAGGATTACTCAAATCTTTGTATTCAAATCCCATACTTAACCCTTGTTCATTAATTCTTTTGTCATCATCGGTTTCCTTCATGAAGTCTTTCATTTTCTCTTCTTTATTTGTCATTGAGCCACTTGGAACCGGTGATTTTAACCGTCTACCTAGGCTCAACAAGACAAGTTCTTCACGGTCGCTAGTTCTTTCTTTGTCTTCATCTTCTTCTTTGTGTTGATTATAGCCTTTTGGTGAGAACTTATTCGGGTCTTCATGTATTATTACCATTAATTGGTTGTACTGTGTTTGAAGGATCTCAAACTCCTTTTTTGTCCTACTCAATGATGATTTTAACCTTCGGTTTTCATCTTTAGCCTCCTCCATTTCGACTTTAATTGAGTCCAACTGATTTCATCATACATTTATAATAAATGAGGAATCAAAATATATAGCATATACAAACATTTATTGATTGGTTAATCGTTCATTGATTTGATATGTACGCCTTATAAATCCTATGCATAGTGGTTACTTTCTCAGTTTTACCAAAAAAAACAACTTTCTTTCTCATAATTATTGTTGTTGCTGTGACACATGTGAGAACTCTTCTCTGGTGTAACAGACATGATCATAGTAATTTGAAAATAGATATGATCGTCGATTCAACAAATTAAACTTATCATTAAACCAGAAAAGAAGACAAAAGTAACAATTAAGAGGTTCACAGATCTAGCTAACTAAAAGTTAAGAATTCAAATATAGTTAAGCTTCATTGACTAAGATAAATCAGTGATGTTGTCAAAAAAAAGAAGAAGATTAAGATAAATCAGTGGTTAATAGTTTCGGATAAAGAACAAACCGTTAACCAAGCAACTCATGTGAGAAAACTATATATGAAATATGCGTATGTGACTCCAGGATTGATTTATGCATACATATGGCATATAATTAGTTCAATATTGAACAAAAAAATCAATTATGATACCTTGGATCTAATAATATGGTCGTGTTCTTGATCAGAATCAAGTTTTCTCATCTCCTCGTTTCTTTCTTCTCTTCCATGACCACTCCTCAAGAACTCTTCCTTCTCCATTGTTCTCCTTTGATATTCTTTAGCTTTTTGAAAGGTCTGCATAATTTATTTTGGGAACTGTTGATTTTATATAAGCAAGCTATACATCCTTTGACTATACCAATTAAATAATTCACAAAAACTGCAAGTTTCTTATATTAATATTCAGAAATATAATCTGTATATTATTAATAACATGCCGAAAATTTATCTTCAACATATATCATATATACAAATATAAAGCTATATTAAAATCCAAGTGAAATAATCTCCTGTTTGATTTAGCGATCTATTCCAAAATTATAAATTAAAAGTATAAAAACATCAGCTTAAAGAAGTTTTGTAGACCAAGGGTAAAGAAGCATTGTGCATAAATGGATTAGACTAAATATTTTTACAATTTATATGTACACATTTTTGGTTGCAATGTTCCAAACCATCGGAAAACACAAGCATGCAACTCTGAAATCTTGAAAGATCAGCAGCCAATCCAATTGAACTAAGCAAACAAGTTAAAATAACAAAGTATGACCAAATTGAAATGAGATATTAGATATTGAGTAGTTATTTTTCTTTTAAACAAATACCAACACACGTACTTAAAAACAATTAATCGTGCATCCGTTTATTAGAAGAAAAAAAAGAAAGAATAATAATGTCGAGTAATTAGAAAAGAATTCAACTTCAACGCCTATGTTTAGGTATATACATCATTGTCTCAACAAATAAACACTATTAAGGTTTGGAGCCGAAATCGTGGACCCACCGCCGGCCGACGTTGCTGCTAAAGAACATCGTTGAAATTTCTTGTAAACATGTAACATGTTACAAGTCTATCTCAAACGAACTAATTTATTGAATTTATAACTTGTACTTTTACATGCACCTTATTTTATCAACAAAAGCATATACTGTATGTGTATATATATATACATAGTTACTATCACGCAAAATGTTGTTGGATCTGAAGTCAAATGCAAAATACATTTTTGGTATTACTTCGTGTATATTGACAACAACAACAACAACACTTCATGTATTGTACGTGTGATGTATTGTGCAAGTGTGGAATTACGATACATCAATGATTAGGGGCTTGGAAAGCCTTTGACTATATAATATAGATCGAACATCTTGAATTATAGTATAAAAAAACTACATGATTTAAGCTAACAGATACATGCATTTCTAACCTTCAGCACTCCAGAATATGATCTAAAAGTCAAGTAAACATCACACTAACAGATGATCTGTAATGTACATTTATGATCATTAACCAAAAACAGCTTATAACGCTGTAAATGATGCCAAAAAAAAGCGCTGTAAGTCTAGACCAATAAATAAATGACTATGTATATATCTAGTTGATCATTTTGCAAATTTATAATCATACAAGTGACATTGTTATAAAAAAATCCAACCAAAAGTTTAATCAATTTCAAATTGCATAAATAATTAAGTTTAGCAGTTTGTCTCTTTGTTTAACGAAGTCTTCTTAGAATATCTCCAAATGGTTGGTAGACTTGGGATTGTATTAGTCATACATCAACATGATGGATAATGTTTCATGGACATGTGATTAATATTACAACTACATATTTTAGTGGACCACGATCTATAAGGACTTTCTTTGCTGGTTGCGTATAGATATGCATATGCTGCCATTGACATTTTACAATGGTTAGTCAACGTGTTGACCAAGATTAATAAAGCTCATTTCCTGTCTTAATTGCTTCCATTTAGTTTTAAACATTTTTCTACAATTGGCTAATACATGGGTAATTGGGTATATTTGGAAGCACATGAAAATCCAGAAAAACTGCTTCAGTTACAAAACTTTAAAAGGAACCATTGTTTGTTTGGTTTTTAGATTTTGGTTTTTGGTTTTTGGCTTTTAATTTATGGTTTTTGGATTGTAGATTTTGATTTTTGGTTTTTGATTTTGCAGTAGATTTAAGTCTTTTTGTAAAACATGAATGGTGATATTAGATTTTGCTTTTTGCTTTTAAAATAATACTAGCTTTTGACCCGCGCGCCCGCGCTGATGTTTTTTCATTTTTTTTATATATAAAGCTATGGTTTTATATTGAACATTCAAAATACATTGCTTATATTTTTGTTATTTTGCGTAACTCTATTATATCGCTGCTCGTGTTCTTTTGACATTATTAATGTATGATTTTGAAAATGTTCTAATACCGATGCTACTTGTGTTCTATATCAGTCTCATATTGAAACATGAGATCATTTCTTTTTCAGTTTTCAGTGTTCTCAGGAAACATGGATGAAACTTACCAAAAATCTGCTTCGTACTTGGTTCCCCACGGACTGGAATAACATTCTGGATCTGTTAGCGAATAATGGAGGGAATGGCAATGACATGTTTCTTCTGAGATATGTTTTCCAAATCTTCATTCAAACTATTTGGAGGGAGAGGAATTGAAGAAAGCATGGTTTGGAACCATATTACATTCATGGTTGGAAGTGGAAGGTTAACCATGCAATGTAACCGTGGTTTGAAAACAGGGAGTAGACACAAGGAGATTCTTTGATTCTATTTCAGCTTTTAAAATTTTTTCTTAAATTTTCTTTTTTTGATAAAAAAACTTTTTAGTTCAAATTTAAGAAACAGAGTCACAAAAGCTGTACACAAAAATTTATATGAATGATTTAACATTCTTTCAAAAAAATATATAACAATTTATGTTTTTATACATAATCTACTTTGTTAATACTTGATATTAACACATACCAATATATTCTTGTAAGATTTAGGTACAATAATTCATAATTTGAAATAATAAAATAGAGAACACTTTCAGAATATGAAAGAAATATTTTCTGTTTCTACAGTTTGTACACATTAAATATTTTAGTCTATTTATATATTATAAACTATTTTTATTATTATTAAGATACAGTAAATATTCTTAAATTATATTTATAGTAAAGTTATTGAAAATATTTATTTTTTTTGTAATTTTATTTTACATTAAATAAAATTAATTATTATTATTATTATAAAAATTGAACTGTAACAGCCAAAACAATTTAAAATACATGGTTGTCTTAATTACACTTTTATTCTCTAATTAATAATCATTGCATTTTATTCTTTAATTAACATTCATCTGTTTTTAAAAATATGGTAAATCTATCTTTACGTGACATCATGGAAAGGTTGACAATACATACAAATTTCAATGGAACTAATCACTTAGCTGCAGATCTTGCAGTAAAGTGTTGTAGTTCTAAATGGGATGAGAGTAACGGTGAAAGTAAAGTCGAACCGTGTGTTTTCCCTGGTGTCGTTCACATACCTTCTCTTGTTATGAGATTTCTTTGCTTCTTTTTGTTTTCCTCAAATACTCTTTGTGAATTCTTCATTGCAGAGGCGCGATTATGGAACTATATGAATTTTTTGTGAAGAATAAGAGCAAATTTCCACAAGCCTGTGAATTTTTGTTAAATATTTCATGTCTGAATCCGCCAATTTCCAGACTTTAACACTGTCCCACATGCTGGTAAGTTCGGTAGTGATCTTCTCCTTGGTTTAATTTTACTGTGTATTATGTGATTTCTTTTACCCATGGACCTACATGGAGATTCAGGTATAGTTATGGTTAAGATACGGTTGTTAAGTTTAACTAAAGATGTGTCATATTCTCAAGAAATGCTTACTTCCAAGCATGAATTATTTTGCCACGCATGAGTTATGTTTTAAAAAAAAATCATTTTGACAGGTTAATTTTCATTTTTTTCAGCAAGCATTATGGCAAATAGTTTTGGCTTTGAAACTATTTACCCGTCGTAGACGTTCATTTATCAGAGAGCAAAGATAACTAAAATACACGTGACTTCTCAAATCTATCACTTGTGGAGAGTACCATGAATTCTGAGTATATTCTTGTAGCAGATTAATTATTTCAATAATCTGCTACTCTCTTTAATTGGTTTTAAGAAGTCATAAGCATTGGCATCCACCAAACCATTCACAAGATACATATGCAAAAACCTCTAGAAAACTTATATAACACAATAATGCAAGAGAAATCGTAGTGCAAATAATCACTTGCATATTATTATATTAGTTACCAAAAAAGGACAAATATGAAATCCCACTCTCCTTTGATATCATCCTTTTTAATCCAAATGGAAAATGTTCTCACAGCCATCTTCTAAAATAACATTAGAATCTATCTCATGAAATGTTGTTTCATGGAGATGAGAATTTTTACAGGCCACATACAACACCAACTGTCACTCTCTCATATTCATTACCAACATTCACCAAAATTTATCAAAATCTAAATCCTAAAGTATCTTCAATTACGATCCAAACAAACTTAAATTTAACATGTTTACC
This sequence comes from Brassica napus, assembly GCF_020379485.1. Classification (NCBI taxonomy): domain Eukaryota; kingdom Viridiplantae; phylum Streptophyta; class Magnoliopsida; order Brassicales; family Brassicaceae; genus Brassica; species Brassica napus. The sequence continues at coordinate 29,266,654 of NC_063451.1, read as the reverse complement.
CAAAAAAAAAGGATTAAAAATCAAACCTTTCCATGGACTTCTCTTTTCTCAGACGGCACAACACATGGATACAAACGTTCTTTAAGCCTAAACGTCTTACTGAAAAAAGCAAAATCACCATGAAATCTTAGATCCATACAGAGAGACTAATCAATCGAAAGATTAAGAGTGATAGATGAAGATATAAGCCAGGGAGAGTTACAGAGATGATCACACGGTGAGATCTACGGAGCTCCGATGAAAATAATACAGGACAACTCCGATGAGCTCTGCCTCGTGCTAGTCAACTCCGATGAGCTCTCCACCAGCAGGTGGTGAACAGAACAACGCCGTTAATGGAATTTAACGCCCTCGTCATTGTCCTCGTCGTCATCACTCGTTCTCTTTGTCGCCAAGAAGGTTAAGGTTATATCGATCAAATAAGAAAAGATTAGGTTAATGTAAGCAAAAGACTAAAACAGCCTTAATGAATTTAAGACCTTAGGTTTATCGTTAATTCCAGTAGCACAAGTTGGTAAATATTGAAATAAAAGAAGGGTTATTTTCCAAGTGTACTTCAGTTTTAATAGATTAGATGATGAAAATATAATCAATAGTAAAATATTTATTCTGGAAATAATAAAATATAAAATATCATTACCAAAACACACATCAGCTTATTTTTAAAAAGCAAAAAAAATAATAATACAATTTTATGTTTAAACAAAAAATTTAAAAAATAATTCTTTGTTTAAACATAAGTTATATATATATATATACATTTTATTTTATAAACTTGTATATAGAATATATTTAGAAATCCGTACATAAGCTTTAAGTAAAATGTGTAAACATAATTTTTAGTAAATTTACCATAACTATAATATATATATATATATATATATATATATATATATATAATATTGATTATAATTTTTAGATATTAGTTATTTGATTATTCTGTAAATATTTGGTTCTTATAAATTATTTTTAATAAATGTGACACTACTAAATAAAAAAATAGGCTGGAACTATATTGTTGAAACTAAAGTTCCAAAACTATGCACATATAATCATATATTTATGTGTATGTGATTGTGACTTGTGACTATTACATAGTAGTGTCAAACGGTAAGCACCAAGTAGAATATATATATTTGCTTCTTCTTTTTTAACAACATATATATTTTCTTTATTTTTTTAACAACATATATATTGGCTTTTTCTTAGAAATAGGTAGTTATTCTAAAAACTAGTTTTCCTAAATTTTAGGAAATCTAAAACTCAAAAATCTTGATTGGGTCAAAAATGGGTTTTGGAAAAATCAAAAACCAGAAACTGTTCAAAATCTACGAACAATCATCTCTCACTAATGTTTCTCGCAGCTTTGAAGATAGGAGCTTCTTTTTTTCTTCTGAAAGTAAGCTAGGAGCTTGTTGTCAAGGTAAAGCCTTAAGTCATGGCTCTATGTTGTACGCATCAAGTTCACATTGCATCTGTTTTTATGTGCAAGCGAGTGAGATGTCTAGGAGAGAGTATGAATTTTAGGGGTGGTCGGGTGGACATGGAGCGGATAGTACTGTAAATTTTAGTATTTGTGATTTGCTTAATAGCATACGGATATATGATTTTGCGATTTATTTTGCTTTGGAAAAATACGGATATCTGGTTTTTCGAATATCTGAAAAAACTTACAAATATTTATGAATATTTACGAATACTTATGAATATTTCATCCACTTTATTTAATACAAATAAATCTTACCAAAACTATATAAGTTTGTTTTCAAAAATATCTTTACAGAATCTTAAACAAAAAATGGAAATTAGTGAAACTATATGTTCCATAAAAATTTAAAATTTAATTATTTTTTATGAAACATAAAATTTTAGAAAATGGTATTTTTTTATAAAGATTTATACTCTTTCTTAATTTAATACTTTTATAAGTAATTTTATAAATGAAATTATTAAAACTATATGTTAAAATAATAATTATATAAATTATATGTTTGCAACTCTCAATTTAATTGTAGATATACTTCTATTTGTATAAGTAACGGAGCGGAGCGGATATCTAACATTGACATTTTTAGTATTTGTGATTTACTTTGTTTTTAACGAATATTGATTTTCGATATTTGCCTTGCTCCGAAGACTTACGGATATCCGGGTTTTTATCGAAACGAATAACAAAACGAATCAAATTTAACGGATAAAATGGAAGGTCCAATTATGTTTGGATATGTGAGCAGCTAAGGGGAACCAATTCGCAAAGGATCACAGTGCTAAAGCCATGGATAAAACAAGAGCAGATCTTCATTCAAGAATCATAGTCACCATTCAATCAGTTGATTCCATTTCAAAGCGCATCCAGAGACGAAGAGCTCCAGTCACAGATCTTAAGAGGCTTTCAATGGTTGACTGGCTTCACAACGGTGTGTTTGCTCTAAAGCTGCCACCAAGCTCGGTTTAAAACTATATGACTTGGTTCATAATCTCCAAGAACTAAACCAAATGTATGGCGTGAGAATGTTTCACCTTTTAGTAATGTTATTCAGTACCTTTTGTAGTATTCTCAAGCTTCAGTTCATTCTATAATAATAATTCTGGTCGTTAGGAGCAGTAAAGCCTAAGACTTTACAAATTACAAAATGCTGCTGGACTTAGAAAATTAAAAAAAAAACGAACTGGCAAAAAACTCTTAGAAGGGATCACCACGCGCCTCACTCGAAGAAGGATGATGTTTAGTTGTGTCTGGAAATGCTTACGAAACACGCAGCTGAGTTTACTACACTTGTTCCCGAAGCAAGCTACAACTCTGGGGACTACCCACCTCCTCCTCCTAACTTTCTCACCTTCTTCAATTATTTTTATTCATTTATTATCGATTTATTTTCTTTTCTTTTGATTTTTAAAATAGAAAAGAATAAATTATCTCTCTCTATTCGTGGTCACTGAACTAAAGTCTCATCACCGATGCTCTTAACCCTCTAAGAGAGATTGCACATGGGAAGCAGCTTTAGCTAATCCTGTCCTTGAAACCATCCACGGTAAAATGTTGTCTTCTTCTTAGTTTGTTGTCTGATTCCGACAGGAGATCCGACGTGTGCTTCTGTTTGAGACCGACATTTCTCGTTAATAGTTTTAATTAACTACTGAGGAGAGTTTTTCTTTTTCTTTATTTCTAGGATCATTGTGTTCTTTGTAGTTGTTGATTCTGAGATCAGGTAGTGTGGATTTGAGATCAGGTTCATTTACTTTTGCAAGCAGATCTGGTGATTTTAGTTTCCTTTTTAAGGTATAATCATTCTGTTTTCTTTCTCTTTCTTGTTTGATTCCATTGCTTAATGATTGTGATCTATTGTTAAACCTTATGATTAGAGATTATTTTTATATAAAAGAAAGTACAAATCTTTAGCTCATGAACAAATGATTCTGAATTTTGGCTCTTCACTTAGTCTTCTTTATGAACAATATGGGCTGATCCTTTTTAACTCAGCATAGTGAATCCTATAAACAAACTGTTTATATATATCTTCAATATCCAAAGTTGCAATCTTTGGTTATAAAAATTGATTGCTCGATCAATTGCAGGAAGGTGTGTTTTTGAGTTTTGGTTGTGGACATCATGGGAAAGCCTGCAAGGTGGTTAAAAAGTGTACTACTTGGAAAGAAATCATCTAAATCTAGTGGTTCGAAAGACAAAGAGGTAACGCATTTTCATATATAGATTAGTTTCACAATTTTGTAGAAGTTGCCATAGAGAGACTAATATGCTTCCATGTGCAGAGAGTTGTGAATGGAAAAGAGGTAGTGGTTGTTTCCAAGATTGAAGAATCCGATGTGGTTTCGGATCTTCCATTCTTTGGTAATGCAACAGTTTCCACCAGCGCTGTGGTAGAGGAGACACAGAATATAGAACGTGAATTGGTTTCAGACGACGAGATACAACTTCCTGAGGTCCAAGTCCAGCCAACAGAATCTCCAAATGCTGCTTCTGTTGTTATTCCTGATGATTTGCTATCAGATTCAGACAAAATTCAGCAAGAGATTGCAGCAACAACTCTGCAGGCTGCCTTTAGAGGCTACTTGGTAATATTATTAAAGCTCTTGGTGTGTTTTTGTTTTTTGTGTATACTGAACTTGAGCTCTATGTGTGAAGGCTCGACGTGCCTTCTGGGCATTAAAAGGTATAATAAGGCTACAGGCACTTATCCGCGGACACATGGTTAGGAGGCAAGCTGTTGCCACTCTGTGCTGTGTTATGGGAATTGTCAGATTGCAAGCACTTGCTCGTGGAAAAGAGATCAGACGTTCTGACATTGGTGTTGAAGTTCACAGGAGATGCTTGGTAATGATCAACATTTTTGACTCTGTGATTAGCTTTTAACTTTAGTTCTGTAACTCTCTTTTTATTTTGTCTTATCAGGAGAATAAACTCCCTGAAGACTCTGTTGTTGAAACACATACTTACCTTGGAATCAAGAAGCTAACTGCAAATGCTTTTGCTCAGAAGGTATTGCTTACTATTGGCTATTACTGAAACTAGGAGTTGAGAAGAAGATCTTTGGTGGAATAATGCTATGTTGTCTTTCTTAACAGCTTCTAGCTTCATCTCCAAACGTGATGCCTGTGCACTTAGACAATGATTCTTCTTCCAACTCTATCTGGTTAGAGAACTGGTCAGCCTCTTGCTTCTGGAAACCAGTTCCTCAACCGAAGAAAACATCAGTCAGGAAAACTCAGAAGAAGTTCGAAGGGGACTTTGCTAAACAAAAGAAGAGTGTTCGCAAAGTCCCTGCTCCCAATCTCGACAGTCCCTCCGCTGCTGCACAGACATCATTTGAGTTTGAGAAACCAAAACGCAGCAGCTTCCGCAAATTTTCAACAAGCCAATCTGTGGAGCTACCACCACTAGAAGAGCCTCCTCAAGTTGATCTAGAGAAGGTGAAACGTGGCTTGAGGAAAGTGCATAACCCTGTAGTTGAGAACTCTATCCAACCTCAACCATCTCCAGAGAAGGAGATTGAGAAGCCAACTCTGGCTTTGAAAGAACCTGTGACTGTGAGTGCCTTTGATGAAGAGGAAAAGGAGACTGTGGTGGAGATAATACACACTCATGGACCATTGGAAACCAATGAAGCACCACCTGATTCTCCATTGGTGAACCAAATCGAAGAGAGCCAAGAGAATGTGATGGTTGAGGAGAAGGAGGATGTGAAAGAAGAGAGAACTCCTAAACAAAAGAACTCAGCTGGGAAGGAGAATAAAAAATCAGTGAAGAAGGATTCTCCGGTTACTGCTACTACTACTACTACTCAAGCTGCTGAGTGTCAAGAGAGTAGTGCCCCGGGACTACCAAGCTATATGCAAGCGACTAAATCCGCAAAAGCAAAGCTGAGGCTGCAACAAGGCTCTTCTTCCCCTAAGCAACAAGGGGCTGAGAAAGCCACTAGACGTTACTCACTACCGTCTTCAGGTAACAATGCAAGGGTCACTTCTGATTCTCCTAAGACAACAAGAGTCTCAAACTCTGGTGGCAAAACCGGGAAGAAGACCGAGAAACCTTTGGCCAGAGAAGGCAACGGTTAGTGTTCTAAACCAGCCAAACAAAAACTTCTCACAAGAAAAATCTATGTAGTGATTCTGTGTTTCTTGGATTGGTTTTGGGTTTTGCAGGGAAGACAACTCAGGTAGAGTGGAAGAGATGAGCGATCATCTGGTATAAAAAGAGGTCTCTAATGTTTTCCCACTCTACAGATATGTTACCATCTATCTATATAGTTAGAGTATGTAATTTGTGTTTGTGTTTGTGTTGAGAATGTACATCATCGGTTTGTTTTTTTTGTGTGTGGCAAGTTCATTTTCTGTTTTCATGCTACATTCCTTCTATTGTTACCTTGAAAATCAACTTTGGATGTTTATGATATATGTATTCTCAACTCTTAAAATGAATAATATATCTATGAATTTAAACGTTTTTAATCAAAGACGGTATCATAGTGTTTATAAAACCACTTGAATAGTTGTTTTGAATTTTCATGAAATAGATATTCATAGAGTCAAATACTCCTAAGTTTGAATGTATAACTAAGGAGGGAGTGGCTAAGTAATTAAAGGGGAGAAAAAAAAAACAAAGAAGAAAAGCATAAAGTAGTAATCCATTGAGCTCAAAGAAGCAAGACTGGATCTTATTGCATGGAGTAAAGAGCTTTGGAATTATAAAAGTTGGTATTGAAACACTTTGCATATTTTATTATTCTTTATTGGACTTAGTTTTACTTATCTTAGCTTAATTACATCATACTATTATTTATTTTTTATTGCTGTTGTTTGATCATCATCTATATATTAAAACCAGAAGGTAAACCACATCTACATTTTAACAATATATTTTTGTGAAATTAATATTTTCTTTATTTTATGATAGTGAGTTATGCTGCCTATGAACATCAAATACACACACATATTGTATGTATATTCACATTATATATATGTAGAGGCTGTCCACGTCAGGCAAAAAGGGAATGTTCCAAAGATATATCACAATGCTCTTTGGTGATTCCATTTGATAGGGACATTTTGTGTGAAGGACAATCCCCCTAAAAAGCAACACAAGACTGCACTCTTTGCAGCCATATATGTATGTATCTATCACACCCTTCACAATTTCACCTTATCTTGTAAACAGAAATTTTAAAATGTATGTATATGAGTGTGTGTCAAAAAATAGAAAAAAGTGGAAAAGAAAAGATAGAGAGAAGCATATGCTTAGCTTCCCAGGGACAGAGTTTCAAATGTAAACTTTTTTTTTGGGTTCAAACTCGTCAGAAGAGAGTTCTTCTAAAACCAGTCTTATATATGCTTCCTCTTTACCAAAATCTTCTCTCCATTCAAAAGAGAGACAAACTTCTCTTTTCGTCTTTAACATTTTTCCATTTTATATAATCTCTCAACATTTTTATATACAAGCTAGTAACTAATATCTACACACATTGTAGATTTCTTCAAAATGGGTGTTTCGATTCATCATAGAGGAATGGTTCTTCTTCTTGTCATCTCAATTTTTCTACTCCTTCAAACGGGTAAGGTCTCAAGTCTAAGGTGGGAGAGAGATACGAAGCTGCAGCTTCTGTCTGTTCATCCTTCGCGTGTTCTTGAAGAGTCATCATCATCAAAGCATGGAAGTATAGATACAAATCGAGACTTGGCGCCTTCTCCTTCCGTTATGTCTGTTCCAAATGAATCTGTAAAAAGAATGATTGGAAGAGGATCCGATCCTATACACAACAGATGCTAAGATTATTCTAGAAGGAAGAAACAATGTTTTGTTTCTGGAAGTAAATGCTAGCCTAGTCTATATTCTGCCTCTGCAGTCTCAGTTACTTCTAAAAATATGTTATCATTTGTTTCTTAATCATTTAAGGGTTTAAGTGTATATTGAATCCTTGTCATTTAAATTGTGTTTTTTTTCATTATATATCGTTTGTTTGATGAGTTGTACGTTGAATATACAAGACTTTGATTTGTTCTTTGCTAAGCTATTTAGCTAGTTCTAGCTTTTTTTGGGCTCTTCAGCCCCCTCTTAAACCCAAGTGATATCAAGTCATTTACTACTATTGCAAGCTAGTTAGAGTTTTTGTTTCAGGGATACAAGTGAAGATTATCCGAAGGTTTCTTCGCAATGAGCAAACCTCTCCGGCAAACAATCCTATCATATATTTCAATGCACTATCTATGTTGTTCATTTTACCGTTGAGAGTAGCTCCGGTTTTTATCATTTTACTGTTAAATCTGGCTCGGTTGTAACCACTTAAACCTCTGAGTTTAATATATTTCGTTGACAAAAAGCATATATGTGCACAATTATGTTTTGGTTCTTGAGCCCAAATCCAGACAGCTCAAAGCCATCCAAAAAAGTTGTTGAGTTGAGTTTAAGTTATAAATAAGCCCATTAAACACTTCAAAGGAACTAAAGAAACATGGAAAACGAGAAACATTATACACAAACTACACTGCTTGCTTGATAAGGTAAGTGACATGCATAAACAAATAAAAAAAGTAGTTGGAAAAAGGTGGAGGAGATTTACCTTCACAACTACTGATTGGATGTGGGAAAATTTTCTGAACTCGTCAAGAGATCCAACAAGAAAACTTCTTGACATTCTCCCGTGATTTTTGGTTTTAAAATGATTATGTTTAAAAGGATACCTTTCTTAAGATAGAAAATACAAACTCAGTTGAAGCCAATTTAACCCCCCCAAAAAAACTTACGTATCTGCCAATATCGATTACAATGACTAGTAAAATTAGAGCGAACCCATGTTTATGACTCTGATACGATTGAACATAGTTTATGGAGATTCTTTATGCGCAAAATTTTGAAAAAAGTTCTATCAACATTAGGATGTAAATAGAAGTCCCTTATAATTTAGAATGCGGTTGATAATGCGATTGTACTCGAACAATCTTTCAGTGTCTATTGCTTGTGGGAGCATGTCCCTTGGAATGACTCGGATACGCATTTAATTTGTTTACTCGATTTTTTTTTTTTTCGTGATCCGGCTAGTGGCTACCATTCAACTGAGTTTCTTCTTCTTTATATTTGTTTTTTTTGTCAACTCTGAATTTCTTCTATGTTTTCTATTTCTATCATTTTTGAAAGACACCGTTGGTATTGACATGAACGTTCATTAATAAATTTTAAAAAATTATTCTAAATAATAGTCTGATAATGTATAGATTCACATATCGAAACTTTTGAAATCCCCTATACTATATTTACGAAGTGATTTTGCCACGTGTCTTTTCTACAATCAATTTCACAAAACAAATATGACATGGCTACTAAAATTGATGACATTACTTCCGGAAAAATATGACATGAATAATTTCATTTAATGTTGATTTATATTTTTTGGCAAACTTATTAGAATATGGTAATAATTCATATATTACATTTAATATTGATATTTCTTTTTGGTAAATTTTTTTAAAATATGGTAATAGCTCATACATCATCTGTAAAATAAATATATTTATATATAACATTTCAAATTTTGAAATATTATTATTTTGTATACTTATACAATTTGTATTACTAAAGTTTTCAAAAGTTTCTACAATTTTTAAACATTTATATATCTAATCATAAGATCATTAGTCTTATATATCTACAAATTTTATAAATATTGTTTAGGTTAAATATTTGATAATTATATAATTTTATATTATTTTTATTAGTTTTATACAAATTGATTTAATATATATCAAATCTATATTAAATATTAGTAAGAAAATAGGAAAATCTATAATATTTAATAAAATTTACTTTTAAATATAAGTTAGATTTAAAAAAAATTACACACCTAGTAAATTATAAATAAGTATATCTACTTTTAATGCTTGTTAAGTAATCTCCATAGGTTTCAAAAATGTATTATATTGTTCAATTCTAACTAGCAAAATATGGTTTGCATGTCAACATACACTAGATACTAGTTAGTAATATCCATTGTTAATTGTACTTCTTCATGTTACGATACATATAATTACCGTTATAAATCTAAGTTATGTCGAAATCTATTACGTACAAAATATAGATAAAATTAATTTTACAATGACTTCGCGACTATATTTAAATTCCGTCTACAGTGTACAGAGAGATATAGTCAACACTCAACAACCCTATTTATACTAGGGGGATTTACCACGTATGACTCAAAACTTGACTTTGATTGCAAAACTATACCCAAACTTGAATCAAATGTAAAACTAACCTAAAAACCTTGTGAAATTACAGCCAGCCCCTTGTGAACAAAAAAAAAACCATTTTTACGAATATAGCCTCGGTAAGTCGTCTGAGATGCTGGAAGTCGTCTAGACGACCTACAAGTAAGTCGTCTGGTGTAGTTGATCTTAAAAATAATTTTTAAATTTTTTAAAAAATATTTTAACAAATGAAAAATTAAAATCATGTAATTATAAACAGTTTTAAGTAATGTAAATTAAGATATAATAAAATTGAATAGTTTTCAGCATAAATGAGTGAAAGTAGTTAATCATGATATTTTTTTATTTTATGGTTTGACAACATTTGTTGTAATATTGTATGTATTATCAGGGTTATATTTTGGAAAGCTTGAAAGTTTTTTTTTTTAAATTAAATTTTTACCTATAAGTGTTTATTTTTGTGTATAGTAAACACTTTTGAAGTTTAATTTGATTTTATGAAGTGTTTAGTTAGTTAATTAAGTTTAGGGGTTATGTTTAGAGTCTAGACGACTAACTTGTAAGTCGTCTGGTGAATAATTTAAACCAGACGACTTACATGTAAGTCATCCAAATATTTGCGCCTAAATTTTTTTAAAAAATTATTTTCCCGCTTAAATAATTTAAACCAGACGATTTACTTGTAAGTCGTCTAGGAAGTTTTCTATTTTAGTTTCCCGCTAAAAATATTAAAGTCTTCTGGGCGACTTACAAGTAAGTCGTCTAGGAAGGCGTCTGAATCAAAAATATTTAACCTAATTGGATTTTTTGTCTCCTTATATAAAGAAAAAAATTACACATTCTCTCTCCTTCTTTCAAATGGCTGCAACAAAAATTTAATGTTCATCATTCTAAAACTCTTCAACCTCTCTCTAATCTCTTTGAACTTATAAACACTAAGCTTTATATCAATTTATTGTTTTTGTCTCATGTCTTTCTCACTAATTTATCTTGTTTTTGTATGTTTTTAATCAGATGGTTCTCATCTTCCACTAATTTAAAGGTAAATCTATCAATTTTAGATATGTATTTTTGTGTGTTAATAATGGTAGATTTATCTAATCTTCCACTAATTTTCTCTGTTTTAAGTCATTTAAACGTTTTTGGATATGCAGGTTTTTTAGATCTGAATTTGGATATGCAGGTTTTTCAGATCTGGAAGACGTCTGGGATGACTTACTTGTTAGTCGTCTAAAATATAATGCGCTAGACGACTTCCAGGAAGTCTTCCAGACGACTTCCAGGAAGTCGTCTAGACTTCCTGGAAGTCGTCTGTCGGAGTTTTCTCTCATGTTTCTCCCTTTCATATCAGATCTGAGCGTTTTGGTAAGTTTTTATGTCTATTTTTCTTCATTTGGTAACTTTCTGTTGTATAAAGTTCTTATTTTTTTCCCAAACTAAAACTCTTCATACCCACTTTAATCTCTTTGACTTGAAAACACCAAACTTTATATGAATTTTACAGTTTTGTCTCATGTCTTTCTCACCAATCTATTTTTTTTTTGCAGGTTTTTAATCACATGGTTCTCATCTTCTACTCATTTAAATGTAGATCTATTAATTTTAGATATGTATTTTTGTGTATTCTATAAAAGTAGATTTATCTAATCTTCCACTCATTTTCTCTATTTTTAAGCTATTTGAACATTTTTTGATATGCAGGTTTTTCAGATCTGGATTTGATATACAGGTTTTTCAGATCTGGAAGACTTCTGGGACGACTTACCTGTTAATCGTCTAAAATACAATGCGCTAGACGTTCCAGACGACTTCCAGGAAATCTTCTTCCATATCAACTGGAGTCCAAGCTTGTCTTTGTAGAGGAATGATCTATAATAGTTTTGTTTGTGGTCTGTTTTGTGATTTGCATGTCTACTCTTTTATTTGTGAATTTTTTTGTAAAATCAGTAATAATGTTTCCCAAGATGTAATATATGTGCTAACAATGTGTTTGCACATTTACAAATCAATGAAATAATATACTTCAATAGTCTTTTTCTTATCTTTGGATCTCCCATATGCAATAATAAACTCCAATGGCCTTCTTCTCATCTTAATAAACAATAATGTTGGTAACCTCATATTGATATAACATTTTAAGAAGCATTTTAACCCTTCTTCCAACTCATAACAATAATCATCATTGGTGTCTATAACAATAATACTTAAGAGATGGAAACAAACAGTAGTAACTAGTCAAAGCATATCACATTTTTTACAAGTTTGTGTTAAAAAACTTAGTCAAATTTAGTAAAACTAATGGAGAAAACATATTTTGAAAATATGAGTTGCCACAAAGAGAGTTTTCATTGACTTGTATATTCCAACATCCATCTTTCAACAACCATTCTCCATACACAGCATGTAACTAACGCATCATCTGAAAAAGTAAAAATAAAACACATTAGCAAACATAGAACAAAGAAAACGAAAGTTTATTAAAGATCGACGCGGACAACTTTAATCTAAGTCTTCCAGACGACTAAAATATAAGTCGTCTGGTCAACGCAGAAGTTGTTTTTGCAATGACTTTGAAATCTGTTATCTGAGACGACTGAAAATTAAGTCGTCTATTTTTGTTTGGTTTAAAAAAAACTCCAAAAAAGCTAGACGACTTACATTTCAGTCGTCATAGGTTAGTTTTGCATTTGACTGGATTATTTCATAAGTTTGACTTTCCTGGATGACTTACATTTCAGTCGTCTGGTGAAAAATTGAAATATCAATATTTTATTAAAACTAGACGACTTACAATTAAATCGTCATAGGTTTGTTTTGCAATTAAAAAATAAAACTTCAATATTTAATTATATATAGACGACTTACAATTCAGTCGTCCGTCCGAGGACTTACATGTAAGTCGTTCAGGATTTACGAGGTTTGACCAGAATCTCGGAATAAAATCATGGACGACTTACATGTAAGTCGTCGGGCGGACGACTGAATTGTAAGTTGTCTGGATATAATTAAATATTGAATTTTTTTTTCAATGGTAAAACTAATAAAATATTGATATTTCAATTTTCCACCAGACGACTGAAAAATAAGTCGTCCAGGGAAGTCAAATTTCCGACAAAATCCAGTCAAATGCAAAACTAACCTATGACGACTTACATGTAAGTCGTCTAGGTTCTTTGGAGATTTTTTTGTAACCAAACAAAAGCAGACGACTTATATTTCAGTCGTCTCAGAAAACAGATTTCAAAGTCAATTGCAAAAATAACCTATGCATTGACCAGACGACTTCCAGGTAAGTCGTCTACAGTCAGACGACTTACCTGGGAAGTCGTCTGGACGAACAGATCTTGAAAAAAATCTGATTTCATATCTTAAATTGGTGAGATAACTTTCTTAGCACACATAAGGCTTCTCCAAGCACACTGAATCTCAAACGAAAGTGACCCACCCAGAATCGTTAGCTTCTATCACTTTATGAACCATAAAAAATGTAGAATCAAAATCTTGGGATTTTTTAGCTGAATGTAGAGAGAAAGTGAGAGATATGTTGTGTTTAGTTCATAAAATTGGAGAAAGAAGAAGGGTAAATCAATTTTGGGAGCATTAAGAGCTTCAAATTGGTTGTTCATGGTGGTTGGGGTATTGATGACAATGACAATCTTGTAATTACTTGAAGATGATGAGGGTGAGAGAGTAAAAATGTCATTTCGAAAAAAAAAAAAAAAACTTGATAGCTTTTTCGTGAATTTTATGAACTTGTGGGGTGAATATGACAAAACTAATTTTCCAAAAAAAAAATGTTAGTTTTGTGTTTGAATTTGAGTTTTAGGTCGTAAAAAGCCGTTTGTATTATAAGGGATACAAGAGCATTTGCAAGTACCCTTTTACTTCGTCACCAAAAAGAGTCTTTGATCATTTCCCCTAAAACGAAAAAAACAAGTAAGGTTCTTTTTTTTTTTTTTGAAAAAGAAAAATTTGCAATTAAGGTTTCTTTTTGGAGATCAGTTTACGAAGATGAAGAAGAGGCAAGTCGTGATAAAACAAAGAAAAAACTCATGCACTACGCCTTCTTCTTCGAGCAAGGTCCGTTACGTTGAGTGCCAGAAGAATCACGCAGCTAATATCGGTGGCTACGCCGTTGACGGTTGCCGTGAGTTTATGGCAAGCGGCGGCGAAGGAACCAATGATGCTTTGACGTGCGCTGCTTGTGGCTGTCACCGGAATTTTCATAGGAGGGAAGTTGAAACGGAGGTTGTTTGCGCGTATTCTCCTCCGAACTGAATAAACTAATTAGTAAGATGTTAAAAAGGAAGGAAAAACAAGAAAGGTTATTGCTGACTTCAGTTAAAACAAAAACTACTTTGGAGTTGCTTTGTTGAGTTTTATATAAGAAATGTATTTATATATATATCTATACGGTTATTGATGTATATTCAAATACTTACATTACGCCGATCCATATAATTAATGATTCTTTAATCTTGATGTGGTGTAGCGTCGGAGAACGTAAAACTCCATTTTTTTTCCTACAAAATAGAGTAAAAGTAACTATGAAGTAAAAATATTTCTAACCCTACTTCGTTTTCTATTCCATAACGGAGTAATGAACAAACAAAAAATAGATTACGTAAATTTTATTATGAAGTGAAAAATAGAGTAGGGTTAAAGTATTTTTTATTTCATACTTACTTTTACTCCATTTTAAAAGAAAAAATAGTGTTGGGTTGGATATGCCGTTGTATATACTTAGTTTTGCAGATCTTTGTGTTGTTTTTAGTAGCCGAAAAGTGTTAAAGACTTTTAAGTAGTAGTCTGGTAGAATAAAATGAGCCGTAGATAATTTTAGTGACGGATTCTGATTCCTGAACGTAAGAGTCCAGTCTACACTTCTCTTGATTGAGCTAATAACATTTGGAAATTATAGTCTATATTTGTATGCTAATGTTGCGAGTGGATAAATAATCAAATAAATTTCTTATGTGAAGGAGATGAATCCTTATAAGATATATAAGAGCACTTGCGTTGCGTTGAAAGAGATGAATCCTTAGGAGCACTTGCGATCTCTTTCAATGCTTTCGTTATGTTTACATATATTTGGATATATATAGCACATGTGCGAAGCATATAGTCAATGAAAGCAACAAAATATAATCGGATATAAACTGAAAGCTCTATAAATTAATAATGTTGAGAATACACCAAAACTATAATTTTTTTTATTAATTTATAGTGATATTAATTTATCGATATACTAATTGAACCAAAAAATTAATTTGAGACTATAAAATTATATTATTTTATAGAGATTTTTAGTATATATTAATTTATAGAGTATTAATTTAAAAATGTTATATTGTATACATGTATAGAGATTTAAAACAAGGAGCAAATATGATGATAAGATCTTGTTTTTTTTGTCAGATAAGATCATTTTATTATAAATAAAAAATGAGTCTTAGCTTTTATCAAGCAAAATAAAAAATGAAATTAATGCATACAAGTACCAATAATCGTATGTTCTTCCATTTGTCCATTTCTCTTGACTATTCGACTAACCCACTACACATACAAAAAACTTTCAAAAGAAATATTCTAGACATTTAAAAGAAGATATTTTGTATCCAATGAAATTAATTTTATTGTCATGGCCACTGGCCAGTATCAAACTATATACGTAACCATGCGTCTGTGGTCGGGTGGCACAAAACGTTATGTGGATCTGTAAAAAACTCGAATTCGAATCCGCTGCTAATCTAGATAAACACGGCGCGTGGTCTCCGTGGCTTTTCACGTTTCTTCTCCAGAAAAAGGTTTACCCTATTTTTTTCAAACTATATATGTGGATGTCAATTTTTTTTTAATAAATAGTTTAAAAGCTTTTTTATATACGTGCGAGTATGTATTAGTTGCGTGTGAATCATGCTATATTGATGATTATTAAATAATATAGCGGCCCACATTTCATATCATGCTATCAAATCGTTTAGGTTCATGTATTTCAGTTCGCTCAACTAACTATAACTAAAAAGAAGTTAACTCGAAACCATTACAAATAAAATAAAGCAAGGTTTGTTACCAATACCACGCAATAAAAAACATATTGGCTGATTCTGCTCTCATCTAAGTGGCCACTCGAATTTGTTGGAAAAGACAATTGTAGTTTGTTTATTTAATTGTTACTTATAATATGAAAAATAACTTTAATGTATTTAAAAATACTCTTTTGGAGAAAACACATTGTGATTTTGGTTATTATAAATATCAGATGGCAAAAAAAAAAAAATTAGTAACTGATAACATAGGTCTTAGGCACAGTGTTCAAAAGTATTTAACTGTTAAAATGAAAAAATGAGATAAGGAAATAAAATAAAATAAAATGGTTGGAGATACTCTCTTTTTTTTTGGATTGATTTATTTTATTTATCACTGAAATTCATTAGATAATTAAATTTTGCTAAAATATTAATCTTATATTTATTAGGTATACATAACTAATGATAAATTGATAATGCTCTATTGAAAGGGCCCATATATATGTCTCACTTCATTCATTTTGACTTTAGTTAGCTAAGAACATTACAAGAAAAGGAAAACAATCTGTTAAGAACTGTATTCGACTTTTAACACCAGTCTCATGAACTCTGGCTTTCCCAAGATTGCTTGGCTCTGAAGCTTTCTAAGGCAACTGCTGATACTCCTGAGAATTCAAAGACCCAAAAAAATAAAGAAGAGAACAAATAAAGACAGTGAATGAGAATATATACTATTTTTTTGCTTTATAGCTCACCGACTCAAAGCACTAAGTACATAACACAAGAAAGGTGATGCCTTAACTCTACCTAAATTCCTGTGATTTTATATCTAAAAATCCCACATAATCCCACCTTTTTCATCGAACATTTTGCCTTCCTTTAATCATTTGTTTAAGTGGTAGGAGCCAGAAGTTGCATTCGTCCCATTCGGTGGACGCCATATGCGTCTGTTTTGCACAAAACAAAAGACAAAGTTGCGTTTCTTCAACATTTTTAGAATACATAACGTGAAAGACTACCAAAATAAAATAAAATTGTACCTGTATTTGTAAAGCTGCATTAAAGTCCTGTTTGTCTAGAGCTTGACATAGCAGAGAGAGTTTTTCTGCAGCGTGCTTTGAGATGTCCTCATTATTGAGTTTCGCAAACAGAGATCCTACTTTTTTTGAGATACCTTCTATATCACGCTTCTTGGCAGGACCTAATGTGTCTGATGTCTCTTTAAAAAGCCTTGTCAATGTAGCCACAATAGGTTTCTGGTGGGCTGGAACATTCCATAACAACATAAAGAAAACAACTGACTTTAGTTATAACAATCTATACAGAACAAAGGCAGGTCACAAATATATACTAATTCCAATTGAGCTGAACAAAGTGTATATATATTTTTAAAAATTAATTGTTTTAACGTTGTAAAAATGTCAATACCGGGTACATTGGAAGTATCCGCTGTCTGAACAGTTGGTGGTGGAGCTACAGGTGCAGGGGGTGGTTGCACAGCTACCCGCTGTGCTGGAACCATGAGTTCCACTTGTTGAACAACAGTTTGGTGAATCTTAGAGTTAAGATATAGAGCAGGTGGTGGATTGTATGTTGCGTTTGTGTATATCTGGGGACATATGTTTTTTGGTTAGTCAAAAACAAAAATAAACTAAATAAAATGGAGATGGAAGTGAAACATACAGTAGATGAATGAAAATCCATTGACCTCTGTTGATGAGGAGGAGGATTTAGAGAAACTAAAGTAGTTTTTGATGGCTGAGCATTGGTTACTGGAGCTGGAGTAAAAGATGGCTGCAGAAACAAAAAATAATTGTAATCAAGGTTGGTCCAAGAAACTGATTCATTGTTGCTGAAAGCCAAAATGTTCATGAAACCTGGAGAGCTGGCTGAGCTTGGTTATATGGACTGATAAGAAGGTTTGGCTGCGTCTGAGTTGGCTCCTGATAAACACTTTGAGAAAACTGTTCCCTCAATATTGAAAGTTCAGATGAGAAATCATCAGGCTCAAGAAGTTTTAAGAACTTTATAGCCGTTGCAAGAAGTCCTTGGCTGGCCAATATCTCAGCATAACTCTCAAAGAGTTTGTATAAAGAGCCACTGAATCTCTTGTTCTCGGTTGCCAAAGCAAGGACAACAGTCTTCTCCATAAGATCCTATTTAGAAAAGAAAATAATGTTGAGCAGAGAAGTCCAAATTCAATGTTTATGCAAGATATAAAATTCAACAATGCTTACTTGAACACGCTCAGAATAAGACTTTCCAGCATTGTCTTTTTCAAGTCCCCTCAACCATATGTCTACTGTTTTGTCGACATTTCCGGCGCAAATGTAGCACAGAGTTGCAGCCAAAGTAAAACCAGAAGACAACAAATGTGAGGCAAGAGCATCACAGAGGCTTGTCCATTCATCTCCTTCTGCAAACTGTTTTTCAAAAGCAACAACATCCATGCACACGTAGTTAGTGACATCAAAAACGTCTTGGAACAAACATTTTAATATCATCAAACAAAACAGCTTACAGTGCAGATGAGAGCAAGAGTTTCTTTCCATAATTTAGCTGGCCTTGTATGAACAAGGCTCATTAAATCATTGTTCACCATTGCAGAAATAACCTGAAACAAGATTATCAAGATGGCAATAACCAACATATCTAAAGTAAAGTTGAATATAAACTATATATACCTTCATGTAAGGTGCATTGCTCATCTTCAGATATTTATCAAGAGTACTCTCCCACAAGGTAGAACCACCAACGTGAGCAATAACTAAAGCATCAGCCATCTTGTTTGCAGATAAACAATGAGCTACTGCTTCCTTGTAATCTCCCACAATCAATGAACGTTGGATGGCATCATCAAATAATGGATCAGAGATTTCTTCTTCTACGTTTTCAGAAGAATATGTAGCATGATGCTCTTGATCCTTTTGATCCTCACAAGGTAAACTAAAGCCAAGATGGGTAGGCAACTTCGTCTTCGCGTTCCCATCCTCTTCAAGCATGATTTTCAGCAAGCTCCATGTTTCTTTCTCCTCCTCGGATCTTCAGAAAAAAACGAATAAGTTTCTGTTAGGGATAATTATGTTAATTTTTTCAATCACTGAAAATGACTTACTCGGTCTCTTCAGATTTCTTCTTGCACAAACTCATTAGTGAAGTCTTCTCTCCGTTTTCTATCTCAGTTTCAAATTTAGTTATTCGATTCACCAAACTTTGTTCTGTGGCAAGGCTATGCAAGAAAACCTGACACATGACATGATAAGAGTCAAATAGAATGAAGAAAGGAAACAGAATTATACAATGTCCAATCTAAAACCCTACCACAGAAGCCTCAGGGAGCTTTGAGTTAGATGACACAAGCTTTCCTCCAAATCCAAAAGATGCACTAACCGGGCGCTTCCACCATTTTGGTGCTGTTAAAGGAGCTGCATCAATAAGATTGTTCTCTCCACTACCATTGCGGCTGCAACCCTACATATATAGTACATACATTCTTCAGAACACAAAAGAGAATGAAACTAAGCACTAAACGTTTTGGTCTTCTAAAACAAACCATGAGGATGGAAAATGACATCTGAGTTCATAAGGTTCATTATTATTGTATCTTGTGTATTATTCAGATTGGTCTACTACACATACTTCAATCACCAAAGAGAATATATGTCCAAGAGGTACCTCAAGGTTATAGATGCTAATATTCCCATCAGCTGAAGATGCTGATACAACTCCAGGTATCTTTGGGGACCAATGAACATCAAAATTTGAATTGTTTGTAGTACGTAACTCAGCCACAATCTGAAATAAATTGAAACAAAAATTCCATTAATTTACATAAATTACTACTATATAGCTAACAGAGCTATATCAAAATTATTGTTCTCTTTTACCTGTCCTGTCTTTGTGTTCCAGCAAATAGTTCTGTTGTCTCTAGCACAGGTAAGTAGATACAAGCTGTCACTTGGACACCACTCCATTGCAATTACACCTGATTTAGAACATGTATCACCACTTATGTTTCACCAATGATATAAACACTATAAAAACAGGAACTCAAAAATAACAACATGGTACATAGATTTAGCTAAAACACATAACAAAAGGCATACCTCTGTGGTGGCCAGAAAATGTGCGAACGGGTGATTGTGGATACCTTATGTCCAAAAGCTAATAGCAAAAAAATATCTTTAGAGACTAAGAAAGAGCCAAAATTATTTAAACTTGTACAACAAACATGGTAAATGATTGATTACCTTCACAGAAGGTGAACTATCTTCATCTGATGCAATCATTATCTGATTACAATTATCAGGATCCCATTGCAAAACTGAGCAGCTAATGAGACCTTTAAATCTATCGCTTGATTCGGAATTTTTGAATCTGTTGATTGATAATTAGTGGCCATATCAGATTATGATATAAGAGATACCACTAATTAAAGGATGTCTTCTATTAGATCAGATTTTTCAGATAAACCATGCATGGTAAAGAAGAACTCAACACTTACCCTGTTATAACCTTCTTGTTATTCACATCCCATATCACTAAGAAAACACAAGAACGAGTAACAATCAGCAGAAAGTGGAATCAGATCATATAGAAGGAAGGAGAAACCCTAATTCTCACCAGTAGTCCCATTATATGAGGTAGATGCTAAAACATGTTTAAACTCTCTATTCCATGAAACAGAGGAGATTTCACCTTGCGTATAAGATCCAGTACCCTGTAAACAAGATATGAAGTTGTAACCATGTAATTTCAATGGTACTTAGGATAAAGCAAGATTCTTACATGGTCGTCTAATTAATATATACCTTTAGGACATGAGAAGGCTCTGAAGTATCTGCTAAATCCCAGATGCAAACCGTGCCATCATCATCATCCCCGGAAGCAAGTTGGTTTGGGGAGATAACATTAAACTCAAGAGCACGAACCTAACATACAAATATATATAAGCATCGAAAAGAACCTATAGCGCAACATAAGAGTTAAAGAGATTGCAACTCACCGGCCCTTTATGTTTTGAAAGGTATCTAACGTGCGCACTTTCACAAAAAAAAAAAAAAAAAATCAAATACTTTACTTGTCTTCTACGGAAACACTTTTTCATATAAAAACCCTAACAATTAGGGTTTCAGAGAAAGAGAAAACTCACCGAATCAGAGTGAGTGGATTCCATAAACCGATATTCCCGTCGACGAGGCCACCGGCGATGCAACCATAGGGAGATTCCTGAGATCCGGATCCATAACTTCCCCAAGCGAGTCGAGTAAACCTCTCGGAGCTTGAGCACTGACCTAATAGTTTCATCTCATGGTCTTCGGAGTTAAAATCTAGTTCAAAGATCTCGAGGTTGGAGGATGAGCTGAATGACAGATCAACGGCTCCGGCCATCGTTCCGGCAGCTATGAACGGAGCTTCTGGTGCCATGGCAGCGTACGCGGATCTATCAACTCTCTTTATGCAAGACATTGTAGCAGCGACTCAAAGCTGAAACTAACAGAAGCAGAGTCACCGATCCAATAGCTAGAGAGAAGAGCGAGGAAGGGATGGGAGATTTGAGAGGGATTTGATTTGTTCGATGTGGTTTATATAGTAAACGAGTAAGGGGTAATATCGGAATGTTCGTACTTGGTGTTACGCAAACACAACCTTTTAGAACATGACACGTCACTTATGCTGTCTTTATGTTTGTGGAAAAGACAGAAACACCACCAGACAAATATTGCTTGGACAACAGTCGCACAAACCTGTAGTATAATTCTGGTTCTGGACCATCGCGCCTTTGATTAGAAAACTTTCTCAGCCCAATAGATTGAAGAAAGGCCTTGTTTCATTTTTCCCAGATTGGATAAAGAGAAATATCCCCTATATATTAACTTAGAATCGTTTAAAAACTTGTAACCATAAATTTGTACTAATTAAAAAAAAGACTATCCTTAGGTGTCACGTAATTAGAACTAGGATAAGACATGCGCTTTTCGTATGGTGAGTTTATTTGTATATATTATCGACAATTTTTTTCATATATTTGATCATTTTATTTATATATATACAATGTAATTTTGTTATTATTATATAATTTCTTTCAGATGGACCGGATCAATTTTTATTAAAAATTGTGGAACTAAACTATAATTAATATATCATTGATCGGATTTGAAATTAAACAAATTATGACACAAAAAAATTATTTTTTTCACCGAACACATTCTTAAAAAAAGTGATCAGTACTGTTTCTACAATTGAATTATTTTGACATTTTCATATGGTTTTGAAAGGTTTCAGATCAACCATTGAATTGATACATGACATTTTAATGCTTTTAGTCGTATGTTTAAGAAAACTTACATTTTTGTAATTTAAATTTATTTTAAAAAATTCAAAATATAACATATAAGAAAAAATCTAACATATAAGAAAAATATAACATATAAGATTTTCTCATTTTTGTACTTTAAAGTCGTTTAAAAAAATTTAAAATATAAAATATAAGGTTTCCTCATTTTTGTAATTTAAAGTCATTTTAAAAAATTCAAAATATAACATATAAGAAAAAAATCAATTTTTTTATTATATGGTTAATGTGATTGTTTAATTTTTTAATAATATAAAATTAAACAAAAATGAAGAAGAATGCAAAAAATTGTTATCAAATATTTATTATTCATAGTCATTAATTGTCATATATTTGTTAATCATATTATGTAATTCCGTAACTTTTATTTAAAGAAAGAATACATGTTTCTTATAGTTTGGTTTAATATAATGGTCTCTTGTAATTGAATTTGGACCAACATTTTTTTCAATTGATTCTTAAGCTGACACGTAAGCCAAATTGACATCCTAATTAAGTGACACCTAAGCATGGTCTCTTTTTAATTAGTACAAACTTAAGGTTACAACTTTTTAAATGATCCTCAATTAATATATTAGGGGATGACAATTTAGCTTACGTGACAGCTTAAGAATCAATTGAAAAAAATGTTGATCCAAATCCAATTACTAGAGCATTATATTAACCCAAAATATAAGAAGCGTGTATTCTTTCCTTAAATAAAAGCTACGGAATTACCTAATATGATTAACATATATATAACAATTAATGACTATGAATAATAAAAATTTGATAACAATTTTTGCATCCTTCTTTATTTTTATTTAATTTTATATTATTAAAAAAATAAACAATCACATTAACCATATAATAAAAAAAATAGATTTTTCTTATATATTATATTTTGAATTTTTTAAAATGACTTTAAATTACAAAAATGAGAAAATCTTATATTTTATATTTTTAAAATTTTAAAACGTCATTAAATTATAAAATGAGGAAACTTTATATGTTATATTTTTTTTATATGTTATATTTTTTCTTATATGTTATATTTTAAAAAAATTTAAAACAATTTTAAATTACAAAAATGTAAGTTTTCCTTAAACATATGAATAAAAGCATTAAAATGACATGTATCAGTTCGATGGTTGATCTGAAACCTTTCAAAACCATAAAAATAAATGTTAAAATAATTCAACTGTGGAAACAGTACTGTTCACTGTTTTCAAGAATGTATTCGGTGGACGAAAATAAGGGTTTTGTGTTATAATTTGTTTAATGTCCAATCCGATCAATCCATGATATATAAATTATAGTTTAGTCCCACAATTTTTAATAAAAATTGAAGTGCTCCATCGGAAAGAAATTATATAATATCAACAAAAAACATTGTATATGTATAAATAAAATGATCAAATATATAAAAAAAAATACCGATAATATATACAAATAAACTCACTCTGTGCAAGGCGTAGATCTTATCCTAGTATATATTTAAAAAGTAGAATAAAATTACATTCGTCAAGAATGGGTTTGAACAACAGAAATCTAAAGGAAGATTGAGAAAGTACTTTAAATTGAGATTCTATTTTGAAAACTAGGCTATTTTAATATCTCACTATGTTATAGACTTTATTAGTAAAACTGTTTATTGTTAGAGATAATTTTCAAATATTTAAATATTTATTATTTAAATATATGTTTATTCCAAAAATAATATTGCTAAGTTCAGAATTTACATAAATAAGTGTAGTTTAGTTTACAATAAAAGTGTAGTTTCCACAAAAAAAAAAGGGGTTAAGAGCAGTGTATTTTCCAATTTTCTAAACTTAGATAGGGGTATTTTGCCAATTATCCCTAAATCTAAAGTGTGTTAGTCTTTGACCTCTGTTAATACTTCCCTTCAGGTCTTGAATTGTGTATGCGTTTCACTACCAAACTAAATTAACGATCTCAAAATCATGTTACATAATGATTTTCTCTTCACGAATCTTGTGTATAAATAATATTTTTTCCTATATCCTATATGTATCGTTAAACAAGTAGTTAAATATGTCCATTGTGCTTGTCTGTTGATAACTTGTGTTTTCCTTAAGACGAGTACTGTGAAGAAAAACAAACATTTGTTTTCCTGACAAATTCCAAAGTTAGTTTTGGATTGTTATTATTCCAAAAGGACAATGATATGATATTGAAAAGATCTTTGATGTTGCCACTGCCAAACTTTCCAGCAGACGTCTAGGCAGTTTATAATTGAATGTGTGATACATATACGTTAGAATTGAAAAATCCATCTAAAACCAATCTTTCAAGCTATTTATTACTGAACAATAAGCATAACAATAAATACCAATCTATTCCTTTGGTCCTTTTATTTCTTTGCACCACGATACCAGTTGTCATAACATTGTCCACATCTTATTCTCATGGATTAAAACACAAAGTGTATAATTCCGATATAAAGAAAGAACTATTTGGTGATTGTGATAATTCGAATCATTCCTCGTTAGGGAAGAAGAAATGTACAGAGTTAAAAGGTCTAAACTCATAATGCTAATTTGGCTTTTATCCACGTTTGATAAAAATTTGAATTCTCCTGATTGTCACATTATTTACTTCAATAACGTTGTCGATTTTTTTTTAAAAAGTTTTCAATATTACTTTATATATAGCTTATGGCTAAAATACTGTCCCTAAACCGGCTTCCATCTTTAAAACTAAATAAATATTCGTAAAATGAATGATACAAAAAAAAAAAAAAATTTAAATCTAACTTATATTTAAAAATAAAATTTATTAAATATTATAGATTTTACTATTTTCTTACTAATATTTAATATAGATTTGATATATATTAAATCAATTTGTATAAAACTAATAAAAATAATATAAAATTATATAATTATCAAAAAATTAGCCTAAACAATATTTATAAAATTTGTAAATATATAAGAAACTAATGATCTTATGATTAGATTTTTTTTTTTAAATTGTAGAAATTTTTGAAAGCTTTGGTAATACAAATTGTATAATTATACAAAAGTAATAATATTTCAAAATTTGAAATGTTATATATGAATATATTTATTTTATAGATGATGTATGAGCTATTACCATATTTTAAAAAAGTTTACCAAAAATAAATATCAATATTAAATGTAATATATGAATTATTACCATATTCTAATAAGTTTACCAAAAATATAAATCAACATTAAATAAAATTATTCATGTCATATTTTTTTTGGAAGTCATGTCATCAATTTCAGTAGCCATGTCATATTTGTTTTGTGAAATTGATTGTAGAGATGACATGTGACAAAATCACTTCGAAAATATAGTCTAGGGGATAGTTTTTTTATACGATAACTCTTTAAATCATATTAAAACCACATCTAAAATACCTTTTTTGTTTTTAAACTCTAACGTTTAGAGCATGATTATTGGGGGGTTCTTAGGGTGGAGTTCTTAACGGAATATAAGAACCCTTCTCTTAACTTTTAACTAAAAAAGTTAAGAACCGGTTCTTAAAACTCTTATTTAAGAGCCGGTTCTTAGTTTTTTTTAATTAAAAATTAAGAGACGGGTTCTTATATTCTGGTAAAAACTCCACCTTAAGAACCTCCCAAATAATCATGTTCTAATGTACTAACCACTTTATGAAAAAATGTACTTATTTTATATGACAAATCTTGAAAAGGCCACAATTAAATTTGTGTTTGCAAATTGTCTGACTACTAACTATGACTTGGAACCACTTCCTCCAATAAGATTATGTTTTCTCTATATAATAGTGAAGAAGCCCCCTCATGAACACATCCACCTTCAAAGCTTTTTCTCTTTGCAAAATCCCCCATCATTTCCATAGATTTCTTCTTCTTGTCATTTCCCTTTAACTCCTTTTTGTTTGATCTTTTGTAATTTATCACTTCATAAAGTAGTCACTAACTAAACAACATATATACAAACACAAAATAGAGATGGATGCTGAAAAGAAGGGTGCCCATTTTCACCAAATCTCAACTCATAAACCACAACTACTTGTCCTCTCCTCGATCCAAGAGCAACCTTCTTCAAAGATCTCAGATAAGCCCACAGTCAAAGCTTCTGTTGCTGATGTTGACTCCGAGATTGGAGTATTCGGCGCAGAAAAGTACTTCAGCATGAAACTAGATCATGTTGACTCCACGGTGGATATCACTAAGCAACACGAGAAGGAAAACAAAGAGTATCATCCTCATACTCATACTCATACTCAGTTGACGAAAACGACGTCATCTAGATCAAGAACAAGCCGACATGGAACTCCAAGTGTAAGATCCGAGTCAAGTTACAACAGTCAAACCTTTCTCATGAGGATGAACAACAACAATGACAACAAGCAACGTAAAACAAACGATGTAAGCGTCTCTTTTGGTGGGTTTAGATGCAACGGTCCATGCTCGGGGGTTAAAACCATCAATACCGACAGAAAGATAGCTGGTAAAGGTAGAAATTATGATCGAGATTTCGTTGCTTACGACGCAAGAAAGCACATGGATAAAGCAAGACCCATGATTTCAATACCTATCCAAAGGTCAGATATCGCCATGAACCTCGAGAGAAAGCTGTCTATACTTACATGGGACGCAATACCAAACCATCTCTCTACCAAGAACATTAATCACAACTCTTCAGTGAGCAGCAAGACACAAGAGGAGGAGACAGCAAGCGAAGCGAGTTCTGATTTGTTTGAGATTGAGAACATAACGAGCAGTGTCTATGAGCCGAGTGAGGTTAGCATTGGATGGAGTGTGGTGACGGGAAGTATAGCAGATCAATCGGTCATTTCGGATTTCGATATTATGAAGAGAGGCACGAGAAGTGGTTCGGTGGTTAAAACTAAACCGGTGATTGCTGGGAAAGTCCGGTCGGGTGGGTTTTTGTCGGGTTGTAAGAGTTACAAAGCTGTCTCGGTTGTTGATAGTGCTAGAAATGTTAAAGAAGCAGCCAAGGTTGATCATCACGAGATGTCTCAGCATAAGAAGTTAAAAACTGAGATTAGGATTCAAGACTTGAGCTTTCTTTAAGAAACAAAGTATGTGTGTGTTTTTATATATTATATAGCTATTTTCAAATGTTTTGTAATATTTGCTTGTGTGCATGTTAATGGATTTTGATGATTTGGTCTCTTGCTGGTTTATGTTATGAAACCCTAGAGTATTGTGATTTTAAGAAAATAGTTCAATGGGAAAAAAACTCTTTAAAATTTTGAGCTTTCGTAGAATTAGATTTTACTACATTCTTTGGAGTGATCTAAGTTTTAAGTTTTCAACGGTATGTTTAATTATAACGTATCTAACTGTAAGGTTAAGAGGTGACATTAACGTATAACTTTATCATTTCTACACCACATGTTTCAATGTTTCATATATCACATCCAATCCTAAACGCTCGATGGAAACGAGCCAGAGCATCTTCAATCTCACTCCATAATTTACTGCAAAATAGAGTGGAAAATGGAACGATGAACAAACAAAAAAATGATTAATCCATAAATAAAGTAATGGATTTTTTGTTTATTTATCACTCAATTTTTCACTCCATTTTGCAGTAAATTATGGAGCGGAGTCGGAGATGCTCTTATATAAAAAGATCGTGATTATATAAATCTTTCTCGTGAGTCTTGATCAGTCTTGACCCCACAAATTTTGCATGTGGATAATAACCAATAAGAAACGTCGACGATAACTTGACGTCGAGACAAAGAATTATATATTAGTCTCTGTGAGATTATGCAAAAATGGCATTAACATTGGCTATGTGTTCGTAGCCATGCAATTACAAACTTAGGGTTGGTTAGTAGTAAATGTGAAGGGAATGTTCTCAAACTGAGACCAATCAATAACTCGAAAAATGTCTATGTTAATCTTTTCTATAAGTATTGTGGTACCACCGGCTATGAAGAATGTTTTCAACAATATTAATTATTCCGTGACCACCTTACCCAATTCCATTCAATATTTAATAAGAAAAAGAAGTATACCTGTTATTATGTTTTTTAATATATATGCACATAAATTCCCAACTAGAGCCAAACAACTCCAATAAATTGAACGTCCAATCTATATTATAATATATGAGTTTTTGCTCACTCCTCAGAGCGTCAAGTCAGCGTTTTGTGGACCCTACTTTTAAAAAGTGTGAAAAAATATCAAATCCATGGCTCGAATCCGGGTTGTTGAGATATAAACACCAACATTTATACCACTAAGCTAAATGATACATGTACATTGATGGTCGAACCGGATATATATTTATGAAGGTTGGAAGCTCTTGCTTCTTCGGCTTCCTCTGAGGGTCGGACCTACAAGTGCGTTATGGGTTTCATTTTTAAATGATATTCATCACGTTATATGAAAAAAAGCTTAAGTTTGCAACAATTATAGTTTTCTCATATTGTAAATTGTTATCGTTTAACATGCTCAAACAAGTCTGAGTTACAGAGTTGCGCCATGTGTCTGTTCGTAATCTATTTTTTCACCGGTGAACTCTTCATGTCCACCTTAAATCGCTTGATCATAAATGTTCCTGATTTGTAGCCCCTATATAAACCCTATATATGTGATTCTCATCTTTGATGAACCCAATCAGCATCTCCACAAAACTCATTGATTCCTCTTAGATTTAACCAACTTCTAGAAAATGTTTCTCTCTGTCTCTCCAATTCGTCAAACCGGCGTCTCGGCGTCCGTCACTCAACCTTCGAATCTCTCCGTCTTGGTCGTAGTAGTCAGAGCATAGCCTCTGGCTTCCTCGCTTCTGGGATTCCCTGAAATTCAAGAAAGACAAGGAGTTTGTGGAAATCACGGTTCTCTTCCTTGATGAAAAGGTAAGTTAATCTTCGATCTATAACACTTATTTAACATAATTGTTTTAATTTATTTTCTGATTCTTTGTTGAATAATATTATTTGCAGATTCCGTGATTCATGGGTTTACTCCCGTCGGATGTGCTAATCATTACATGCCATCTTTGAAAGCTGGTTCCATTGTGAAAGTCGATCGTTTTGAGGTTTCTATGTGCTCAAGCATGTACAAGATAACTATCATCCATTCCTCATCCGTTTCATCTCACTAACCATTATTGATGAAGGCATCACGGGTGCTCTTGAGATCAATCTTCAGTCAAGATTAGACTGTTCGACAATCTCCAAGTGATTGCAAACACAAACCTAGAACTTCCAGGTATATTATCATATTGCATCTGAGTTTATATTATGTTTTGATATCATAACTGATATTTAAACTCACAGATGTGGTTGGGCAAATCTGTTCTGTCCAGGGCTCTGGCCTCACCAAAGAAACAACTCGAGTCGTTATCCGTCTCCTCATTGATCCGTAAGAAACAATCAACACATAATTCCCTTTATATTACTGTCTATATTGTGCTAACATCAATAATCAAAAATATTTCATACCCAAGATTTGTGGTCTTCTATTTATCTCTCTTACTTATCAATCTAATTTTACACAAATCTTTATTTTACTGTTTAAAAGAAACCACAATAACCCAAACAATCAAAACACCAAAAACTAGAATCCCAAAAAAGACGAATCATTAATGATCACCTCTCTTTTTATCTAATTTTACAAATAAACTTCAAAACAAATATACCAAGCCAATCAACTCAACTAAAACTCAACAACACATACATTGAGCCAGCCAAACAAATATAAACTACACGGCCAAATATTTAACAATTTACAAACTTACTTTCACAAATGCTTACGAAGAAGACGAAGACGACAACCAAGATCAGTGAAATTACCTAAACAAAAAAAGCAGAGTAATTAAGTTACGAACTCTGATAAATACAACTAACAATAATTTTTGTTTACATATTACCCATCAAATAAAAGAGAAACAAACACATCAACACCATGAGATACAAGAGACAATCCCAACAGACACAAATGCGGCAACAATATCTCCACCTGCTCACTCCTCTTGTCTTATAAAAATAGCTTATATGCTCAATGTCAACATACCAACGCTATTGTCTTCTTATGAGAAATACATATATTCGTTTAAAACCCATAAAGACCCAAATACTAATTGTCACTCATTTTATAGTTATTTCTACAAGTCTTCGTATATTTGTTTTAAAGGTCCGGTAAAAACAACAAGTTTAAAAGTAAAAAAACATATAACTAACATAATAATAATAAAAAAAAATTATTACTTAATACACACAACTTACACAACTAAACTGGAGAAAAAATATCCAGAAACAAAAGGTACTCTCAACAACCTTAATATAATTTATGTAATCTCAACAGTACAAGTAACAAATTAAAAAGACAAACAAACAATAAGTCTCAGTGACACAACAAACAACACCACGAACTATATCAATCACATTATTAACACAGTTTAGTCATTCATGAGTGGAGAACAGTGCATAAACAGTACATCATCACAACTCTAACCCTATAACAATAAAAAAACTTAAAAAACAATGATCAACCCAAAACGCAAAATTTACAGCTAAAATAACCCTAATAAATATTGAGATGAAACAAGAAATATGTCTACAACTCCGCGCAAGCGCGGAAGCAATGCCCTAGTACGAAATAATGCGATACCTTATTTCTCTAAAATGCCATCCCCTTAAATAAATACTAGGATAAGACCCGCGCCTTGCGCGGGATTAAGTTATTATTTTTATTATATTTTGGAGAATGAAACAATAGTTTGGCTTCATTTGGATTACGGGTGTTCAACCCGGATATCAGGTTAGTTTCGGTTCGGTTCGGTTTTTTTCGGTATTTGGTTAGTAAAATATAACTACTATTCTAAATCAATATTTACTTTGACTTTAGTCTTTCACATACTTTTGAAAGATTTCAACTGGACGACTAAATTGATCAGCCAATCTTGTTGCTTTAAATCATTAGTGTTTATATATATATATATTATTTAGTTTGAATATTTATTAAATAAAAATTCATATGCGTTATATTTTATGATCATTTGTAACTTATTATAACAAAAAAATAATCTATTGATCACAAAATTTTCAGAGTGGGAATATTCAAATTTCTAATAATATATAGACATTTTGAAAAATTCAAATATAACATATAAGAAAAAATATAAATGTTTTTATTATATATTTAATGTGATTTTTTAATATCTTTCAATAATATAAAATTAAAAAAAAAGAACTAAGACACAAAAATTGTTATCAAGTATTTATTATTCATAATAATTAATTTTCATATATACGTTAATCATATTAGGTAATTTCGTAGCTTCTAATTAAGGAAAGTGCAAAAAAAATTTTGGTAGATTATTTATCAATTAGATAGTTAGTTTAATAAAAAATATAATGTAAGTCAAGATGAACCAACCTATTTTTCTAAGAATAGTATATTTTATATAGTCATTTATTAAATGAGAATTTATAATCATACAGTTCTATGATCATTCATATCATTTTATAACTGAATATTTAAATAATCGATAACAAAAATTTCAATGTGAAGTCTTTAATAAGTTTATAATTTATAAATTTTTTTGAAAATTCATTGAAAGTTTTAATATTAAAATATTTATGTAATCTTATGGTATATAGTATAATCTATATATATATATATAAATATATATGTTTTATTATTAAATGATATTTTTTACTCATATGGTTTTAAAATAATGTGTATCTTCTTATAATATTAAATAAAAGTTCATATTAATACAATTTTATGATCATTTGTAACTTATTATGACAAAAAAATAATCTATTGATCACAAAATTTTCAGAGTGAGGATATTCAAATTTCTAATAATTTATAGACGTTTTGAAAAATTTATTATATATTTAATATGATTTTTAAATATATTTTAATAATACAAAATTAAAAAAAGAACTAAGATACAAAAATTGTTATCAAATATTTATTATTCATTATAATTAATTTTCACATATACGTTAATCATATTAGGTAATTTCGTAGTTTTTATTTAAGGAAAGTGCAAAATATTTTTTGGTACGTTATTTATCAATTCGATAGTTAGTTTAATAAAAAGTGTAATATAAGTTAAGATGAACCAACCTATTTTTCTAGGAATAGTATATTTTGTATAGTTATTTATTAAATAAGAATTTATAAGCATACAGTTCTATGATCGTTCATATCGTTTTATAACAAAATATTTAAATCATCGATAACAAAATTTTCAATCTGAAATCTTTAATAAATTTATAATTTATAAATGTTCTTGAAAATTCATTGAAAGTTTTAATATTAAAATATTTATGTAATCTTATGGTATATAGTGTTTAATATATATATATATATATATATATATATATATATATATTTATTTATTTTATTATTAAATGATATTTTTTACTCATATGGTTTTAAAATCATGTGTATCTTCTTATAATAAAAATGTTAAACCAATTGATCATTAATTTTTAACATAATAATTTTAATAGTTTTAGTCATTTATTGTCTTTTTTAAAAATTCAAAATATAACATATACGAAAAAATCTAAATTTTATTTTTATAGCTAATTTGATTGTTTAATTTATTTTAATAATATAAAATTAAACAAAAAATAATGGAGGAGATATACATTGTTATCAAATCTTTATTATTAAACTCATTAATTGTCATATATATATTAGTCATTTATGGTAATTCCGTAGGTTTTATTTAAGGAAAGAAAATATCATATCATATCATTATATCATATAGTTTGACCAACTTATGTATCTAACAACATATAAAAATCGAATGTGGACCTACTTATTTTTCAATTGAATGTAATTGACTACCTAATTTAATTAATACAAAATTGAGGTTACATCTTTTTAAATGTTCCTCAATTAATATATAAGGGATATGAAAGTGGATTTGGTTAATAATTAGTTCTTTTACAAAAAGTTAATTCTATGAGAGTGTACATTCTTCATTTGCCGTCTACTGGCCCATGTTTATTTCTATGATGAGAGTGTTCACTAGCCCGTAAGGCTCTTTAGAAAGCCCTTTATAAGCCCATTTATATAAAATATTAACAAGTTGCTGCAACTCCACTTTTTCCAAATGTAAGTTAATGATTAGTAAGCATTTATCTGACAAGAATATTAAATCTATAAATATGAATATGATCATCATAATACTGTATTAATGTTTGATTTGTTACCTAAGTTTTATTGGTCCCCTTATTACATGATTTCTTTTGTTGTCAACACATGATTTCTTCTTTAATAATTTAAAAAAAAAAAAAAAAAACTTACACAGCATATTGTTAATCAATGATCCGTAAATGTAGTAGATTTCAATTGATAAAAGCTAAATAAAACATGTACAATGAAATCTCTAAAATACCCAGGTTTTATGCGAATTGACAAGAATACCCTTATCACCTAACGTGGCGTCGTCTTATTGGTCAGCAAAAACCTCCCCAAAACCCTAAACTCAACGCTTTTATAGATCAACGAGATTTAGGGTTTTAGCCGCTGCTCTTGTGACGGAACTTAAAAGCAGAGAGAGAGAGCAAAGAGGAGGAGTCTGTGGAATTGCAATTAGGGTAAAAAGTTGAGAGATGGTGGCGGACAAGAGCAAGAAGGCGAAGACTGACGAGGAGAACGTCGAGCAAATCGATGGAGAGCTTGTCCTTTCCATCGAAAAGCTTCAGGCCATTCAAGACGACCTCGAGAAGGTAGAATTTATGAAAACTCCTTTTTTGTCTGAATTGGAATGCTCTTGTCTCGATTAGGTTTTGCATGATCCAAAGTCTGTGTCTTTGTGTCTGAATTGGATTTGCTCTTGTCTCGATTCGGTTTAACTTGCTTTAAAGTCAGTGTCTTTGTGTCTTTCAATTGAAAGTTTGTCGCTTTGTCTTGATTTATCTCAGTGGTGTTGTCTGGTTAACGTTTTGTATGTTTTGTTTGGTAGATAAACGAGAAAGCAAGCGATGAAGTGTTGGAAGTGGAGCAGAAGTACAACGGTATAAGGAAGCCTGTCTATGACAAGCGTGGCGATATCATCAAAGCCATCCCTGACTTCTGGCTCACTGCTGTAAGGAAGCTTCTCTTGTTCTGTTTTTCAATTGCAGAGTTTTTAAGACTTATTGTTGTCTTGTCTCTAATTGGTATTGGATAAAATGTGCTTCCTTTTGGCAGTTCTTGAGCCACCCTGCTCTTGGTGAACTTTTGACTGAAGAAGACCAAAAGGTTTGTGTTTTCATTACACCCTTCTTCCCTTTTGATTGATTCACATCATAGTCACCTCTTAGATTCGTTTTTTCTTCCTCTGGTTGGATAGATATTCAAATATCTAAGCTCTCTGGAAGTTGAGGATGCCAAAGATGTGAAGTCTGGATACTCTATCACTTTTGTAAGTTTCTGCTCTTTATTAGTATCTTTTATCATATCTCTGATTGATCTATAGAACGCCAAGGGATAAGTTTTTTAGTTTGTTAGTATACTGATTGTTGTTAAATTTGTGTGGACTGCAGAACTTCAATCCCAACCCTTACTTTGAGGATGGGAAACTAACTAAGACCTTTACCTTCCTCGAAGAAGGGACAACCAAAATCACAGCAACACCTATCAAGTGGAAAGAGGGCAAGGTAATTTTAGATATCTATATTTGCACAACATAAGCTTATTACTTGAATTGTCCTCTCACTGTTCTGAACTATGTTTTCTCAATTATGTATGAAGGGCTTGCCAAACGGAGTTGATCACGAGAAGAATGGAAACAAACGTGCATTACCTGAAGAGAGGTATAAGTCGACTTAAAGCCTTTCTGATTAGCAAAAATCACATGTCTAATGACTCTTTATCTTAACTGTTTTTTTTTTCAGTTTCTTTACCTGGTTTAGCGATGCTCAGCACAAGGAAGAAGACGTTGAAGTAGAGATTCACGACGAGGTAATGATCTAGTATATTACAGTGACATCATGTCTTGTCCTATTTGAACTCAGAAAATTTGTCTTGTAACAGGTTGCTGATATCATCAAGGAAGATTTATGGGCTAACCCTCTCACCTACTTCAACAATGTAAGCTATTCACTTTTTTCTAATTTTAACATTGGTTAGAGCATTTAAGTCACTAGAAGGTTTTGGTAAATCGTTATATTTAACTTTGTAGGAGGCTGATGAAGAGGATTTTGATGATGAAGATGATGAGGTATAACATCCAATTTCCTTTGCTTGGTTTAATTTTCTGCATCTATGATATTGATATGATGAGATGAAAGTTTAGACAGAGCATTGTTTATTGTAATGTATAAAACAATTGCAGTTTAAGTCTTTTGACCTGATAAGTTTTTTTTTTCAAACCAAAACTCTAGGGGGAAGAAGGTGATTCTGATGAAGACGATGACGCGGAAGGCGAAGATGGTGAGGAATGATGGGAGAGGCGCTTCCCCATAAACCACATTTGCTTACATGTCTTCTATAACAGAGTGTGTGTTGAAAGGGTTTTTAATTTTAAGCAAAATGGGTCATGACGACAACATATAAGACAAGCTTTTCATGCTTCGATAAGAATACATTTTAGCTATTTTAATCTTTTTGTTTGTAGGAGTTCCATTTTCAGTCTTTGTTGCTTAAACTGTTTTCGAGTCTGACATATCTATTATCTTCTACTGTTCTTATATAAATGATCTCCTTTCTTCTGTGTGTTTTTAGTATCTTCTGAGCTCTCATATAATCTTTGTTGTTTTCTGCTTGTGTAACTTCACTCTTAAAAACATTCAGTGTTTAGTGAGAAAGATGAGAAAAGAACACGAAACATAGCTCTGTATTCTATTACCAACATCTTGAAGAAGTCAATTGAATCTTCGGTTTGGATTAGTCACTTCTTTTCTTGGTACAAATATACCAACTAGATCATAAAAAATGGAATTTAAATATATTTTTGAAAGCGGTCTGCCAAAAATGCCCTTATCCTAAATACAACTTTAGCAATAACACACAACCGAAAAAATTGCAGTACAAAAATAAGTTGCACAAAATCAGTTTCTCATCGTAAATTAATCTTAACCGTTTTATTTTGTATTTGGAAAATGTAGAATTATTATTAACGGTTACTTTTAAGCCGCAACAAAGATTATTGTAACATCAGTTATTTTTTAGTTCAACAGTTAAATTCTTGATTGGTACCGTACGTTACAACTTGTAGCATAACTGGTTATAATTCTATAGTATGTTAATTCTTTTCCAACCAGTATGTTTATTTTGTTTTCATGTAAAATACATAGAAAAAGTCGTAAACCTGAAATAATTCTCTCTTTAAATCTAAATAGTTTTAGGAACTTAATTAATGACGTATAATATGGACCCACCCAGAGGATCAAATGAACTACGATTAGATATCGGTCAGATATAAATAATCATTACTAATAGCGTGGGAAATCTAATAGAACTAAACGTACAGACAACAAACTATAATTGTCACACAACGCGAGTAGACATAGTTCTACATAACTTATGTGTGTAAACTGATTTATACTGTATATTTTTAGACAATATTTTTGGAACGTGAGAAAAAGGAGAAGAGATCTTATCAACTCATAATCATATGCATGCTGCTGCATGCAGAGATTTTAAAAAGATAATTCTATTTTTATGAATTAATCTTAAAAACGTCCCTCTTATTGGCATTAATTAGCATTAATTATTTTATATCTCTCTCGTAACTCCAAATTTTACAGGGCAATCAATTAGCCGTCAATGCCCACTTTTCCCGTAGAGTTCTATAACTTCACTTGCATACCTTCTCTTTCCATATCTACCAGTATATTTTTATCTACACCTCTTTCTTTCTTTATCTGATTAGTGATCATATTAATGATGATGAACTCGTTTAGCAATTTGGAGTGTGATAAGGTATTTGGCAAAGAAGATAAGCCATTCTCGTTTCTAGAGTATTTCTCTTATCAAAGGTAAAAATATTGACCACGAGCCCTCTTTTTACATGTTTATACTTCTTTTTTTTATTGATCCATACTTAATGTTGTGTGCTCGTTAATGCAGCGAGTTTACCAATAATTTCTTTGGATTGGAAGATGAAATTATTTCCTCTGGCAACTATGATTATTATCTTCCATCTGCCTCAAGCTTTCTGGCTTTACCTGATCTTGAACCCATCTCCATCGTCTCTCATGAAGGTATATATACATGCATTATATTGTATTTAGACTCTCATGTGTTCATGTAAGCATTTCTAACTCTTATCTTTTTGCTTATACAGATATACTTAACGACTACGGTTCTGTTTCATGGACTGAAAAAGAGTCAGTGTTTGATGAACATCAAAGAGAAGATTTTGATTTGGTGAAAGAGACTGAAACTATCAAGAAAAGAGCCAGAGAAGAATGTGCTTATAGTAGCTATGCTGCAAAGCCATTGTCGAAGGAAACCATCTCATTGTACTATGACATGCCAATAGCTCAAGCGGCTAAGGAGCTTAACATTGGTTTAACTCTTTTGAAGAAGAAATGTCGTGACTTGGGTATTCAGCGTTGGCCTCATCGTAAATTCATGAGCCTAGATAATCTCATCGAGAATGTCAAGGTATATATATGAACTATCCCATACTTATACTACGATTAAGTTGTAACTTGTGAAATTACTACAGATTTTTCTTCAAAAAACAACACAAAGCTCTCTAGGGATTAAGTAGGAATCATATATTGTATGGTTTTTTTGTTTTTTTTTTCATATTTTAAGTTTTGTAATTTAGTGAACTTTTGATGTTGTAACCAAGTAGTGATAGTTCAATGGTTGAGTTAAAGTGGGTCGAGGTCAGGGTTCGAATCTAACCAGCTACATATTTCCACTATTAGCCTTCTACTTAGCCAATATAGGAGATGAGCGAATTTTGATGTGACTACCTTTGTAACTGAAACAGGAGAAGTTGGAGAAAGGGGAAGGGAACGCAGATGAGCAAAGAAAAAAATTGGAAAAGCTCACGAAGGAGAAGAAAAGGATGAAGGAGTCTCCAGATTTGGAATATGAGGATAAGACAAAGAGATTGAGACAAGCTTGTTACAAGGCTAACCATAAGAGAAAGAGAAGACTTGTCATGTCTACGTCAACCACATGACATCATCTTCTCTTTGATCAGTAAAATACACAACAAGACTAGATTGACTAATAAGTGCACGATTTGTTTGGAATAGTTTAATTGTACCATCTAGACTTAAGTTTGACGATGAATCTATGTTGTGTACAGGCTTGTAAGCAGTCATGTTTGTTCATCGCGTCGTTTTGAGTTGGCGTATGAATTGATGAATGGTGAATGAGATTGAGAACTAGGTAGCGATATTGTTTAAAGCTTTGCGACTTGGCAAAATCATATATAGTTTATTCCTATGTTAGTCTTTTTGTTATGGTTCTATGCTCTCGGTTCAATCTAGCATTGGACTCTGGTTCAAGAAGCATTCAACTGATTCTAAATCATTTTAAAGTGTCGGTTCAAAGGAGATTATTAAATGACTTTTTCTTGGGTTCACCCCCTAGGGTGAACCTTTAGGTTCACCAACCAATAGAAAGTTGTCATTTTAGATCTAGTATCTTTTAATTAAGGAAACAAAATAACTTGCCAAATTATATTATGCTTTTAAAATAAAAAATAAAAAATTAAATAAATAAAAATAACAATAGTTCTAAAAAAAGATTATTTAAAAAAAATATTTATTTTTAAGATTTAGAGTTTAGTGTTTAAGATTTATAATTTAGAATTTATCCAAATGTTTAGTGTTTTTCCAAGGGTTTAGGGTTTACCTAAGGGTTTAGGGTTTACCCAAGGGTTTAGGGTTTACCCAAGAGTTTAAGGTTTTCCCAAGGGTTTAGGGTTTAGGATTAGAGTTTAGGGTTTAGTGTTTTGTTGACAACATGTTTAGTGTTTTTCCAAGGGTTTAGGGGTTTACCCAAGGATTTAGGGTTTACCCAAGGATTTAGGGTTTAGGATTTGAGTTTAGGATTTAGTATTAGAGTTTAGGGTTTACTGTTTTGTTGACAACATTTTTTTTTTTTTTGAATTCGTTTTTTATATATTATTTTTATTTATTTTTAAATTTTATTTTGAAAAAATAATATAATTTGCCAAGTTATTTGGTTTCCTTAATTAAAAGATACTAGATTTAAAATGATAATTTTCTATTGGTTGGTGAACCTAGAGGTTCACCCTAGGGGGTGAACCCAAGAATAACTCTTATTAAATGGGCAAATCTCCAAATTTGTAGCATTTTTAAAAAATAAATTTAGTCTAAAAATAACACCAATAAAAAATTTCAAAATAACACTCATTTAACAAGAAAAATCTAAATCACTTTAATTTCTAAACCTCAATTTCACCTCACTCTTTAAATACTAAACTCTAAAAACTAATCAATAAATTTAGACTAAAATATGAAATGTATATTTATTTATTTTTATTTTTAGTAAGTGTTATTTTAGAAACAATTTCATTATATGCTAATTTTGTCAGAAAACTGATTCAATAATATGTGAGGATATATATCTTAGAATTCTATATCTTATCCACGCTCAGAAATCTATTTGATATACTTGAGCGATTTAAATGTTCTTAGATAGTGGTTGTCAAACATAGAAATTCTTAAGAAAATAAGGAAATTGTAAGTAAAAAAAAAAGGAAATTGTTACACTCGTCTAAAAAAGGAAACTGTACTCTCGTCTTAAAAAAAAAGAAAGAAAAGGAAATTGCTTGGGTAAATACCCAACTAAAAGCACAATTAGATCACCGACTAAAAAGGTTCTCCTGATAAACAATGTAGTAGCCCCTCTACTATAAATATAAGTATATAACTCACTCAAAGCAAAATCAAGATCATCGAGAGCGACTACGAACAACAATAAAAATTTGTGTATAACCCTCTTCCTTCGATTTAACCGAGAGTGTTTGCATAACTAGTCATGAGAAGCAAATTCTCCCACAAAATCAGTTACAATCCTGAACTAGAAGATGCTGGCACAATCAGAGTCACGGCCACGATCTTTGGCGAAGATAAAAACTTGACATTCACGACTCTCTCGCTCGCCAAAGACTTCCTAGATGATGAGAATCATGACGAGTGTAAAAGCAAAGAGGACTTGAATTACTTCTTGATGGAAGCTGAAATCAACGACGATCTTATCTATGATGCGATAATGAAGCTAATTATGTATGTTGATGAAGTAACTTGTCCCACAAGTAGTGAGTATTCTCCTGGATGTGCTTTGAAAGTTCGGCTGGATCTTGTTCCGGATTATCTTGACGTTGAGTGTACCGTAAAGTGGTTTGAGACTAATTATGTTTGTCCATTGTGTCTTGTCGAGTTACCATGTGAATGTGAAGAATGATGACCTATAAGTGCTCCATCGGTTGCAAAAAAAAATCTACAAGATTATAGATTTGACTTAGAGTTACTTATTGTGGTAATGAAGCTTTGTTTAATATATTTTTAATTCTACCCTTTTGTTTTTGTTCTTCGAAATTATCCACTATATATTAAAGTAGAAGCATTATAATAAATACTTTCACATCAAACTGGACACATGTCACATATAAAAACATTGTAATAAATGTGTTCACAGTAAAATGGACACATGTCACATGTATAGAGTTTTTCAGCCAAACTGATACGTCCTAGATTGAAGGATCACTTTAGCTGGGTGTTGGATATGATCTGAGAAGACAAATGACACTTCTGGAACTAAGATGGAATGAAAGGATCGTCAAGAGATGCGGAATGACTCTTGATATACCCACGATCTAAAGCTAACCACCAAAGGAAGATGCAGAATGAATGTCACATGTATAGAGTTTCTCAGCCAAACTGATACGTCATAGATTGAAGGATCACTTTAGTTGGGTGTTGGATATGATCCGAGAAGGCAAATGACACTTCTGGAACTGAGATGGATTGAAAGAATCGTCAAGAGATGCGGAATGACTCTTGATATACCCACGATCTAAGGATAACCACCAAAGAAAGAATGAATGTATTGGCTAACCACCAAACAACACACAAAGATGAATTGGTTGACCACCAAATCAACAAGCCGGTTCACACTAATGAACTAGCTAAAGAACTCTCTCTCTCACTCAGAGAAGAAACGAAAATAAACTCAAAAACCATAGACTTATTTTATTTATGGAAGAGATTACATATTTATACTACTTGTAGTCAAAGAGAATTAAAGAGAATTGTGGGAAAACAAAGCATAAAAAATAGAAACATTGACTAGAATATTATTAATGAGTCAAAGACTCAGTCTTCCATGTAGATTGTTCAAAGATGGCCCTTCAGGTAATGTCCAGGTTCATCTGAACCAGATGGATGCACAGGGTAAAGATAAAGACGCTTGCGGGACTGTCCGGATGGTCCGCCGGATGAGAATGCATGTTCGTCTTCGGTTTCTTCACGACCCAAGCTAAGTCTGGCTCGACCGTGGCTCTTAGAATGTCGAGTTGGTCGGGGAAGACGAGCTCCGGTACGGTCAGTTCGGTCGTCTGGTCCTGGTTCCAGCCGAAGCTCCAATCGGGACGCACACGGGACGGCTCGGACAGTCTGATCGGTATGGTCGGATGAACGAACCTCGGTAAAATTCTTCAAAACGTCATGATCTCCATGTTGGCCGGCTCCAATGGACTGATCCAAGAACCGGGGCACATCATTCACTTCCTCTTCAAAAAGATTTGTCCTCAAATCTGAAACATTAAAAGGAAAATGATTATAAGCAAAAGAACCATAATCAGTACAATGCTCACCTTGAGTTCGGTCTGTTTTTTGAATGGAAGATGATTCTTCTTGGTTGGCTTGATGACCACGAATTTGTTCTTCATCTAGCCCCTCCATTGGCTCATATGTGAAGTCATCGAAAATAGGCAATGGGTCTTCCTTTTCTGGCTCGGTTTCAACGTTCTCATTCTCCAAAGTCACCAACGGTCTTTGCTTTTGACATTTGTTAGCATAATGACCTATCCTATGGCCTTTGAAGCACCTGGTAGAATGAGCTTTGCTTGTGGATTTCACAGCTTTGCTTTTATCAGAAGACAACACAATAGTTTTCAAATCAGAATTTGAAAGAGAAGAAAAATTACTTTGTTGTTTTGGTGCAGGAGAAGTGTTGGTGTTTCCCTTCTTTTTGAGTTGCCGGATAGCATGAATTTCCTTATGCAACATCTTCTCCAAGCTGACGTAAGTCTGAAGCTCATTCTAATCAAACACATCACGGTTGCTTCTCTTGGCTTTGGTGAAGGGACGATCACCACTTCTGACCCACTTCTCATCATCATCGAACATGTTTTGTCTCTTCCGTCGGTTTCTTTGTTTATGCACAAAATCAAACCCATTAGAAGCAAACTGTTTCTTATTTCCAAAAATCATTTGTTCTTTTTCTAACACGGTTTTAAAAGGAAAGTAAATGTCTTGTTGTGGTTTTGATTTCTTGAGAAGTCCAAACATCCTGAAAACACTTAACAAAAGAGTTAGCAAATAAAAATCCTCACACTCTCAAAGTGTTTAGCTCACAATTTTTAGGTGATCACTCAGAGTTCTTTCCACTGGTTCAAAGGATAATAAGCAGTCAAAATACAGCAATCAAAACCCAAAACAAACTTTTGTGGGAAAAAGAAAAGAGAAAGAAAGATGAAGAGATTTTTGACATGGATCCGTCTTAACTGTCCTAAGGCTGGGTTTCTCTTCAGTCAGCAGGGTTTTTCTTCCACCACTCCCCCTGGATTTCTCTTCAGAAGTGATTCAAGCCTAAAACATTAACTCTTTTTTTCTTTTTCTTTTTATATCATTTTTTTAAAGGTGATCACAATGGAGTAAAAGTACAGCCCAGATCCAACATGAAATAAGAAAAGAAAATCGTGGAGAGATGAGAAGATGAAAAGATGAAATGAAAACAAACCAGCCAAAGTGGCTCTGATACCACTTGATACGTCCTAGGTTGAAGGATCACTTTAGCTGGGTGTTGGATATGATCCGAGAAGGCAAATGACACTTTTGGAACTGAGATGGATTGAAAGGATCGTCAAGAGATGCGGAATGGCTCTTGATATATCCACGATCTAAGGCTAACCACCAAAGAAAGAATGAATGTGTTGGCTAACCACCAAACAACACAGAAAGATGAATTGGTTGACCACCAAATCAACAAGCCGGTTCACACCAATGAACTAGCTAAAGAACTCTCTCTCTCACTCAGAGAAGAAACGAAAATAAACTCAAAAACCATAAACTTATTTTATTCATGGAAGAGATTACATATTTATACTACTTGTAGTCAAAGAGAATTAAAGAGAATTGTGGGAAAACAAGACATAGAAAATAGAAACATTGACTAGAATATTATTAATGAGTCAAAGACTAAGTCTTCCATGCAGATTGGTCAAAGATGGCCCTTCAGATAATGTTCATGTTCATCCGAACCAGATGGATGCACGGGGTAAAGATAAGAATGCTTGCGGGACTGTCCGGATGGTCCGCCGGATGAGAATGCATGTACGTCTTCGATTTCTTCATGACCCAAGCTAAGTCTGGCTCGACCGTGGCTCTTAGAATGTCGAGTTGGTCGGGGAAGACGAGCTCCGGCACGGTCAGTTCGGTTGTCTGGTCGTGGTTCCAGCCGAAGCTCCAATCGGGACGCACGCGGGACGGCTCGGTCAGTCTGATCGGTACGGTCGGATGAACGAATCTCGGTAAAATTGTTCAGAACGTCCTGATATCCATGCTGGTCGGCTCCGATGGACTGATCGGCTCCAATGGACTGAACCACGAACCGGGGCACATCACAAACTCTACATAAATATGTTCACGCTATGTACTTTATGTTTTTTTTTTAATATAAAACTCACATGCATGGTTCTTTTTACGTTATTTTTACTGTCTACGAATAGAGCTGGACAAATTATTCATAAATTTTGATTCGATTCGTTATCCGTTTTGATTCGAACCGAAAAATACGGATATCCGTTACTCTACGAAACAAATCAAATACTAAAATGCAATATCCGTAAAAAAAAACAAATCACAAATATCAATATTTATAGGAACGAATATCCAATTTGATTTGTTATATGCGTATATATATATATATACACATATATATATATAAAGAATTATATATAAGTTATATATTATAGTTTATATAAATTGTACAATATTTTTG
Source organism: Brassica napus (assembly GCF_020379485.1). NCBI lineage: Eukaryota > Viridiplantae > Streptophyta > Magnoliopsida > Brassicales > Brassicaceae > Brassica > Brassica napus. Next base: position 29,222,384 of record NC_063451.1, on the reverse strand, counting down.
TTTTTAAATAATTTCATTTAAAGAATTTTATATTTCGTGTATTACTTTGAAAAAAATGTCATTTAATATTAATTAACAATATCTTTATATATTTATCAACCATCTTTATATACTTTTTTTAAAATGAATGTTAAATTTATTAAAAAAAAGTACTTTTGTACAATGACCGTAACTGTAGCTGAAGTGTTTGCTAAAAAAGATGAAAAATAAGCTCAAGAATCATCTAACTGAAAACCATGTTTCCATGGCCTTTGTGTGTTTTCGATCCCCCATGAGCCTTAGACTTGAAATTCGGTTTCTGACTAATTTGTCAATGCACCGAATCAAAGCAGCAGGACTGTTTGGGGCTTCACCATGTCTTCTTCCGTTCCTCTATTCCAGATGGTAGAGAGTGCTGCTTGAAACACATATCTGATTAGAAAGAGCCGAGTCTTGTTCCTGGTCTGCTTTGTTAGGAGCCGAATGATCTCTCCCCCATTCAGTTGTGTAATCCAAAGATAGGAGCTTATGAGTAGGCTCTTCCAAACTTCCTCCGAGAACTTACAATTGAAAAACAGATGGTTTCGTGTTTCAGTGAGGTCAGGACAGAGACTGCAGACTGTTGAAACGCCCGTGTGCCATAGGGAAATTCTATCTCCTGTGGGTACTCTGTTCAAAAGCGCAACCCAAGCTGTGAAAGAGTATCGAGGGGTATTGTAGGGGAACCAAATCCCGCGATACCGGTCAACCTTTGTGCGTGCTGGCCGAATTAGCTTCTATGTATTCTTGGAGCTAAACTCTGTTTTATATGTATCATCCCCTGTTTTTCAAAGTCTCACATCCTCACTCTGAGTTAAACCTCTCGTGCGAACAGACAAAATCTCTTCTTCAATTACGTTAAACACGTTTTCCCTATGCCTTCGTCTACGGTGGGACAACACTACCTTCTCCACTGTGTCATTCAGTCTGATTCCCATATCAATTGTTCCACGACCATTGGTTTTGTCTATTAGTCTGCCATGAGAAGACCAAGTAGCGAACCAGAAGTAAGTAGAACGACCATTGTTAACATTTATTCTCGTAAGAGTAGCTGCCTTGTCTCTGTACTTTTAAAAAAAATTCCACATCCAAGACCCGAGAGAGCTTCTTTCCTTGACTGACCAGAAAGAGTTCTTGCATATCAGATATCTGTTTATCCACTTGACCCATAATGATGAAGGAAATGAGATGATTCGCCATACTAATTTTAAACACGCAACATCATTGGCTTCCTTAATTGACCGCAGACCCAACATCATTGGCTTCCACCTTATAAACTTTTACATACACATACATGTGTACATTGACGTGAGCACCTTATAACTAAGTATTTACCACAACTGAAATATCTAATTTTCTCGGAAGTTAAAATATTATTTTTCTTAATGCTTCTTTCACTATCGACCAAATTGTAGTAAAATGATTTGTCTTAATAATTTTCTTTTATTTTTTTAACTATTATCTGTTTAGAAACTATAATATGAAACCATTGATTTGACATCACGACTATCTAAGATTCATAACATGAAAACAAAAAAAATAATAGTAATTTTTGATTATCACATGAAAAAAACCAAAAACATCAAACATTTTAACCGAACAAACCAAATAAATACTGATTTAAAATGATAGTTATATTTTAGGAGATTAAAAACCAAAAAACAACCTAAAACCAAACTGATATCTAGATTAAACAGATTAATATCTCCTTATTAAAAACTAACAAAACTAATAATCACATTCCGCGCAAGGCGCGGGTTATTACCTAGTGTTGTGTAACATGATACCATCTTTTGTTGTCTCAAACACTTAAACAACATCTATAAAGAAACTATACATATTGATTATATTTTATCAGTTTTACAAAATAGTATATGATCTCTTATATACAAAATGTCTAAAACTCCTCTTGAGTATATGACATAAGCTTCTCATACATACAAACACATATACACACTCCCTCTATATATTACAACAATGGCTCAAACTCGTCCTTGGTCATACGTAAAGTCATCATCCATAGTATATGTTACATGATGAGCGCTCTCCGTAGTTATTAGTTTGGTTGCTGCAATCACCAAATATACAGAGACAAATTTAGTTTGGTGGATCACATAGTTAGAGAGTTCCTATGGAAGGTGAGAACACACAGACCTGGTTGTAAGATGCTTGACCAAACATTGAACCTGGAACCCAATTTTGATGATGCTGATAATGATAATGATGATGATCAGTGCCAAACATGGATTGATCATGGGGGTTTTGAAAGCAGCCACCATTATTAGCTGTTGGATTATACATTGATGAAGGATCTTGCTGCTGCTGCTGTTGTTGTTGTTGCAAGTTGTTCAACTCCATTTCAGATTTTATCTTCTTTTCTTGATCTTCGTCCATTCCAAGAGTAGTACCAAATGATGAACGATATGAAAACTCTTCCCCAATCTGTTGTAAGCCCAAACAACCGTGTCCTTGTTGTTCTAACTGCTCAAACTGCTGTCCTTGGTTGCTACACATCTGATCTTCTTGTTTTACAGGCTCAAAGAAGCCGTTTGAGTAAATAGGATTCACACCATCCATCTCTCTGTTTTCAAATCAGCATAGCATTACTTAAGAGAGCATTCAAAGTAAAAAGTTTGTACATATTGTGAGTTATAGACTCTTACCTATGAGGAAGAAAGCTGGATTCACCAGGTAATATTGTTTCTTGGTTATCGTTATTAGGAAGCCAAGACATCGAGTGAGCTTCTTGCATACTTTTATTACCTTCCATTGCTAACGGCAACTGTATCCCGCTGTGAAACTGCAGTTTAACACTTGTTAAGAATTGTTCTGATGAAGACAGAGATAGGAAAGGAGACGAATGGTTTTAACCTGTGTTGTTGTACAATCTAATGGCAAAAGTTGGTTCTTTGTGTAATGTTCCTGCATAGAAGCAAACCATCTTTGGTTATTTTATTTCATATGAAATTCAGAAAGGTGACATGAAATCATGAATCTTTGGTCTATTTGATTAACTTAAAAGGAAAATAAAAAATAACAAACCTTGTGAAACTGGATTCTTTCAATAGATTTCCTCAATGATTCTTCCAATAAATTGAGGTGCTCAGTGTTTTCTATTCTATCGATGTTCGTCCAACAACTGAAAGCAGCCACAAGAATATGAAGATTCATAATATGACTGAAACTAGATTTTAAGACACTTGAAAACTCAATAAACTAAAGAAGATTCACACCTTAGCCTCCTATGACACTCCATAAGCTGAGCTTGGGAAATGGCTACTTGGTTACTTAGACCCTGTCATGTGGCAAGGTTAACAATTTTTTTAGCAATCTGACTTAGAGAGGTTTAAAAGTATCTAACAAATTCAAGAACCAATGATGGTCGATACGCAACCTCAATAGTTTGATTCCTGCAAAATAGAAAGAAGACAGCATTTCAGATATCCCATAGGCATATAAATCACAAAAGTATGGTCATTAGATTATAAGAATTCATGCTGTCACCTTGCTCCTAAAAACTCGTGTATATTTACATCATGATCAAGTTTCTTAAAAGTCTTCTTCAATGCCTGTAACCGAGCAAAACAAATAAGCTCAATTTTGTGTTTCAAACAAATCAAACAAAGAGGATGTATATAAAAGAGGAAATGCAGTGAGTTTTTTTTTATTTACTTCAAGGCTCTCCAATTTCCTGATATGTCAAAAAAAAAACAAGATACTTTTATTTTAGTCTCCTAGCAACAAATTACATCAATCCATTTTTCTTATAAAAATCATAATGCTTACCATACCTTTTTGTCCTTTCTTGTGGAGTTAATTGTGCAAACTTAGAAATAACCTCTTCAATGCAACTGTAAGAAACCATGTAAAATCAGTTAGTTGTAGGAAAAACTAGATCTTCAATCCATCTAGTAATACTATTTCTTATCATCCAACCACCACATTCTATCTAAATCCATATAAGCAACTTTATGAGTTCCTAAACCAAAATCTGTAAAGAAAACTTATATTGAGAATGTTTTTTTGACACTTTTCTTACCTGTGTTCTCCATGGAAAACGGTAGGCTTTCCGGTAGGAGAAAACATAAGAAGAACAATATCAATGTCACACAAAATGGATAACTCTTTGGCTTTCTTCAGGATCCCACTTTTTCTCTTTGAGTATGTAACTTGCCTGTTCCCTGTGCTCTCAAGCCGTTTAATCTTCAACTTAACCCTACCCATCCTGTTAAAAAAAGCTTAACTGCATCAAAACCACATGAACAAAAACACACAAAAGGATGAGTTTTTATTTCGAATAGTACTCACTTCGTTCTCTATGCAGGTGACTCAACGCTTCAAAAAAAAAAACTTTATCGTTTAATGAGTTATTTAGCAAATGATCAAGCAGAAGAAAGAAAACATCCAAAGCTTTGAATATGGAGACGTCTAAACTTGGACATAGAGTCTCTCTCCCTCTAGAGAACAAAATTCACTGTAACGGAAGATTTAAAAAGGTTATTTTGCAGCAGAGACAGAGAAAAAAATGAGCTCTGGAGGACGAATGTAAAAAAAAAGCACTAAAAGAGATTGTCCCAAGAAAGAAGAAGAAGGAAAAAAGTTGAATAAGAGAAAAAGGAAGTTTAATGGTGGAACAGAGAGAAAGCTCACAAAAGCAGACGAAGGGAGAAGCTTGGATTTCGCGGGAAACTTAAACGTCCACCAACAGAATTGTGTGCTCTCTGTAGAGAGAGAGAGAGAACCGGTTTTGTTTAATCAAATTGCTTTCCAAAGTAGACATAAACCGGCATTGCCTCAAATCAGTTAAATTTCATGCTAGTTGGGCCACAGTATGTCAAAGCCCATTAGTACCTTCAAACTTGTCTCTGCCCTAATTTTAACACCGCCTCTGTTCTTGTATATAATATTCTTCTCTAGACCACAAGTTTTGTACAATGTTTTGTCTTGAGGCTCGAGGTTTCCGATTCGATCTTACTATGGTCTCGTTGTGTTTTTCTGCTGTCTTCGATTGTTCTTGATGCCTGTGATGGTGTTAAATATACTTTGAGAGATTAATCTCTAGGAAAAAGAAATCAAATCTGAGGCTACCACATCTTAGCTAATATCTCTTTTCTTGATTATGTATAGCTTTTGCTCTTGAGCTTGAATTGTTTTTGAAGTTCCTTTGTGTAACTTGTGTTCTGATTTGGTTTCCTTTGGGGGGTTTTCATGGATTAGTGCAAGTGACGATGAAAAGACAGGGACATCAGAATCTCCTTTTGTTAGGAGATGAGAATGATGATTAATGTCTAAATGGGAATCTCTCTGATGCACATGTTATAAATTATATCCAGGAGTTTTCAATATTGACCTAGTCTTTTTTTTTTATTAATTCAGTATCAAGATGTTGAGTATGTTACAGTTCTTTTGGCTTCACTAGAGATGTTTTGCTTTTTTCTCTAGAGTTCTTGATTGATTATTGCAAGTGACGATGAAAAGACAGGGACATCAGAGATTCTCCGGTTAGGAAAATTGAGAATGATGATTAATGTCTAAATGGGAATCTCTCTGATGCACATGTTACGTAATATCCTAGATTTTTCAATTTTTACCTAGTATTTTTTAATTACTTATCAAGATGATAAGTATGTTACAGTTCTTTTGACTCCATTGGATGTTAATGTCTGTTTTAGTAGAGGTTTTAATTGATTGGTGCAAGTGACGATGAAAAGACAGGGACATCAGAGATTCTCCGATTAGGAGAATCTAAAATGATGACTAATGTCTAAATGGGAATCTCTCTGATGCACTTAACTAATAATCTTTAAATTGTTTTTCCTTTGCTTTATCAATATTGTTTGTTTGGTTGTTTCTTTTGCCAATGATATAATTTTACAATTGCACGTACAATCAGATTTTCAGTGAGGTCTGAAAGAAACTGTAAATTGTTTATAATTTGTCTATAAACTTAGTTTCTGCTTATTTGCATTTAAAGTTTGGTCCGTTCAAACCCTTCGATCCATAGAGTTGATTTGGTGATTGAGCTATTCTTACAGGAAGAGTCACTTCTTCCAACACAAGAAGCTGAGATCTACCTAACAAAAAGATTCTGAAGATCTACATGGTAGATCGAGTTTGTACATATGAGATAATGATATTAATCCAAGGCCTTATACTTCATAGTGAATTGTGGTCATGGAATACTCGTTGCAAAATATTGGGCGATTGATTCTTTTAAATGTAATTCAGTACGATATCAATAGAACGGTTTTTACCGCACATAAAATAAATTGAACCTCTTCTATCAACAAACTTTAACACTATAAACACTAACCAAGTAAACCCAAAAAGACAAAAAGTTCCGCAAATGAGTCATCATCCTCCTATCAGGACAAACATGTTCAAGACAAGAACATCATTAACAAAGAGAATCAAGACTCTCCGTCCTACTTCGAACAATCCGATTAAAAACTTCTCTGACTTTCCTCTCAAACGGATCCAACCCCTTCTTCAAAACCTCATGAACCTCCACAAACTCCTCAACTCTCTCTTTCACCTCAACCTCCTCCTCCTCACTCAACGGAAAACGAATCGAATCAACCAACTCACTCATAACCCTCGAACTCTTCTCAATCCGATCAATCTCCATAAGCAACCCACAACAATTCTTCCTATCCCTCCTCTTCGATTCCTCCACAATCCTATCGTGCAACGACATAACCGGAACCGCCCACTGGTAATGCCTCGGCACAGAGAAGTTCACTTGCAACCCACGGTCCTGACACGGAATCGCAGCCACCAAAACCCACATCACAAACAACAAAACCGACGCCATCGTATAAACCGGTACAGCTAAACCGTTACTCGCCGCGACGTCGTTTTGCCGAGGCGCGGTTAAATTATTCGCCAACGCTTGTAACTGCTTGGAAGCTGACCACGATCTCGAGACGCTCCACGAGAGAGATCTCGAGACAATCGAACGGTTGTGATTGTCTTTAGTTCTCCCGAACGAACGGTTGCGATGAGACGCGTTCGAAGACTGATCTTTCTCGTCGAGCATTCCGATCGCTAAATCGACCAGAGCCTTCTTAGCTCGCCGGAGCTGACCTTCTCCGATAAGACGGCGACTGTGTAAAGCCGAGATAACGATGTCGGAGAGTTTCCGCCACTGGCGGATCCGCTCGATTCCGTAGCGGATCGCGTTGCAGACGTCGAGGGCTTTGACGGTCCGTTCGAAATAATCGGAGAGGAGACGGTCCGTCGGAGGTTTGGAGATGATCAGCGAGCGGTGGTTGAAGACGATGGCTCGGAACTCGTCTTGGCAGCTGAGGAAGGAGTCGAGGAGCTTTCCGATCCATGAGAGGGAGAGAATCTCGCCGGAGGAGGCGTTGAGGTCGTTGAACTTCTCGGCGACTTGTCTTTGGAAAGAGTCGAGCTCAGCTTCCATGTTGGTTGGTTCTTGGTGGTGGGTTGAGTCGGCTTGGTCTCGCCGTGAAGTTAGTAACGACCTCCCGAATGATCCCTTGAAAGTCAGTTGCTGGCATTCTCAGTGGAGATGCCAAGTTCAAACTGTTTTAACCGAAAAATTTAGGTTGGTTCTTTTTCGTTGAGAGAGTGATGATGATTGGTGAATGCTAGGAGAGATGAGTTTATAAAGCGATAATAATGACCGCGTATTTTAATATTTGCTTTATAAATAACACTTCAATACTATAGTACATTATATTATCATTTTACCCTTTTTTTTGTTTTTGTTTGCTGCCTGTGAGTCTATTGTTTTAATGTTTTTCATTATAAAACAAGTATCAAAAGAAACGTCTGACGAAAAGCTAAACTTGATTTGTTGTGTTCTCACTGCTTTAGATTATCTTTTTTTTCTTTCTCTTTTTGTTTTCTCGTCACAGAACACGCAGTGTACACGTCTAGGAGTAATAAAATAATCCATCTAAATGATACAAGATCTGCAATGGGGGTAGTTTAAAATCCCAGTTACGGGGCTGTTATATTTGAGGTCGAGAATGAGACACTAGTGGGAGCCACGTGGATATCTTCTAAAAGATGGGGGCTGTGACGGGAGACTAGGTCAATGCAATGCACTGCACATGTGGAAGAAAAACAGCCAAGTCTTCGTTGGCGCGTAATGAAGAAGAGAGACCAAAAGGACTCGGTCTTGTTGATTCGTTCTCTTCTTTCTTCTTTCCCGAAAGCTACTTGGTATTAAAAACTCTAAAACAATTCTCTGTTTTTTTGGGGTAGATTTTCGGATATAGTTCGTACCAGATCTAACATATAACATATTTGTAACACCCGTCTCATCCTCTCTCGGAAACGGTGTGTTACTAACCGAAAAATAACAAATTAAACCGATTTATAAAACCGAATAACATGTCAAACCTTTTAATCAAATAATTTCCAAATAAAACAAGTTTATAATTTAAAACCAAATACATTAAATCGAGAAATTAATTAAAACCGAAATAAAATACAACGATCCCAAGACACAAATCCGTCCACATATTCAACTACTCGTCATGTTCACCTGCAAGGGAAATAAAGAGGGGTGAGTAACAAGAGAGTTACTCCGTAAGGTATGGGATGCTAAACCGCAAACCACTGATTCAGTACATAGCACTACGACCATGTAGGCATAGCTCTAGCATGAAACAACCACAGTGTCTAATACACCACATAAAACATCCAGTGTGCTGATAGTACATGCTATTCTATGCACCTCGCATTTCCTCATAAAGATATATGTATATCTCCAGACGTACAGTAGTCCATCTTTGTACTCCCAGAATCTGCGCGTCGGCGACTGATACAAACGTCTTTGTACCCCCACAATCTCATTGCTTGTTGGCGGCTTACACAAACGTCTTTGTGCACCCGTAATCATACTGCTCGTTGGCGGTTTACACAAACGTCTTTGTGCATCCGCAATCACACTGCTCGTCGGCTGCTTACACAACCGTCTATGTGCAGCCGCGATCACAACAAGAACAAGAAGCTTCATTATTAAATTCGTAGTTAGAAATGATTACTTACACATAGCCAAATAATTTGTATTTTTCTACTGAACTTTCGTATTGTATGTAAAGAGGAAAGAAGGCTTAAGGTTACTGAGGCCCATTATAAAAATTCCCATGTATCAGTAGAACCCAAGTTTTTTTTTTTTTTTTTTTTTTGTAACTTGTCTTTCAAAAACCCAAGTTGAACCAAGAGAGATAAGACTTTCAATAAAATGCAGCCCAAAGAGGCCCAGAAGCTTAAGACAAACAAACCTTCATATTCCTTCCTCCTCAAGTGTTCCATTTAGCAAATCATTACATCATTTATACAAGGAAAAAAAATGTTTAAGAAATCTGCTTAGGCTACAATACAAGAGGAAACGAGTAACGGTAATTGCCTTAAATTGGTAAGATATATCCACATAACCAAACCATCCACGTTTGTATACATCCCATGTATTATCAGTTACATCCCATCTGCGCAGGTTAGCAATGACAGAAAATGACAGAACAACGTTCGTCCAGTCAAAAATCAAACTTGCCGGTTCGGTCTTTTCCCCTCGCGGATAATCAACTCTCTATATGCGCAAAACAGCAATGCCAGAACACGTTAACCGTCTAAAAAGCGCATAATAGTAATGACAGTACATGTTCATTTCAGACAAAAGCGCATGTTAGCATAAAAATCGTACCTTTATCGTCTTCTTCCCGTGTCTCTCTGTAAATCTTCCTGTTTAAGCGAAGGCGACGATACTATTTCAATCCCCCCCCCCCCCCCAACTTCCCCTTTCAACGCATTATCAACATCTCTCTCTCTCTCTTAGCGAAAACAAAATTCTCTCTTTGCATGATGGGATTGCTCGATCTGGAGAAGCACTTCGCCTTCTACGGCGCTTACCACAGCAACCCAATCAACATCGTAATCCACATCATCTTCGTGTGGCCCATCGTCTTCACAGCCTTGCTTCTCCTCTACCCCGCGTCCCCAATTTACGACCTTTCTCAATTAGGGTTTCCTCAGTTGATGACCCTCGACGGCGTTCTGAGGTTAAACGTTGGGTTTGTCGTCACGGTGGCGTATGCTCTGTTCTACATCTGTTTGGATAAAAAATCTGGGTTCGTAGCGGCTCTCATGTGTTTCGCTTGCTGGGTTGGTTCCAGTGTCCTCGCTGATCGATTAGGACCTTCTCTTGCCGTAAAGGTTTGATCTTTTTTCTCTCTTTTGTCTGAATGTAAAAAAAGTTTGTCTTTTTCTTGGAGGAGGAGTGTATTTATGAGAGCATGTGCATCCATGTGTGCGTGTGTGTTTCATGTTTTGTATCATTTGATTAGTCTGTTATGGATTCCCTATTCGAAATCCATCTGTTTTGTAGACACTATAACAATTTTCCCTGTATTTTCTTAGGTTGGATTAGCATCTCAGCTGTTATGTTGGACCGGGCAGTTTCTTGGCCATGGATTATTCGAGGTTAGCCCTTGTTTTTTATTTGTCACATCTCATCAGTTTTCACGAGGCCTAAAACAGGTATTGTTGATTTCTTGTCTACTCTTAACAGAAACGAGCACCTGCGCTATTAGACAATCTAGCCCAAGCTTTTCTAATGGCTCCTTTCTTCGTGTTGCTTGAGGTGAAGTTGTTTTTGTTTTCTTTCTCTCCAACTAAATTCTTTCTGCTGTTGTTATACTCAGAAAACATGGAAAGCTAATGTGGAATTGTGTGAATGAATACAGATTCTTCAATTGGTTTTCGGGTATGAGCCATATCCAGGTTTTCAAGCTCGTGTGAACGCCAAGGTAGAAAGTAGCATAAAGGAATGGAGAGAAAAGAAGCAGATCAAGTAGACTAAGCTCACATAAGCTTTGGATCATATAAACCTAAACCCATTGTAATGTTTCTATGTTAAAGTTCCACATAATAACAAGACCACCAATTGATGGATTTGTGTATAACTATGTTTCAATATATCGAACGGAACTTGAAAGATGAACAATATTTTATAGGACGTACATGTTGGTCGACAGTGCCGACTTGTAGAGGCCAGAGGCGAGTTTTAAAAACACTATTGCATTTTACAAAATCTTTTTACTTCAATTTTTACAAAAATATATTATATATTATAGTGTTTCAAAAAAATATTACCCAAACATTTTTTTTTACCATATTCTTATAAAAGTACAAAAATTTAAAGCATGACCCAAAACTTTTAAATTTGTAATATAAAAAACAAGGATTAATCTTTGAATTAAAATATTCATAATATGAAAAAATAGAGGTTTGACTAAATATAGTAAAACAATAAAATAAATTTATAATTTTTTTACCTGTCTAATAAATTTGAAAATGAGCCTGACTCATAGCATGGAAAATAAATAAGGAAAATATGAGTCAAATGTTTGTAGTTTTTAAGTAGATCTTTATATTATTTAAAACACAACAAATTTTATCACAAAACTAATTATTTTAAACACAAGTAAAACTCAAATTCATATAAAAATCTAACTAAAAGAATAAGTTAAGCACTATATAAATCTCGCGTAGAGAACGAAACTCTAAAAAACATGGAGGGAATTTTTGAACAGTCGAAGGAATCTCGCCTAGTATTGATAAGCTTATACCGGCATACATAATCGTATATCATCTCTTCGATTCACTAGAAATCATAGACCGGAGGAATTGCTCAAAAGATGGTTTGCAACACATTAGTTTTTCTCAGCAGCCAATTCTTTTATTCTTTTGATTTTTTTCTCTTTATAGAGTTTTCTATAGATCTACTGTAAATGTTCTACCATATTGATCAATAAATTTGATATTTCATCCAAAAAACCACCATATAAAAATGATTTTGGTAGTTAGAGGATCCTTGGGCCCCAACTCCCAAGGCCTATATGCCTTTTCAAATTGCTGTAGGTACGGTCTTGTTGGTCGATCTCGAGATGTAATTGACACTCCAGACTTTCCAGTGTTCACCATAACGATCCAACTAATGTTCTAAACCTCATCCTCTGCTTTTTTAGAAGTTTTGGTTTTTGGGTTTACTCGGTTTGAGGTCTTCATATCGGGACCACAAAAAATTTGATCCATTTGGTGCAACAAAACTTGAAGTTAGGTTCCAGTTTGCTTGCGATTTCGCGACATAAAAGTAAAAAGAAGATATCAGTGATCTTAGATTGATTTGATTAGACTAGTTTTAGATCGGTTTGATTGTTTTCTTTGAAGGCATCACCAGATTCACCATGTTTGTGACAAATGTTGGAAGGAGATAAAAATCCCAAACCGTACTGCTGTGCTGTCAAATAATAATGGTACGTTAACTTACTGCTATAGCCTATAGAATGGCAAGATGTAACCTCTATTACCGTATGAGATTTTTTGAATATATGGCCATCCTTGAATCTTAGTCAATAATTTGATTTCAGAATAATGTCACTATATTAGAATGAATGGACGGATTCCGACGTTTTGGTCCCTCTGATCACCATGGTTATCCCCACCAAGGGAGACATGCAATGGTTCATGATACTTGTGTGCGTTTTCCCTGTTGCCTCTTGGAAGTAGACAATACGTTTCACAAACACTCAAACAGTGTGGTCTACGTTGTTTTCACATATATTATTTTAAAAAAATATATTTTAATATATTATTTTAATTGATTATGCTAATTAACGAACTAAAAATACACATGAATTAAAAAATATCAAATATTTACACTGAATATATAAAACATATATTTATACTAAATAATTTTAAAAGTTAAAATGACACTAATATAAGATAAACTGAATAATTAGTTTTTCAGAGTCACCTACTATAATTATCATTGGTATTAAAAAGTTTATGGCAATCTTCCCTTGGACTAAGATTTTGTAAGCTTAAGTTATTGTTGAATATTAATCCAAGTCATAAGTTTAACTAGACCCTGACCCGCGCGCCAGCGCGGATTTGAATTTTTGGTTTTTGATTATTTATGTAACTAAATAATGTATTTGTAATATTTGATGTATTATATTCACCAAGTAAATAATTTTTTTGGCATCTTAAACCATCTATTTACTATGAATATTCGATATCATATAAAAAATTGAACAAATAGACGTAATTAGAGAATTGTAGACGATATATAAAAACAATGGTTATTAATGTAAAATATGAAGAAATATTATATTATGACTTAGTATGGCATAAAAGATTATAAATTAGTTATACATGTTTAAAGAAAATAAAATGATTTTTAAACTTCTATGAGAAATTTAACATATAAAAAAGGGCGATGAATTAGTCATCAAATTGTAAATAATTTCATAATTTTATTAAATATAAATTATTTATAGTCTTTGTTTTTCTTCAAGATAATTATTAAATGTCCATAACATTAATATGTTAAAATACCATATTATGAAAGCCCATGTTGTAACCGTTTTTTTCCGGGAAGTGTAACAAAAAAAAATTACATTTAACTCTTCGTTTTGTTTAAGTTTGTGTCGGTAAAAGATTAAAAAAATCTCTCTATCTTTTTCAATGTTCAATTTGAAGCTTATTATGCAGAAATCATACGCAAATATAGGCAATTAGTTGGAATCTCTATATCTTTATATTCTTATAAATTTTAAATTTATTGTTTTCTTTTCTGCAAGCAAATCAATTACCGAAGTAATAGATCAATTGGTTGGAATCAAATATATTCTTATAATTAGTATAATTATGATTAGAGTTTCTATATTTAATAGGTACATTAAAGAAACGGCATTGAAGATATTATGTTTTGATTAATAGAAGATATTGAATTTTGAGTTTGTATTTATTGATTTGTTTTTTTTATAAAACTTAGAAAATCGATGGGATGATTGGTTGGTTGATACATCCTATAAAGAAAACGAAAACTATAGGTGGTTTGAATATTGTACAACGATCGATGCATGATGTAAGTTGACTATATAAAACTTGAACATGATCATTTCAAACTAAAGTATAGGTAGGTTATATGCATTTGTTATATTGTAGTTAATATATTTTAAATATTACATAAGTCAAGTGATTCACGTTTTTGTAAAAATAAAATTCAAGTTCATTATTGGATCGTACTCGTACGTAATAAGCTACGTTAAATATGATGTATTTCTAGGTTCATTTAATGACATTAAGTTTAAATTTGATTAAGGAAAACTCATTAATTTAACTGGAAAAAACAAACATTAAAATATGTAGGTTTATTTAATAACATTAAGTTTAAATTTGATTAAGGAAAACTCATTAATTTAACTGGAAAAGATAAGCATTAAAATAAGTAGTTTAATTTAATTCTCAGTGACATGTAAGTATAAATAAGTTAGAAAACTTAGGGGTATTTTTTAATGGGTACTTCTCTTTTAATAATAGAGATATATTAATAATATTCAATTTTGATTTGTATGAGATCTGTTTTGAAGTAATCCAAAATAAATCACACAAGAAAAAGAGTGTGTTCATCTACTTTCATCAAAAATTCCACAACATAGAAATCGAAATGAAGATGACTAGTTCGAAAAGGAAAAATATCTATCTTCAATCTTTTTTATGTAAAATATGTTTTTTTAACTTACCTGTCATCTGTACTGTGAACTCCATGCTCATTAATTTTTTTTTGACAAATCATTAATTGGTTTTTGACCCAATTAACTCTAGAATTTATTTCTATTTTTTTCTTTTCGTCTTTTTTTAGAACACGTTCTTTCTCTTCGTTTATGTTGGTTATTTTTCCTTCTCTTCGCATTTTGGCAAAGATTCCTTCAGATCTGCCTGTCTCGTTGCCCAAACTTCCTCCAAATCCATCGTTGCAAAATAATATCGTGTTAGAGATAATTATGTTAGGTGCAAAAATAATTTCTCATTATCTTTCTAAAAAAATCATTTCTCGTTAGCAAGCTATGGTGCTGATTTAGCCATAACAGTCATTGAGGCTTTGATACCAGTAATCCTTTGCGACTTTGGTTAGGACTGCCAAGATGTGAACGGAATTTCCGGTTTTGCTGTTTTGGTTGAGTTTTTAGTTCATTTGTTCTTTTTAGTGATTATTATTTTAGCTCTACCAATGGCTCTGTCATTTTGTTTGTTTTGGCTTTTTGTAGTTATGTTGTATCATTTCTTAAGTAACTTCAGTTTTATGAAATCTTAGTTCAACAAAAAGGTATCCAGAAGAAAGCCTGTTACCAAAAAAAAAAGGTATCCAGAAGGAAGATAAAAGACACAATAGCAGCCGCATCTATAAATTTATTTTATTAAAATAAACATAATATTTTTTAGATAAAAGACACAATAGCATGCCGCATCTATAAATCTATTTTATTAAAATACTTTATATCAATGTGTGACTTAAGATTTATACCATTCAAATTTTAATTATTCTTTTCTTAAGGAAATTAGGCCCAATAACCCCTCAAAAAATTATAATTCACTAAATAACCAAAACCTCACCCTCTCTCCTCCTTTATCTTCCTATCTCTCTCTACCATCTTACTATAAAACTAATTTCCTTTTTTTTCTTTTGGTTATTTCACAAATAAACACTTATTCTTATATATTTTATTAAAATTTGTAATTATTTACATATTAGACAATTTTAATACTTCATTCGTTCCTTAAAGTTACATATTCTAGAAAAAAAATTTGTTTAAAAAAGATTTATTTTTTACATTTTCAATGCATATTTTATTAACTAATTGCAAACTTCAAAAAACTTAATTGCACTAGTTGGATTTTTATTGGCTTAAAATTATGGAAAAAAGATAAACACAAAAAATATGTAAATTTAATGTATTTTATTAAAACGTGTGAAAAATTTAGAATATGTAACTTTAAGGAACGGAGGAAGTAGAATACACAATACAACTTACACATGAAATTACTTATTAAATATTTTAAATTTTCTTATACTTTCAATTTTACTGTAACAAAATTTTATATTTTTTTCCTAATTCTTATTGTTTAAATAAATAATTAAATTCATTATTATTATTAAATATACCAAAATATTAACTTAACTTTAGTCTTTAAATGAAATTAAAAATGAACTTGTTATATTTTAAATCTAACATTTTAATTTTAATAAAACAAATATTTTATCACCAAAAATTAAATATCAAATCGGGTTACAAAAACTAAAAAAAGCTAAAATAAATATTTTTATTTTTCATTAAATTAGATTTTGTTGAAAAATATATTTTTGTACTTTAAAATCGCAGGAAATAATCTAGTTAGATATTATAATAGACACATGTTAGAACAACTCTGCTATAGGTTCTTATTTGAAAATGTCACATACAACAAAAAAAATTATTGAGTAAATATTTTAAATAGTTGATATCTCACTCAAATATATATTTTAAATTAAAAATATGATACATAATTTAACTATTTAAAATATCATTCAGTAATATATTGTTAATTCTTTTCATATGTGAGAGATATAAGAAAAATATTGTAAGAGATATATTTTACATATATTATCCCAAAATTGCTGAGAGAACCAAAGTAAATTAAAAACCTTAGTCAAAGTTCTGATCAATCAAATATACAGATTTTATGAATATACTATATCTATATTTGTAATCTTAGTTGGTAATATATGTTATAACTTTAGTTTAGAAGAAAAACTCTAATTCAATTTTTCTCTAGTGTTCATATTATAGTCAAGTTTTTGTTCCCATGAACATACTGCTGTCAATCTATCAATAATCAACAAAATCAAAAAAAAATGCTTCCAATCTTAATTAATACTCGTCTACTCATTATCAACTGAGCGCATAACTATCACGTGACTAAATGCGAAATATGACAACGAGGTGCATTTTCCACGTGGCTGTAACGACGATGTTTTACATGTGGTCCTGAGGATGTCGTTTGAGACTTCACTCCGTAGATATTGATATTTCAACACATACATGACGTAACATAACTCACTGCGATGCCGTTGTTTTTTTTTTTTTTTTGATAATCCAGGTATCCGGACCTAAGTCCGACTATCCCACCGCGTCAAACCGGAACTGGAGGGTCCTGGCGGCCAAACGGAAACCATGTTAAATCCGCTGTGGCCGGGCCTCGAACTCGTGATGGCGGGCACCTCAGCCGAGGTTCCTATACCACCAGACCACGAGGCCCGGTTTGCGATGCCGATGTTCCTTGATTTTTCCCCTCCTACCTCTGATAGACTGATACAGATTACCAAGAATACGGATACAAATAATAAACAACACTTTAAAAGGACAATATTGTTAATATCAAAATAATTTATTAATAAAGAAACAAAAACATCAACTTCGTAAACCGATTACATAAAATTATAAAATAAAATTAAAATCCAAAGTAGTGTGGACCAGAACAAAAGAAGAAGAAGCAATTGTCACAATGCTGTTTTTTTCTTTGCTTTGATTTGTAAAGTATATTCGTATGAAAGACATAAAGCATGAGAAACAATTTGTCAACATATATATTAAAAATTGCGGTTGCTATTTGTTCCTTGTTTTTCACAACTGATCCAGGGAGAAGATGCATGATAACTCACAACGAAGAGTAAAATAAAAGAAACTAAATAAGATTTTATTTACGATCATTCATATCATTCATTGCACTATTAGTGGAACATGACAAACTCATGAAGTTTCATGTTTTTGTTTCACTGCACCCATGTTCTTAGAGATGTGACTTTTTGGAAATTATTCTCTTGGTCGGTACAATATTTATGAATAATATTCCTTTTTTTCTTTGGATCCAAAGAGAGTATTATTCTTTTCGATGAATATAATTCTTAATTTGTTACAACAACGTAAAAAAAGAAGAATGTCTGGTAAGTAAATACACAAACGATAATTTCACACAGTACCCATCGATTCATCAATTGAGATGACCACCAAGTAGGCCAGTCTCATAAACACCATACTGTGCTGATGAGCTAGGGTTATAGACCCCATTCGTGTGGAAATCCATTACACCAATCTCCTCCATGAAATGTCTCGTTTTCTCCTCGTCCCACATCAGAAAATCATCTTCTTGATCATCACTAGCTAACATCTTCCCATGATCTATCTTCAGCAGTTCGAGTCCTTCTTCTCGACCATTAATGCTTGTGATTGTCGGATCCGACAAGATGTTCTTGATCCTGTCGACACTGTGTTGCCTAGATGAGATACCAGTGGCGATCTTGTTAAGGAGACGGGACGAGCCCGAGGAGAATGAAGAAGAAGATGGACTCGCCGTCGAGCAGGAAGAGCTACCGCAATCTGTGTTAAACGACTGTGTTTTGACGTCGAGGTTGATGATTGGCTGGTGGGTCATTGGGTCGATTCCGTTTCTCTCGAGTCTTTTCTTAAGGCAAGAGTTCCAATGGTTCTTGATGTCGTTGTCTGATCGACCCGGCATTTGCTGCGCTATGGTTGCCCACCTACAACAGAATTTTTTAGTTCAATATAACAAAAATGTATAAATGATAATCTAATTATATATAGTTTTTATTTAGTTTTAGTACTTTACAATTATAGTATTTCACAAATTTATTCGGATCTGGATAAATAAAAAATACAAAAGAATCAAATCCTTACAAACATGTAGTTAGAGCATGCGCAACGGTGAAACTCATTGGAGTCCTTAGCGACAATGGCATTTCGGATTAATTTTGGATATTTTGGATTTAAAAAAAAAAAAAAAAACGACCATTTACGGGCCGCCACGTAGTCGTGGAGACCGCAAATAGTGCAAGAATTCACTAAGAAAGAGTCGTTATTTAGGAATTTTAAGGATTGAATCCTTAACTTTTGGTGGGATCCACTGATTATTTAATTATTTTTTCCCTAAGGACTCCACTTAAAGATTCTCATTGCGGATGCCCTTATAGACTTATAGTGAAGTTCTGAGTTTTGACAAATCGGTAATGTATTTAATTATTGATTAATATACCTGTTCCCGAGAATAGAATGAAAACTGATGATAACTTGTTCTTCGTGAGGAGTGAATTTGCCTTTCTTGACCCCAGGCCTTAGATAGTTAAGCCACCTTAATCTGCAGCTCTTTCCACATCTCTGCAAACCTTTATATAAGATTAAAATATGTGAATTCTTTTAGCAAGTAAGTATTTTTGATTTTGTTGGGTACGTACATATATAGTATGGAAAACAAATAAAACTGTAAAGATTTAAGCTTCTCGAAATGTATGATTATATGTATGACTTCTATGTATATCAAAACACATGGAACACCTGCTTTATCGGCACCATCTCTGCAAACTTTATCTTGACAGTATTTACAAATCATACCATGTTTGTGGTGGAGTTTATTAAAAACGACACTTATAATTATGCAGCTCACACAAAACATGTTTGGTTCACGTCACCATTACAAATGAAAGTTATATAAAATGTAGTGTTATAAATATATATAACTACCAGCTTTGTGAGGTAGGAAACGCCAGTCACCGATACCGTATACGTCGATATAAGCGACGAGTTTCCGGTCTTCCTCCTCCGTCCATTCTCCTCTCTTCGTCCCATCAGCTTCGAACCATGTCGCCCTCCCCATAATTTATCTCAGTCCACAATCCGACGTCGCCACGTGTTGGTCACCTTATGATAGGAGAAGAAGAGCTACAATGATTGCAAATGAAAAAACTACTTGAATCGAAGTATTGAGGGCTGATCTCTCTAATTCGCACAATCTTTCTCTTAATTTTGAATGGTGTCTTTAATGAGTAAGATGAACATCTAGTCTTATATAAATAGACCTCTCGTTTTTTGTTTTTATGTAATTATTCTCTTTGCTTTGAACAGTAAAATGTAAATTTCGATTTCACACTTCTAGTAGTTATTTGCTAAATGGGGAAATTGCTATTGTATGACAAAAAATATAATTAACTATCTAATTATCTAATCAATTAAAACATGAGTACTAAATTGAATTAACCCTAACTTTTTCCTAATATTTACATTTCTATGCCACTATCTTAATAAACTGTAGTTTTATAATATTCCTAAACCGCAACAATAAATTCACGATACTTACCCTTAAATAACTTCCAAAACCGACTGTACTATTATGTGATATATTTACCATTTTGTATTTCATATGTGTATCACGTTTCAAAACCGGTTTGCTGAGATTCACTCCATTATCAATATTTCCATTTAGTTTTATTCATAGTCTAAGAACATAGTTTTGAAACCGAAAATATCCATTTAATTGTAGCAATATTCTATAAACATTGTGTTGCACCGAACATGAACTTGTATTGGACTTTTCTTCTTCACTACGGAATGACCACTTCTACTTTCTCTTGGCCTACGAATGGTGCACAAATTACAATCTCTAATTATTAAACAAAACCGCGATTGGATAAAATAAATTGAACCGGCCATACCAAATACCTTTCGGTACTAAATTTATAAATGTTCTTAAAAATATACGTAGATTTTTGAAAAAAAAACCGTTTTGTCAACC
Source organism: Brassica napus (assembly GCF_020379485.1). NCBI lineage: Eukaryota > Viridiplantae > Streptophyta > Magnoliopsida > Brassicales > Brassicaceae > Brassica > Brassica napus. Next base: position 29,201,924 of record NC_063451.1, on the reverse strand, counting down.
TAAGATCACGCTGTTACTCAATATCACACCAAAAAACACGCATATGCTAACTTTAAGATTGATATTCCAAAATCACGTAATAAACTAAATTAATATATAATAACTACTATTAATATTTTAATTTTAAATAATTTTAGGTTAACAAGTAATGACAAAGTTAATATTCAAAAAAATTAGCAATTGTATATTAAATAATATTGAAAATGACTGATTATGTTGATATAACACTATAAAAAATATGTTTAAAATGATTATTATAAACTTCAAATTAAATAAATATAAAAAACAAACACATATCCGCGCCGCGCAGGTGCGCGGATCAAACTCTAGTACAGTTTTATGTGTCATAACATAATACATATCATTTGTAAAGTTGATGAAAATACTATTTCTCATAAGACTACTTCTACTCGTTTCTGATACAACTCTTCGGCATAATGAATAAAATAAAATAAAAAGAAAGAAAGAAGAGGCACGAGATTTGTGTTAAAAGAAAAGGGTATAGCAATTTATGAGTAGAGTTGCGCTTGTGTGACAATGGTAAACCTACAATCGTTTTTCCAGGAGTTTTGAGAATTTCGATCGTTAGTGTCTGGAAAAATAGAAACAATGATGAATAATTAGCATTTGATATGTACTATTCTATTTTATTACTGATATAGAATATAAATACAATTTCACAGCAAAATAATATGAGATGTTATTATTGTTATGTAATATTCTATTTTTTAGGAAAACATATAATATATTTATGATTTCACAATAATAAAATGTATGTTATTTCTTTTTTCTTCTTTTCTTTTGTTACTTTTCATTTCTCTCTTTTCTCAAGATCAATATACATAAATATTTTTTTTCTACTGAATCTATTGAAGTAAATGAATTGTGTTTCTTCTCTTTTGAAATATGTTTTGTTTCGATTCTTAACTCTAATGTATCACCTCAATCGCAAAATTGTCACCATCATCACTGATTGCTTCATTGACGGCTCCACCTTCTCCTCCACCATCATCACCACCCGTCGTCTCCTCACTTCCTCCCACCCTTTTCCACCTCATGTAAGAACACCAATATCCGCTCTTCCGTTTTTGTCAGATATACTTTCTCATCCATAGTCGCTAGTTACAAAAAATGATAGGAGAAGATGAACAGTTTAATGTTTTTTTTTTTTTTTGATAAAACGAACAGTTTAATGTTTTGCATTCTATTTGTTGTATACCTATAAAATAAAAATATAACACAATATGTTTTATGTTTGTTATTATCCATATTATCTATTTTAGATAATCAATAATGTTTTATTTTATGTTTTAAATTTTGCGTTAAAATTAAATAAAATAAAACAGATTCAAATAATGATAACTTCATAAAATTAATAAAACAGTGCGTATAATAACTAAAATGATAAAAAAATATGAATTCCGTTTGTGGCTATTAATACAAATATGATAGTATTTGTTGAAGGTGATTTTATTTTACTTACAATGTATAGCTCATATACGTGTATATATACACACTGTCAAGCAGTTTTAAGTTTAGTATGTACTCTATTAAAGTTTGTTATTGTCGCATCCCGGTTCTCCCAAACCGGAATGGTTTTTGTTTTCTTTTAATTAACTTGATTTGGACCAAAGCCCATCAAATCTTTCTCTTTTATTTCTGGCCCGCGTAGTAAATCCTAGGGTTTCCACCTCATTTTCTTATAAAAAGGAGCCTTTTTCTACTTTTCTCTTCCATTTAGAAATCAGAGCGAAGAGATTTGAAAACCCTAGCCGTCATGGTTTCTCTTTTCTCTTCTCTCTCGTTCTCTCTCGTCGGCGTCTCTCTCTCTCTCTCTCTCTCTCTCTCTCTCTCTCTCTCTCTCTCTCTCTCTCTCTCTCTCTCTCTCTCTCCCCCCTTGTTGTTCGCTGTTTGCTGAAGGCTAGAACCAAGCCGTTGGAGATCCCCGATGAACCGATCCAATTCTATGTCCAGATCTCTCCATGTCTTCTTTCTAGATCTGGTCACTGGTGAGGTAAGGAACCCTAGTGTCATTTTCTTCTTCTCCTCTCTATTCCTCCTCTTAGATCTCTTATCTCGGGTCTTTGATGGTAGCACCTACCCGTTTATTTGTAGATCTGGTTCGTTGAAAGCCATAAGCTTCAGATCTGGTTCTACTCTCTTTCCCATTCTCAAATCTAAGACCAATGTGAGGGCTTGTTGCAATCTTTATCTCCTTCTATCATTTTCTCATCATGGTAGAAGTGTCTAGGTTGATCATTCATCCCTACTTGTTACTTTCTATAGATCTATTAAAATAAATAAATATTCATATGATATATATATATCTTGATGCTTGATGTGTGAAAGACATAGATCTATTGCTAAGGTTTTTAAAATATGGTTGGATGATGTTTGAGGATTGAATGTGATGATTGTATTGATTGGGGTTATTGTATATGAGTTTGATATTTATATATTTGGGAGATGTATTGAGTTAGGGAAAGGCTTAAGGCATAAGTGTGCCGGTGTAACGTGGTGGAATGACATATATGTATGTCTCGGGCGTTACATCGTTTCTTGTTGGGTCATGTGGCAATCGTTTGAGTTGGCATGATTCATCGCCGGAGCGGGCATGCGGCGTACCTGTAAATGGAGTAACGTAGAAGCGTGATGTCGTGGAGACAACGTGGAACGTATGAACATGGTGGCGGATCAAGCGAGAACCAATGTCGGTAACTTGATTGCGTGAAGGCGTGAGACAGCGTAATGTCGTGGAGACAACGCAACATGAAAGTTCTCGCGCGACAACATGAGGAACGCGGGTACCGATTTAGGTGGCGTGGTCTCATTGTTGGAACCGCCGGGGTTTATCCTCATTTTTTGTTGATTGCTTTCGATTTACTGAATGTTAAAGGTAGATGCTTATGCTATGTTGTGTGATGATTGTTGGTGATTGATTTTGGGGCTCCTGGAGCTTCCCTCACTGAGCTTTTGTCGAAATGCTCACCCTTCCTTCTTCCTTCATTTCAGGTTCGGCTCATATTGTTGGGTTTTTGTCAAAGACGTCCTGTGATCCTAAAGACACATTGTTTCGGCCTTGTGGCTGGAGACAAGTGTCATGATATCGCCGACCATTTCAGCTATGCTGGATCGGGGTGTCACAATTATGATATCTGAGCGAGAACCATATTAACAAACTTAAACCATCACTATACATCAATCTAATAGATTTTGAATATTCCAATCAAATAATGGCATATAAATATGACAATAGTTTCTTTTTAAATCCCCCGACTTCTCAAAAAGGGCTTAAAAAGCGACGCTTCTCTACACCAATTATCATGTTTGGCCTAAGGTTATTAAATAGTTTAGACGGGTCTAATTATCATGTAAATAATTTTGACCGATGAGCGGTATCTTGGCAAAATACCAAACTAGTCTGGAACTTGAATACCGTGTCTATACTTGACATGATGCTTGCGTAACACCGCACAAAATCATCAAAAGTTTCATTATAGCACAATGATCAATTTCTCTTACACTTGCCAAAAAAAAAAGACACGACATTTGACCTAACCTGCCAACCGAGACAACCCAGCCCGAAACCTAAGCAGATATGGATTTTTTTTAAGTCAGTCTTGTAAAAGTGGAGACGAAAGCGGAAAATAGACAGATGATAGAAAGGTAGACACAACCATGGTCTTGTGCCATCATCTCGCAAATCATGAGAAATAGGGGGTGATATCTCGATCCCTAGACGATTCAACATTCTCTCCTCTCACAAAGATATGTAGTGTTCTGCCAGTCAAAGAGTTCCAACTCATTTTTACCATGTTTTTTTACAAAATGCTTTATTCATAAAATAATATTTATCACAAAATAGTACACTAAAAAGAAAATAATCAGAATATCTTTCATTAAATAATAATAAAAACTTAACGATCTGTCATGAATAATATATATTTAACATATATAAATACTTTTAAAATATTTATGAAATATTTATTTAACAGAAATACATACTATCACTCTAAATATTATATCGTACCCGCTAAATTTTAGACCATAAATCATGACCCATAAATTTCCATCCCAAAATCTAACTATAATTTCTAAATCTTTTAGTTAATGGGTGTATGTGTTTTTATACCTTTTAATAAAGGTTATTTTGGTAAAAATGTGTGCTATTTTGTAAATATAAAAATGTTTTAAATATAATCTATGATAGATTTTTTTTTAACATTTCCAAAAAATAGAGAATTGGGTCCCAACCCATTATTACTCAGATCTAGATTTATGACACCCACTTTTTTGTCACATTAATCCATTTTGATTACAGCATCAAATAATTTTTAGGAGAACAAATATTTCTTTCCTTTGGAGATTGGCTTGGCCATATTAATGTGTCTGGATGAAGACCTCCATATAATCTTCCATATGATCAGTGGTGGAGCTACTCGAAGAGGAGGGATTTTTTTTTTTTTGTTGTTGTTTATATCGAAAGTTTGTTAGGGTAAAATAAGATGGTTAAGTAAATTATGTACAGTTGACCCATTTGTTCAAAGTTCAAATCTTAAGCATATATTAGATTTTGATCCGCGCTTCAAAATCGCGGATTTTGTTTGGGTTATAAATAAATTTGGATATGAATTAGTACTTTAGGTATTTTTCGTCTTTCGTCTTTTCTGATATTTAAATTTTTTTTTTGTTCCTAAATATCCAAACTGAGCTAGACTATTCCATACCCAAATTACATGTATTTTAGAGTTATTTGCATTGTGGACTCGAACTGACTCGATTCCAAAAGGAACCAAACTGAACTATAATCGGAAATATTTCAAATACCTAATTGGATCCAAATGTCGAGGACTCGAATAATTCAGATTTAAAAGAAAAAGAAAAATAATTTACCCGACCTAAACCGAAAACCGAATGAGTATTCTAAGATATCCAGAATGTAAATATATATTAGTTATATTTTAAAATTAGGCCGGTTCAGGTATTACAAACATGTTTCAGATACATTGGTTATTTGGTTATTTTCAGATTCATATACATCAGAACCGAACATATCCATTTTTGGAGGACCTACTCGAACCCTACCCAAAAAACTCAAAACTCTAATACCCTAAAGAATTGACTCGTACCCAAATGGGTACCCGAATGCTCATTCATACACTTAGGTCTGGACGTTTGGGTTTTTGGGTTGGATTTGGTCCAATTTTTTCGGATCTGGGTCCTTCGGATCCTAGAAATTTGGATCCAATAGGTATTCGTAATTTTTTTTTCTGGTTTGGGTTGGTTATGGTCTATAATTAAAATACATGTACAATACTCTTAATTTTTGGATCCATATTGAATTCATGTATTTTCGGATCTTAAAAGTTCATGGTATACCCAAACCCTATAAAATTTAGTCGAAATTTGTTATATATATTTAAAATTTTACAAAATAACTTAAAATAAACTATTAATAATTAAAATAAAATATTTTTAAACTCTAGATTTTACATTTTAAACTTCATATTACCTGAAAATGTTAGAAAATACTAACAAATAATGTTTGTAAAAAGATATTTTAACTAAATCATAAAATAAATATAGTAAATAGAACACAAAAATCATAGTTTTGAATATTCATGTTTTTAAGTCAGCTATTAATTGGCTTTTATTGGGTCGAGTCTATTCATTTTTTGGGTTCGGGTTCTTTCGGATAGAAGAATTTTCGATCCAATAAATACTTTATATTTTCGGTTTGGTTTCAGATCGAATATTTTTGAATCGGTTCCTGTTCGGATTTTTGGGTCCGGGTAAAATGTCCAAGCCTGTTTGATTTTAATGATACAATAACTTCTTTAAATTTTATATTAAACCGTGGCAAATCTTCACTAAATAATTATAGAAAATTTGTGGAGGTTTGAAGTTTATATGTGGATATTTTGGTCTATTTCATTTATAATGAATATGAGACTATATATATTTCACATATATTTTATGCTTCAGTATATTGAAAAATAATGAGATCATGCAAGTATATTATTAGAGTTACGTTTTACCAAAGTTGTTAGATATTTGGTAAGATCCAGTAATCTTAGTTTAAATAAAATCCAAATCATATCTAAAGATCTCAATTAAATTTAAATATTCAATCATCTGAAAATTATAAAAAATTATTTGATCAATTAGGTAATAGTAGATTTTAAGCTTTATATTAAATTATTGTAGTTGAATGGCCTGTTACGATTTGTTCCAATATCATACCAACATGAGTTTTTTTACAGTTTATTCAAATCATCTCTGTTGATCTCAATTTTTTTTTAGAGTTTTTCTTTTTGCTAATTTTTTTTAGAGTTTTATCATCGTTTAGAAAACAAAGTAAACATAGTAATTACTGTAGTTTGTGTTATACCAGATAAACCCATATAGTATGATGATAACATGTTGAAAATATGGAAATAGAAATCTACTTATATAATGAATCAAAATGTGATAACAATGTGATTATATGTATGCATTTTCTGAACGTAAATACATTACTCAAGCTGTTAAAATGACGGGTGACATAATAATTTATGGAAAGTTGATACAATTATTGTTTTGGTTCGTGTTTTAGTCGACCAAACCATTTTGTATAATACGTTAGCAAATTGACTAAAGTAATCTTAGAGAAATATTTGATCAATTATATGATAACTCAAAAAAGGGAAGAAATAAAAATCCGCAAATCTATGGTATAATGTTATTGACTAACTTATTGTTACAAAGATATAAGGTAAGACCAAATATGTATTTAAATCTAAGAAAAGGGTGCAACAACCTTTTTTAAGTAGTTTTTTTTTTCAGAATGATTCCCTTTTAATAGTATAGATATCACCTCTTTTAACATTACTAGATAACTACTCATTCTATTTCATATTAATTGTTGTTTTAAAATTAAAATTTTGTTTTATTTTAAATGTCATTTTATATTTTCAATGCATTTATTTGATAATTATATCTTTATTTTTCTAGTTCACTAATTAACAAAATAAAATAAAATAGTATATTAATTAGGAGCAAAGCAATAAATTTAATAATTTTCTTAATCTGTATGAAAAAATTAAAACGACATGTAAAACAAAACCGAGTGAATATTTAATATTGACACATGTGAAAAGAATTCCTAGCTGCATATGATACTAGCTAGAAGCATAAACCAAGTTCTCTCCCCGTAGGAGGAATCACTTATTGTTGCTGGCTGTTCCCAAGTAAATAGTCTTCCCTATGACATAAAATCAACTGTTTTGACTCGATAATAAGTTAATAACACAACAGCCCATCATCGTATGATGTTTTAAAATCGAAGATGAACTTAACTGAATAAAGTAATAAGAAAATTTTCAAATATAATTTATCTCATAATTAATTTAAATGCAGAATACTCTAGATAAAGGTTCAATGATTGACTAGTTAGCACTTGAAAAAACAACAACTTGATAGAAAACAGTACCCCAGTGGACACAGAAAAAGTCAACAGTACATGAAGCAGATTTACCGTCAGAATTCGAATAAAAATTTATGTCCACTATATTTCAATAGTAAAATCAATGAAAACTTAGGATATCATTATCTTCACGTTATGCATTTTAAGTCACCAAGGAAAAAAATAATATAAAAGTTAAGTACATAGAAAACTGTCAAGTATTGCAATAATTATCTTTGTTTGGTTTTTATTATTTTATTTTGTTTGGGTTTTAGGGTTAATTAGGGAGAAATTCTTGGGTTCACCCTCCTAGGGAAAACCTCTAGATTCACCAACAAATAGTGTTTGAGTATTTGATATTTGATATCTTTTAAAGAGTTCAGGGTTTATCCAAGGGTTTAGGGTTTAGGGTTTAGTGTTATTAAGATTTAGTTTTTAATGTATGATTTAGGGTTTAAAATTTTCCAATGGTTTACGGTTTATCCAAGATTTAAGGTTTATAATTTAGGGTTTGGAGTTTAGGATTTAGGGTATAGGATTTAGTATTTTGCTAACGGTTTAACAATATTTATTTATTTATTTTTTGTAACTATTTTTATGTATTTTTATTGTTTTATTTTAAAAATATAATTTTATTTGTAAATTCAATTTTGTTTCATTTTTTAAAAGATATCAAATATCAAATACTCAGACACTATTGGTTGGTGAATCTAGAGAATTTCTCTTAATTGGGGGCCTTGGGGCCGCGTTAATAATACCGATCGTTTTCATATCGTCTATGTAGTATTATTAACACGTGATTAAATTGCCGCGTTAATAATACTAATCGTTTTCATATCGTCTATGTAGTATTATTAACACGTGATTAAATTGCTTCATGTCTTCTTAATCGAGAAAAAGCCAAACGCTTGAAAGAATATGATCTGCCCCCACTTATAGAAAAGCTGAGATTAACATTTCGCACGTATAGGATCCATGCAATGTAAATTAATAGTTGTTTTCGTTTATCTAAATTATGTGAATCCGGAGAGAAGCAATCGGATTTGCGTACTATATATTCCGCCAACTCTTTTTAAAAGAAATTCGCCGGAATGTTTTCTTTAAGTATGTGGTTGTGATTGGAAAAACAAAGTAAAAAACAAGATGATAGGGTTGATGTTGTTGTGAGCTTCTAGTGACCTTAACCTCGTTGACCAATTAGAAGAGATTGTCACATGCGGAGGATCATGATGGGTCCGAAGTGTAATATAATAATTCAATTTCTTGAACAAATAGGCAATTTTGTTCTTTAGCAAATAACAGTTATTTTCTTAAACATAATTTTCATCCTAAACATGAAGAAAAACAGAGCGCCGATTGTATTTTTGTGGACTTTCAAATTTCTCTTTTACATAGTGTTCGAAAAATTTATTGTCATCGCTCACTTTTTTATAGAGATAAAATGAGATGAACGTATAAAACGAACAGTCTTATAAATCAAAAATCCAACTAAAAGTTTGTCAAGAAGAAACAACTGATACCATTTTTTCTTTAACGAACGTATGTATGAATCAAATTGAACTTAATATTTTATATGTGAAATCAATAATAGAGAAACGAATAATAAGAAGATCACGCGACTTTATTCGTCGTGAGATATGTCTTCCAAACCACACTGTATGTGATCTGACGGGAACACAATCAATGGAATGGAAGCATGGGAAAATTAGTGACACCGGCCCAGCTGATCCGAGAGGTGGACAAAAACGTTCGTAGCAAGCTATCTTACATACGTGAACATCAAGCTTATGCGGGAGGATTAACTCATTAACATTCTGGTTTGCCACAAGATAGTCATAGTTTTACAGTTGTAGCTTTATAAAACAAAGTCTGGACCAACGCAACACAAGTGTAAAATAATTTTGTGTTTGAAATTTAACATTTAAAAAAAAAAAAACTTGACTTTACCATATTTGAAAGATTCAAATGCAACGGTGACACTATGTCATACTCCCCATTCCCGAAAGAGAAATTTTATAAAGTACTAGGATCGGCCTGCCCTACGGGCGGGATATACTTTACTTGTGATCTATGTTATTATTTTTTATATAATTTTTTAATTTGTGTTTTAGGTTCACATTTGCAAAAGATGCGTATGAGATATACTATTTTATTAATTTAAGTTATTGGTTAGTTAATTTGTAAATCATTTTTGTTTGATTTTTTACTTCTATGATATTACCATGATTGAGTTATTATATCATTCTTAGTTGAATTTTTTTTATTAAAGTATTTAAAAAATCACATTTAGTTAATGTTAGTGATTTATTATATATTAACATCTAAATAATATATTTGTTATATCTCAATTTTAGTGTTTGGCCATTTTAAAGTAGGAAGTTTGAGTCCGTGAACTGATTTTTATATTTTGTCTTTTAAATGTTGTTTGGGTTAATATGACAATTCTTTTTGGTTTTCGTATGTGGCCCTACAAAATTAATAGTGAGTTTTTAGTGGTGGTATGATAGGTAGACGATTTTGAACTTTTTTGGAATGTTTTTAGTATTGTAAGTATTAACTCGGAGGTTAAATTAACATGAAATTTTTAAGTTTATTTGGAAAACCACTTGAGTTCAAAATTAACATGCAATTTAAGTCACATCCCTAAGTTTCATATTCTTCCAGTGATTTATAAGAAATATTAACAGCTCTAGTTAGAAGCTCACATAAAGATTGTCGGGGACCGTTTGTTCTCTTATTCTTAAAGGGCAACAACCTGTTTAGGACCACATAAACTCATAAGTTTGGCGCTAATAGTTTTTTTTGTTTGGAACACAAAAAAATAGTTTACTTACTAAAGTTGTGTTTAAAAAAATAATGTTTGTGTTTTATTGGAAGAGGTAAGAAAGAAGTAAGAGACAGAAACTATCGCACTTGCACGTGAAAGTCTGGGTGCTATTTGAATTGAAACCCAAGTGACATGTTTTTGTTATTTTCTCTTATTTTTAGGTTTTTAAGGATTTACTAAAAGTTAAATGAATACTGATGTTTTTCAAGACAAATTAATGGATCAAAATTAAGTTTTTTTTTGTCACGAAGATTTTCAAAACATTTACAGACAGTATACAGTATATAGATTAAATGAAAATGCATTATTTAATTTGTTTTCCGTAATAAATACAGAACTTAATATGAAACTATTGTTCGATTCAGTAAAAAAAAAACTATTGTTCAAAAGAAATAATGTTTATTAATAAAAGAAATTGCAAATTACAAAACTGGCATTTACTACTTTGTATTTATATTTCTTTGAATTGGGCTTTGATTTAACATTACTAAATAACTCTATTCAATAAAGTTAACAAAAATATATGATCGGACAGTCGTAAAGAAGCTATTTACTCTATTTTTTTATTATATATTTTCGTCACCATCATCTTAAAAGAAAGGCCTTGAGAAAAATCAAATGCGTCTTTATCTCTTCAGTTTATTTATTTATTTGAGAGCTGGTATTCAATTAAAATAAAGAAGTGTAAAATATTACATCCCCAATGGGGCAGATTCGATTGAGACTTCAAATAAAAATCCTAGTATTATAATAGTCCGGAGTTTTATATCAACGAAACCAATTGCCCATGTTAGTAGCCCATTGGATAGAATCAAGAAGAGGCCCATCAAAACCCAATCAAGTAGAGGAAAAGTCAATTCTGGAAAATACATGCAGACTTTGGTTTTGTCGAAGATTGACGAAGATCCGAGAGATGGAATGCACGAAAGAAATCATCTGCTAAATTGGCAAACCAGGAAGCATCAAGACGTAAAGTACCAAACTTGCATCAACTAAGAGGAGAGTTTAGGATTAGAATCCCGAAGACCTGAGATTTTATTCCTGATAGTAGAGTCTATCAATCGCAAGACATGAGAGAATTAAGAACATAGTCTAGATATGGCATTGCCAACTAAGGAGGAGTAAACGTCTACGAATTGAAGAACCTCGCCAATTAATGAGAGAGTTAAGAACAGAGTCCCAGTCTCTCCAGTTTTCTTAAAGTTATCTAATCTCTCTTTCTTCTCGGCTTTTGAGAGAGAATAAAAATGGCTTCAGGATTCTCCGGCGACGGTGGTGGGAAGGAGTTTTGCGGCGGTGCTGGTAGATCTATCCTTGGCGATACCGAAACTGTCATAAAATCTGATAACAAAATCTCCAACCGACGTATAAGAACCAGATTCCCAAATTCTCGAAATATTCCTCGATTAGATCGAAGACTGGTTATCTGGTGGGAATAAATCACTGGAAAACGAACTCTAGCTGATTATCAAGCAAATCTACAGCAACATTTGTTTCATAATCAAGCAGCTATCAACACAGAATAATTTGTTGCCGACAATCAAAAAAAGACTGTAGAAATCTACGGAATGATTTAGAAGGAAAAAGTGATGATCTTCACTGAATTGAATTCACTTATTTATAGGTGTAAATCCACAACAATTTGAGATAGGAGATGTATGGAAGGAGACGTCTTGGATGAGTGGGTCGGTGATATTAATAAAAACATTAATTGTATTTAATAAATCTAATAGAGAACAGTAACGCCGCAGTTTTTTTCTCAGCGGAAGGAAGAATAAACATGTCATAACCTAAGTCAAATAATGATTTTCGTACATACCAACTTTAAAAATAATAGTCTTGTTGTATGACTCATCCTAAATCAAACTTCTTGGTTTTTTAGCAAGCCCAAATTAAACTTATCCCATTAATTGAAACGCAGCACTTTGGAGTTGACGGACACGTGTCGAGACCAGAACACTCGACTTAATGACGTGGCACTGAGGTGTCTTCACAGGAGAGAGACCAACATTTTTTTATATATATAGATTCAGCATGTTACAAATACAATGAATGTTTACAATTAAATTAATTATTTATTCTAATATATATTTTTAATTATAACTATCAACAAATGATTTAAATCCATTTAAATATTCCCAATAAATGTTTTTAAAAATTATTTTAAAATATAGCAAAATTGTCTTTGTGAAACAGAAAATCTAGAAAATTTTATTTTCGGAAAAAAATAGAACATAAGAAATTAGGTTCGGCAAAAAAAACTTGGCTTTAGATTGTAATAGATAATATACTTAACTGTATCTAGTATGGATCATAATTATATACTCACTCCGTTTCAAAAAGATACATATTTTAGAGTTTTCACATATATTAAGAAAACACATTAAAAGTTGATTGTAAATGCATTGTTTTTTGTGAATAACAATTTTTTATAACTTTTAGCCAATAGAAATCTAATGAACACCATTAACTTTTTTGAAATTTACAATTTTTCATTAAATAATACATTAAAAAGGTAAAAAATGTAAATTTTTGAAACAAATTTTATTTTCTATAATGTGGATCTTTATAAAAGGGAGGAAGTAATGTATAAGTCCAACTTGGTTTTGGATTCAAAATAAATCATCAAGTTTTGGCCAAGGTGGGCTTTAAGAGTCAAAGCTAATCACAGGCACACGCAAAACATGATGATAATCTCGCTGACTACAAAGATCAAGTTATATTAAGAACCCATATGCATATCAATTCGAGTTGTGGTAGCACACTGACCTGCCCTAACGGAGACAAATATCATATTCCTCTTACTTGAGGGGGAAGTCACTTAATTACTAGTTATATACTAGTTTTCTGTTTTATATTTTAATTATTTGTTATTTTATAATTAGACTCACAAATTAAAAATATATGTTTTTAAAAAACTAAAAAAATATTAATATAAATTACAGATATAAACAATCTTACGGATATAAATTAGAAGAAGTACGATCGGCTCTATTTACAGATATAAATTAGAAGAAGTACGATCGGCTCTATTTTTAATGCATCCGGAGAAAGCCCCAGGTCCGGACGGAATGACGGCTTTATTCTTTCAACAATCATGGTCAATTATTAAAACAGATATTACCGATATGGTTAATGAATTTTTTAGGACAGGATCCTTGGATGAGCAGTTAAATATGACCAATATCTGTCTTATTCCAAAAACGGCAAGGCCGAATTGAATGATGGAGCTAAGACCTATTAGTTTATGTAATGTGGGATACAAAATTATTGCAAAAGTGATTTGTCAGCGGCTAAAAGGGTTATTACCAAATTTAATCTCCGAAACGCAATCAGCTTTTGTGTCTGGGCGGCTGATCTCATATAATATTCTGATTGCTCAGGAGATGTTTCATGGGTTGAGAAAGAACAATTCATGCAAGGAGAAGTTCGTGGCTATAAAGACGGATATGAGCAAGACCTATGATCGGGTTGAATGGCCTTTTATTGAGGTGATGCTACTAAAATTGGGCTTTGCACAGCGTTGGGTATCTAGAATTATGGCTTGCGTCTCTTCAGTCCAATATAAGGTTCTGATTAATGGTCAGCCAAAAGGACACATTGTCCCAAACAGAGGATTACGGCAAGGGGATCCATTATCACCTTATTTATTCATCTTGTGTACTGAGGCACTAATTTCAAATATTAGAAAGAAGGAAGAAGAAAAGCTACTAACAGGCTTAAAAATTGTGCGTGGTAGTCCGGCAATTTCACACTTACTGTTTGCAGACGATAGTCTTTTTTTCTGCAAAGCCAATAGGCAAGAATGTGGGGTTATATTACAGATTTTGAAAGATTATGAGAGAGCGTCGGGGCAGCAAATAAATTTTGCAAAATCGTCACTTCAGTTCGGACATAAGGTTCCCGATCCAGCACGGTTGGAGATCCAACAGGTTTTGGGTATCACCACAATAGGAGGTATGGGAACTTACCTAGGGATCCCTGAAAGTCTGGGAGGATCAAAGACTCAAATTTTTAGTTTTCTTCATGAAAGAGTAAATAATAAAATTAATAATTGGACAATTAGGTTTATTACAAAGGGGGGAAATGAAGTTTTAATTAAATCAGTGGCATCACCTATGCCAACTCATGTGATGTCTTGTTTCCGTCTACCCAAAACGGTTACCAAGAAACTAACGAGTGTGGTTTCTCATTTTTGGTGGAGTGGCACTGGAAATAAAAAAGGGATGCATTGGTTTTCGTGGGACAAAATGTGCATAGATAAGAAGGAAGGTGGCATTGGCTTTAGAGATATTCAGAACTTTATTAGCAAAACAATTATGGAGGCTAATTGACAAACCTGAGTCTCTCTTCGCAAAGGTTTTTAAAGGGCGCTATTATAGGAAATCAGATCCAATGGATGCTATACGTTCATATTCTCCCTCTTATGGGTGGAGAAGTATTACTTCAGCTAGATCTCTGGTTAAAAAAGGCTAATCAAAAGAGTGGGAACATGTTCAAGCATTTCAGTATGGAATGATCCTTGGATCCCCGCTCAACGCCCGAGGTCAGCAATTCAAAAACTTCAAAATCAATATTTGAATCCATTACTTAAAGTGGAGGATTTAATTAATCCAGTAGATCTCTCTTGGAATCTAGATCTACTCAATGCATATGTTCACAAGGATGATGTGAGTATTATACGGAGTTTAGCTATTAGCCGAAATCCAAAACCGGACTCATATGGATGGTTGTTTACGGATCATGGCAGATATACTGTTAAATCGGGATACCGTACGGAAAAACTATATCCTGATTTAGGATCTCAACACAGTGATATGGGCCCCACTGTTAAACCTTTGTTAGCTTACTCATGGAAACTTCACTGCTCGCGAAAATTACAACATTTTGTGTGGCAAATAATATTTGGTAGTCTACCAGTTACAAAGAACCTTCATTCCCGGGGGATTAAGTGTGATTTGCAATGTCATATATGTGGTGCAGAAGAAGAATCGATTAATCATGTGCTTTTTGAATGTCCCATTGCGCGCCAAACATTGGCCTTATCTAATATTCCTTCACGTCCAGGAGTTTTCCCTACCCAATCTCTTTTTACCAATATGGATTATTTATTTTGGCGGTTACCAAAGGAACCAGATTTAAGTTATTTCCCGTGGATACTGTGGTATATTTGGAAAAACCGCAATGCTAAGATTTTTAATAATAAAATTGGAAGTCCTCCTCAATTTCTTCGGATGGCGGAGATAGAAGGCACCTTATGGGCTGAGGCCCAGACTAAAGAGGGTATAAACAGGGGGTCTTCATTTGGTGGGAGTCCTATTTTACAAGGGGTAAACCGATGTTATATTGATGGTGCATGGAAGGAACAAGATCCCTTTACAGGGCAAGGATGGTTTTACAGAGACGAAAGATCCACTGATACTATGATGGGTGCAATGTCTATTCGCAGGAGTCTATCACCTTTACATGCAGAATGTGAAGCTTTGATATGGGCGATGGAGTGCATGAAGACCCTACATATCTCAGAGGTGGTGTTTGCAACAGACTGCTCACAGTTGGTGAAGATGGTGTCTACTCCAACAGAATGACCGGCGTTCACTACTCACATGGAGGAGTTTCTACGATGTAAGGAATACTTCCCTACTTTCACTATTCAGCATATTCCAAGGGCACAAAACACAATGGCGGATAAGCTAGCACGAGGTGCTAGGACTCAGCCTTCTGCTATGGTATATGTTGACTCCGTTCCTCCGAAATGGTTATCGGCTCAGGAATCTACTTAGTTTAGTTTTGCTTCATTGTTGAAAAAAAAAAAAAACAATCTTACGATATAAAACTAAATAAATTTTACATTGAAATTTGGAAACGTCTTGAAACATTTTTGAAGAAAACATCAATTAATAAAGAAGTAGAAAGAATATAAAAAAAAATGTGTTCGTGACACGTCTTCCCAATCACTGTACGACCTTGTAAGTTGGGCACTGTCAGTCTCACAGCTTTAATGAGGTGCTTTTTACTTGTATATCATTATTCTTTTCTATATCTGGCGCGGCAGATTATAAGTTTGTGTTATGGTGCAAGATGTAATTAATGTGCGTTTTTTGTTTAAATATTCATTCACTCTTTTTTTTTTCATCTGAATGATTATACATTAGAAACTACACCATTACAAAGAATGGTCCAAGAGCCATCTAGGTCCAAAGCACAGGGAACCATAACTAGATCATCTCCACAAACTGCAGGAGAAAGAACAAAAAACTCCCTAACAACAAATTAAGGCATGAAGCAACTCAATGGTTACAGATTAAGCCAGGGGATGGCTCCTCCATCAGATTCTGGTACTCCCCTTGGTCTCCCTTTGGTCCTCTTATCAAGTTCGTTGGTGCTAATGGTCCAAGGTTATCTGGTATCCCCTTATCTGCGACCTTAGCATCTATTTGGACTGGGTCTTCCTGGACAATTGCCCCGGCTCGTTCTGTGGCGCTGGAACAAATCCAGATTCACATGTCGACAATCACCTTAACGGACTTCACCGATCTCCCAACTTGGAACTCTAAATAAATCGGAAACAGCAACAATAACAAGTTTGTTATTAGTCAAATCTATGACTCGCTCAGGGAATCCCGACCTAAGGTACGGTGGAATAAAGCAGTGTGGTGTTCAAAAGGAATACCAAAACATAAAACTCTCACTTGGCTGTTTGTCCTTAACCGCTGTCCGACTCGTGATCGTCTTCTGTCGTGGGGTCTCCATACAAATGCTTCTTGCTTTTTATGCAACAACTACCCGGAATCTCGGAACCACATCTTCTTCTGTTGCGGCTTCACTTCCTCAATATGGGCGCCTCTCTCGTCTAAACTCCAGTTATCTCTACCTTTTCAGTCTTGGGATGATACTCTTAACGCCATCTCCACCATCTCAGGCTCAACCCAACACTAGTTCTTGGCTCGTATTGCTTGGCAAGCAGTCATCTATGAGACTTGGAGGGAACGAAATCATCGTCTTCATCGCGGTTCATTCAGATCACCAGATATTCTCTTCTCTTTAATTGAGCGTACAATAACTAATAGGTATCTTCTCTGAGCATATGCATGCAACTTTGGCTTTCCTAACCTAAGTGTTTCAGCTTCTCGATCCCTTCATCTTTTCTCTTACGGTGATGACCGTCAATTCACGGAAGTGACGACTGTGGCTTTACTCACGAGACCAACTCACAGCAGGGCTCAAGGGCTTCTTCACTCATACTGCTGGGCCTCTAGAGATGCACCCCATCAGATTGGGCATCAAAACAACCTATGGCTGGGCCACTACGTTCAACTACTTATCTTTTCACTTCTCATCTTTCTACTAGAGTTGTTTACGTAATCAAAATGTAACCTCTTGCCACATTTAAATTTTAATGCACCAAAGTTAAAGCAAAAAAAAAAAAAAAAAACAACAACAACATGGTCTTTCAGAGACAAAGAGATCATCAATCCAAACGGGATGTCCCGTCACAACGTACGATTGAACCAGGTATTATAAAGTTCATATTAAATTCTGGCATTTTAACCAAAACAAAAAAAATTAAACCAAACATAAAATATACTAAACTAAATAAAATCATAAATACTAAAATAAATTTCTTTATCGGGAAAATTCTAACTTTAACTAAAATTTGATATCACTTTTCAAATTTACATTTAAATGAAAACTATTTTCATAAATACGTTAGGTTTATTATAAAAATACCAAAATTACATCTTTTAAATCATTTATAAATGTTTAAAAATTATTTATAAAAGTTTATAAACTGAAATTCATCTAATAAATATTAAATCATAAACAATAATCACTAAAACCTAAATTCGAATGTTAGAGTCTTTTTTATTGAGTGTATTTTTGAAAAGTAGTATCCAACTTAGTTTATATCAAGCAATTTCTATTTATAATTTCATAACTTTCAGAATCAATCAAAAATGAATCTGTAGACTTTTCAAACAATTAAGGATGATTCTAACAATTTATATCTTAAATACTGCTGTTTTGATAAGAAAAAAAACTGTGATTAGTTTTTGCAAAAAATATATAAATGCATGGTATTTTTGTGAAAAAGTAAACATTCAGTCGATTAACAAATCTGAAAAAACGGCAAATCTGCTTGCCAAAAGTGTCATCTCCATGAATCTTTCTCAATCATATGTGGCTAGTTATCCTTCTTGGTTGTGTTCTTTTTTGGTCAAAGTTGCAGGCAGTGTAGTATTCTCTTTTTGTGGTATGATTAAGTCCTATTCTTGTATTGGTTACCAAAAGTTTGAAGTTATAAATGAAAGTAAGTTTAGTGTTAAAAACAAGGGAGAATTGAAAAAATATGACACTATGAACTTTTGTTTGTCACAATAAGACTTTTCATACTTTTGGCAATTCTGGACATGTTTTACTTTTTTTTAATGGGAAAAATAGTAAATTGAATTTTAAAAATGTGAAAAAATATGAAAACTGTTGGAAACATAAGTATGGCAATATATATATATGTTTAAACTTTAAAAAAAAAAATTGAAATCATATTTTATTTTATCTTCTAGGTACAGTTAGAAAACTCATTATGGTAATCTACCTAGTTTATATGTCTGATTCTAAGTTTTAAACATAGATATATCAAGGGTATATACCGTAAACTAACATTTCTTGTATATTCTAGCTTAGATAGAATCGATTACGTTATAATCAAGAAAGATATCTTCGGTCTACCTGCAGTTTGATAACGATATATAGCCACAACTCAATGATATAGGTTGGTTATATTACGTGACATAACTTGTTCTGCCTTTTACCTTATATGACGCCTACATGAAGAATACATTTCTCACCTGCTATACGGTGTTCTGCTTAGGTAGTGTACATATTCTAGGCAAATCGTGAAAATATGGAAACTTCCATATTCGGTTAAAGAAGCTTCCTAAATCTAAACTAAATCTACCCTAAATCTCTCAATATATATTTGAGAATATTTCTCCACATTCTACAATGCAATGCGAAGGGTGATTGTTGTTGATGGAATTTTTCTGAAAAATAAATACAAAGAAGTTCTACTTGTTGCTACTGCTGTAGATGGTAACTCTAATTTGTATCCGATTGTATTTGGGGTTGTTGATTCGGAGAATGACGATTCATGGGGGTGGTTCTTCAGACAGTTGAAAGTGGTTATTGCTGATTGTCAAGACCTAGCTTTTGTCTCAGATAGAAATGCGTCTATTTCTAAGGTGCTAAACTTTGTATGATGCTAGACCTGTTGGGTGTTAAGGGCATCGCCTCTCTATCTGCAGAACATGGTTCAAAAATATGATCTCGGTGAAAGGAATCGATTTTTCCTTGCTGATAGAACTACTATCTCACTTCCACCTACCACAAACCTACCTTGTACAGCAAGCAACACTTTTTACTAAAGGGTTCATTATCCAGGTGGGCCATGTGATGAAGAAACATTCAAGCAGTGGACTTCTCGTAGACCTTACAAAGTAACATGAAACTGAGTGATGGTGACGATGCAGAGCTACATGAGACTGATATGGCCATGTAGAAGTGGATGCACTCCAAAAACAGTGCGCTTCAACCCTTCCACGTCAGCAACCAGCATCCTCTTTGTTGCGAGAATCAAGAAAATGGCACCAAAGAAAAATGTGTTGTGATGCCACTGTTTTCTATTAGTCTATTACAATCTCACTTTAAAAATTTTTGATCTCAATTCAAAGTTCTTGACTGAAGAATAGAAAGTAGTTTGCTTAAAACAATTAAGTTTTATAATTTGCCAAATCCCAATTCATGAACTGCAGCCGATTTGTGTCCACTAGAACTTGCCACTTTTCAAATGTCAAATTCTTCTGTACTATGATATTGTTTGTAGCGAGATGCTGGTATGTATTCCAATAAAAACATGTTACAATATTGTTGCAAGAAAAAATGAAAGATGCATACAATGAATAATTGACAATGGCATCATCTCTTTTATCTACATAATACAATAGTAACAAAATCCATCACAAGCTTGCCTAGTAGATTTCCACATTCCTCTGCTCACTCCTCTTTAATTGCTTCTTGTACTCCAACCAATCGATCCCTGTTTCAAATCCCCCAACCATGTACAGCAGATACTTGGTTGGTTCCCCCCCCCCCCCCCCTAAAAAATAATATGAAATGAATTGAAAGTGTCTTGCTCACGATCTTTACCAGAAAGTGAGATCATGATCTCATCGATACCCTTCTCCATACCCTTGAGACCACACATGTAAACAAAGGTGTTGTCTTTTTTTTTCAGCAACTCCCACAACTCTTCTGCATACTCTGCCATTCTTGTCTGAATGTACATTTTCTCTCCCTTCTCGTTCGTTTGTTCTCTGCTCACCGCAAAGTCCACCACAAGCTTACTGTGACTAGGATCAAACTCCCGTCATTATTATCCACATAGGTCAACCCACCTCTTCGTACAAGAGGAGACTAGTTTACCGTGACTAGGATTACCTCCTTGTAGAGCAGTGAGGTGTTTGTGGATACATCCAAGAAGAGCCATGCCAAACCGTTGAACTACATATATAGCCAGTCAATGTCAAATGGTGAGTGAGTCTAATGGTGACTGTCCAAAGAAACACGTAGAGGAAGAAGAAGACCGTCCAACGAAACGGTAGAAGAAGAACAAATCTCCAGTTTCCTGATTCGTGTCTGAGAAGGAAAAGAAGGAAGATGAAAACGAGATTAGAGAAAAAATCAAATCAACACATACCGTTTGTGAGAAATCGTAGGATTTGATGAAACTAATGAGGAAATACAGAACTGAGCCGACGACGACGAGCAAACGAGGACGACGAAACAGAGAACATAGAAGAAGAAACAGAGAAGAAGAAACATAGAACAGAGACTATGGGTTTTAGCCGATGAAAGAGGTGAAATCGCCATTGAAGAGAGGAAGGGAAATCGGCGGAGAAGATGATAGATGGTAATTAGGTTTACTGATGTGTATTTACCTTTTATCTATTTTACCTTTTTTAATTTTATAAAACTATATAAGGAAATCTAATTAAAATATCTAAATATAATAAATAAAACTTAATTTAGATTAATTTGGGAGTATAAGGGTATTTACAAAAATTGAAGTCCTAATGAAACAAAAAATGTAGATAAAGTTTTAGAGAGACAAATCCAAATTGAAAGTGTCTATTTTTTCTAATTTTCCCTCAAAACAAAGGATTAATAAATCTGAAATAAAACATTCAATTAAAAACAGACGTCATGTGCAGCATTTAAAGAAAGTCCCAAAATCTTTGAGCTATGAACTTCAGATTTTTCAGTCTGATGCTATCTTCTTCTTCTCGAGGATTGAATTTGCCTCTCTTAATTTAAGGCCGTAGCTCTATCCAAGTCTCTGCAACCTTTTCATAATAATAGTTGTGCTTTTGCTAGGTACGGTGGCAAACAAAAATATTCAAATATGGAGTGATTGGTTTGGCTGTAATTGTCGAAAATTTATTGTAAAATTTAGTCTATAGGAATTTTTTTTTATTTAGATGTAAGAGTAACTTTAAAATTTATTGCTACATCAATGTATTTTCTACAGCACAAAAATATGACTTAAAAAAATAAAACTTTTACAACTATTTTCTATTTTTTTAGATGTAGATGTAAAAACTGATATAAAGCATGATTAGTAATTTTAAAAATTGTAGATAATAATTAAAGTTAAAGTTAGCTCATACAACGTAACCAATCATCCCCATTACAACATTTTCATCAGCAGAAAAATATGAAAACTTTTGCCACCTTGGTTCAATTCGCTTTGGTTACCTAACTACACTTTAAAAAAAAATAACGCATATCCAGATGTAAGATTTTGCAAGATTAGTTTTTGGGACTAGAAAATTTTTGAGATCTAACATTTCATTAAAAAAGAAACATATTATGAATGTAAACTTGGAAGCCTTTTTCTCAGAATATATCTGGAAACGGACTTTGGCAAAGAAAAAAAATAAGATTGAGAGTATGCAAGTAAAATAGTATAAATTATTACTAGATTTTGATCTGCACTTCGAAAACGCGGGTTTTTTGGTTAATAAAAAAGTTTGATATGAATTAGTCGAAGAGTACAAATTTTTCGGTTAATTACAATTGATATGAATTAGTGTTTTGATTTGATATATATTATTATGTACACTATTACGTTACAACATCATCTTTATATTTTATGTGAATTTTATAAGAGTTACATTTGTTGAGTTGGTGAAACATAAGATTTGTTTTGCAGATTTTGAGCTAATTTAATAGTATGATTTTTTTAGGTTTTTAATAGTTTTAGCAATGTTTTTGTACCTGATCCAAACTTGTGGCCGAATTGATAATTTTGGTGACCCGTATATAATCTGATATGGACTAAGTTAAAACTTAATATGTAAATACTTGATAAAATTTGAAAAAAATTCATCATTAACCCACCATCTGATATTGGTTGACCTGATAAAATATCATATAAATTTGAAAATATTTTTTAAAACATTGATTCAAACGTTTGCAATACTTTTTAGTAGTACCTAAAAGTGAATAAAATATTTGATTTGTGATTCTTTAATAGTATGAATTTGTAGGTTTTTAATAGTTTTAGCAATGATTTTGTACCCGATCCAAACCCGCGGTTGAATTGATAAATCCTGTGATCCATTTATAATCTGATATGGACTCAGTTAAAACCTAATATGTAAAAACTTAAAATTTGGAAAAATTCCTCATTAACCCGCCATCTGATACTGGTTGACCCGATAAAATATCATCTAAATTTGATGATATTTTTTAAAAAATTGATTCAAACTTTTGTAATACTTTTAAGTAGTACTTAAAAGTGAATAAACTATTTTATTTGTGATTCTTTAATAGTATGAATTTGTAGGTTTTCAATAGTTTTAGCAATGTTTTTGTACCCGATCCAAACCCGCGGTTGAATTGATAAATCCGGTGATCCATATATAATCCGATCTGGATTAAGCTAAAACTCAACATGTAAAAACCTGATAAAATTTGGTAAGAACTCATCATTAACCCGCCATATGATACTGGTTGACCCAATAAAATATCATATAAATCTGATGATATTTTTAAAAAATATTGATTCAAACATTTTTCATAATTTTTAATAGTACTTAAAATTGAATATATCGAATGACACTAAGGTTTAAAAAAAAATTACATGATAAAAAATTCTCAAAAATAATTACATGATAAAATGTAAAGGGACCAATTTCCAAATACATAGTGTATCCTTCTATTTATAAATGTGGTTCTTATATTTAGTTTCAATAATATTGAGTAATAAATGAGTTTTTTAAAAATATTTTATAGTTACAGAAAATAAAAGTAAGGCCAAAAATAATAATATAATTAATTAATGAGTAGATGCAATAATTTTGAAAGTAATTTTTTAGGATGATCATATTTTAATAATATCAAACAAGTAATAAAAGGGGAATATGAGCCTCAGTTAGGCTATCCACGTAGGATAGGAAAATCACTCAATCATGTTCTAAGGTTTTGCCACGTAAGCTACAGTTTGTTGCGTATGTTGGGCTTTGCGTTTTAAAAAAAATCCGTCGTGGTTATATGATTGGGCCAGGAAGCCCATCAAAGTTGAAAGCATATTACCTGATACTTCGCCGCCCTTTCTCATTTTCTCCAAAACCTAATTGATCTGATTCGTGAAACCCTTTGCTCTTCCTCTTCTTCATTTCCGTTTCACGCGATCAACTCAAATATCTCTGATAGCAACTTCATGCCTCCTTCTGTCTAAATTGAAAGTCGGTCGCTTTGGTAAGAAAGTCCAGATGCGTCTGTTTCGGTTTTGGGAGGCTCATAATGTGAAGAAAGGAGGACAGCTCATGGGGGGGGGGGGGGGATTGACACGCTCTTCATCGATTAATGCTCCACTGTCTATTTTCCCGATTTACCATGTTCTTATTTCTACCGAGGACTAATGATTTGTTTGCTCTTCTGATTATCCTCGAGAGTTGGATTTTTCTTCTCAATATTGTTGTGTAGCCAATTCCTGATCATCTCACACAAGGGCGGACGCAAACGTACGGGTATGGGGTCATGTGCCCCCTACTTTTTTTTTGTTTTCTCTTACATAATCTAAGTGTATTTGATTAAATATAATATAGTTTATGGGAAAAATACGAAGAGTGTCCCCAATCTAATTATATTTTTGATACTTTTAACATTGTGCCCCCAACTGTAAATGTGTCTAGATCCGCCTCTGATCTCACATCAAAACTTCTTAATTTTGTCAATCAGATGTTACTGTCACAGTATCTCCCTATTCGGCTTATCCCGTGGAGACGCCGCCGCCTCGAACCACCTAGGGCCTGAACGTCTGTAAAGCTTCGGGAGTTTTTTTTATTCTTCCAATCTGCTAACAAAACATATGGGAGATCGATTGAAGGTGTTGTTAGTGACAACACCAAAAATTTGATTTCTGCAGTGGAATCTTTACACGAGGTTTATTATTCTGAATTAAGTTTTTCCATGAGCAACTTCCATTTCGCACAAGGCGCATGAAAATTTATGTTTTCATGAACATCTTACTTTCTCTCAGCTATGATTTGCCTTTGTGATTCGTTGAACTAACCTATTGATTTTTTCTTTCAACCTCTGCCTTTTCCTGAGCTAAAACATTATTTTGGCATTTTCCATATTTATAGGAACTTCTGTCTGTAACATGGAAGACTTTGACAGAACTCCGAGACTGAAAGCTAGCTTCAATTTGTTGAAAGAACGTATACGTGGTAGTTTAGAGAAAGAAAAAAGAACTCTGAGGTGGAAATATCTTCTTCCCATTGAACCAACTACACTCGGTGAGAATACGCTTTTTCCCTGTAGAATTTATCTTTTCCCTTTTGTGAATACACAATGGAATCCATTGGTTTGATTCACTTTCAGAATTTCTTCATTTTCTGTGGATTTGTTTTTTTTTTGTTTTTGGTTGAGCGAAGAACCTGATCATAGCTTTGTTTGGATTCTTTGGCGGTGATACTACGGTTGATGCTTTATTCGTTGATCTCGAGCCCACTGTTATCGATGAAGTCTGTCCGGGAACTTACCGTCAGCTTTTCCATCCTGAGCAGCTTATCTCTTGGAACAACTTCACCGAAGGCAATTATACTGGTGAGGAAACCATTTCTTTATCTCTTCTTACTGATCCTTCAGATGGTTATTAAAATTCTCTACTTGAAAAATTCCTCCATTTTCCTAAATTTTGCGAGGT